>NC_134486.1:232164388-232506888 GCF_040206685.1 Ascaphus truei | reverse complement strand
CATTTGCATGTCATTTCCCAGAATCCCTTGCTGCAGTGGAAGTGCTGTATGCTGGGTGATAATGGGGAAAGGCGGGGTTGCAGACCTGCCTAAGACATGCAGATGAGCATACAGCTATATTTGCATATTTGCTTTCCTGTGGAGGGTTTTTGTCACTTTTTTTACTCACCATAACTTAACTCAGTATTATGGTTTGGCCTATCCCATAAGCCTCTCTTGCATCCCAGTAAAATCAACCCCACACTGATGAGACCCATCAAGGTTGAAACAGCTGTCTGTGGGTGGTTTTCTTCTCGGCCTTTTGGCTAAGATCAAGTGTAGTGTCTGTCCTGTGAAGGACAGATTCTCCAGAGACTACACTTGGTCCTCTGGTCATGGGCTGAGAAGGCGGATATGTAGCCCGGGCTATTTTTATCACGGCACCCCAGGAGTGGTTAACCTGGTGGAGTCAAGTGTTGCCACACGCACTTCGACTTTTGCACGGATAAATTTGCACACCCCTACATTTTTCTGCACTGGCACCCCTTATTGCCTTCCGCTGAGGGGTAGCCATTATTTTTTTACCCGCCAGGCTTCCGGGTCTGGCGTGCACTTGTGCACACCATTTTTGTTGTTTCGTTTGAGCACTTCCTGCACTGCATCACACAGCGCACTGGAGCACTCGCACTATGGATTGTGGTTTGTTTTTTTTGGGTTATCAGTCACCTAATTTTCTTCGGAGAATGCAAGACTGTGTGCTGGTCGGTGGTCGCCATTCCCTCGGGAGAAGACTGCGGTGGGCGAGTAGGTGTGAGCCGAAAGCCCTAAAGACTTGGACCCTCCTGCGGCGTCTGCTGCACTAGGAGGGAACAGGATGGACGTCGGATTCTTCGGATGACGACGTCGGTGTAACATCAGAACTTTTCCTGGCCCTCGTGGCTGAAGAGGACTGACCATGTCATGGACTTGCAGCTCTCCGGAGCCTATAGTCACAAGTTTTGCGCACCTGGTCTCACTTGACCATGAGCACGGTTTTTGAGGTGAAATCACTTTTTCACCACCCGGGCTACAAAAAAAAAAAAAAAAAAAGTCTGTGGGTGGTTTTCTGGGTATGCACCTTAACCCTGGCTGTGCTCAAAGCTGTGACCATGCAGCAAGCTTAAGCCTATAGGGAACCATGTTAAAAATGGTTATTGAGGCAAAAAGTGACACTGTGTGCTCATTTGCATGTCATTTCCCAGAATCCCTTGCTGCAGTGGAAGTGCTGTATGCTGGGTGATAATGGGGAAAGGCGGGGTTGCAGACCTGCCTAAGACATGCAGATGAGCATACAGCTATATTTGCATATTTGCTTTCCTGTGGAGGGTTTTTGTCACTTTTTTTACTCACCATAACTTAACTCAGTATTATGGTTTGGCCTATCCCATAAGCCTCTCTTGCATCCCAGTAAAATCAACCCCACACTGATGAGACCCATCAAGGTTGAAACAGCTGTCTGTGGGTGGTTTTCTGGGTATGCACCTTAACCCTGGCTGTGCTCAAAGCTGTGACCATGCAGCAAGCTTAAGCCTATAGGGAACCATGTTAAAAATGGTTATTGAGGCAAAAAGTGACACTGTGTGCTCATTTGCATGTCATTTCCCAGAATCCCTTGCTGCAGTGGAAGTGCTGTATGCTGGGTGATAATGGGGAAAGGCGGGGTTGCAGACCTGCCTAAGACATGCAGATGAGCATACAGCTATATTTGCATATTTGCTTTCCTGTGGAGGGTTTTTGTCACTTTTTTTACTCACCATAACTTAACTCAGTATTATGGTTTGGCCTATCCCATAAGCCTCTCTTGCATCCCAGTAAAATCAACCCCACACTGATGAGACCCATCAAGGTTGAAACAGCTGTCTGTGGGTGGTTTTCTGGGTATGCACCTTAACCCTGGCTGTGCTCAAAGCTGTGACCATGCAGCAAGCTTAAGCCTATAGGGAACCATGTTAAAAATGGTTATTGAGGCAAAAAGTGACACTGTGTGCTCATTTGCATGTCATTTCCCAGAATCCCTTGCTGCAGTGGAAGTGCTGTATGCTGGGTGATAATGGGGAAAGGCGGGGTTGCAGACCTGCCTAAGACATGCAGATGAGCATACAGCTATATTTGCATATATATATATATATATATATATATATATATATATATATATATATATATATAAAAGAATGACCTACAGTAGGCACAAAAGATAGGGAGAGAAAAAGAAAAGAAAACATAGGGTAGTATGTTCAAAATAGTTGATACTCTTAGGCACTCACAATTAGTCAGACAATTTTATGCGCATGTGCGACCTATGCTCTGTGCATGCAAACTACGTTACGCGTGCGCAAACTGCAGTCTGCGCATGCGCGACTTAAAATCCAACATGGCGGCCCCCTTCTCAGTGCCGCCGTATCAGCAGATTGCCGAAAAGCGGGGCCCTGCTGTATATACATACATACACACACACAGGGCTCAACAAATGCACTAGCACGATCGCCATGTGTGAGTGCATTTTGGGCGCTGTCGAATGCTTACATGCGGCGGCGTCTCACAGCCTTCTCCGTCTTACTCTTCAAATTGATCTTTTTCCCATGCAGCTCCAGTTAAAATGGTGCCACGTTGCCATGGCAATGGGACGTTACGTGACATCACGCCACCGCATCCCGTTGCCATTTGACGCCGCATGGCCATTTTAACTGGAGCTCCAGGGGGAAAAGGTCAATTTGCAGGGAAGAAGACAGACAAGGCGGCACCACGCCGCAGGACCCCACCCCGCAGGTAAGAGTCGTGGGGGGAGGCAAAGGGGGGAGTGAGGGAGTGTTTTTGGGGGGGGGGAGTAAGTTTTCCCTCAGTTTGTCGGTACATTATATATATATATATATATATATATATATATATATATATATAATCAAAAAATAAATAGATGATACCGTTCTGTGGCTAACGAAATGCTTTTATTTGTGCGAGCTTTCGAAATACACTGATCTCTTCTTCCGGCGATGTTACAATGGATGAAGCAAGCAAAAGCTATACTATAAACAGTGTCTATTGGAATGTTATCTGTGCTGGTCCAGGAAGGATTCGTTAGCCACAGAACGGTATCATCTATTTATTTTTTGATTATTGTAGCTCGGCTAACACAGTACTGATACATTATATATATATATATATATATATATATATATTGTGACAGAAACCAGGGGTTGGTAATAAACTCCATATACAGGGCTCCCAGGATACTGAACAGTTTCTGTCCTGTCTAAGCTGAACAGGGCAGCCTCGTGGTACAGGCACTCCATTCCACAGTTTGTCTGCTGCCTGTTTTCTGTCACCTGTCATGCTGATTAGAGTTCAGGTATATAAGACCTGTTTCCTGTTTCCTCTGAGCCCCGCCCAAGAGCCTGGAAGGCTGCTGAACTGCAGAGGGGTGAGAAAGCCTCTTTCCCAAATCGCTTCATTCATTCTGTTAGTTTGTCTAAAGACTGCAAAGGTACTTATTTTGTTGGTGGAAGTGGACAAGCCACTTCCAACTCTGAGTCAGGGACATCTAAGTTTAAGTTATCGCTCAGACGAGCAGCTTTTTGTTTGGCTTTGTTTTCTGTTTAAACTGTGGCAGTCTCAGTGCCTGGGACTGAATAAACCAGGCATAGCCTGTTTAAAGGAACAGTACGTGACGTCTCATCATTTAACCTACCCTAAAAGACCGTGTTCTAACAGTCCCGGACAGACGGCGGAGCCCCGGAGTAAGCCGTTTGTCACATATGGTGGAGAATGCGGGCAGAACACTGAAAGGTCTGGGGGTTAAAGAACTTTTAAAAAAAAAAGGTTTTTTTTTTCTCTCTCTCCAAACAAGATGGAAGACGTGGTGAGTGCGCTGGTACGCAATGTCGCTGTCCAGAAAGACGCGAATGAAGCCCAGCAACAGGCGAGTGAAACCCAGCGACAGCTGTTAATAGCCCAGCAAGAGACTAATGCAAACCAGCAAGAGACAAACCGCCTGCTGAGAGAGGAGCAAAAGCGGTTCGCTCAGGGCTTACAGCAGGAACTCGAGATCCTGAGGGGGACTATCAGTAACCTTCCACTGGCAGAGGCAGCCCCAGTTCCGAAAATGACCAGGGCAAGCCACTACCTTCAGAAGATGGGACCCTCGGATGATGTGGAAGCCTATCTTCTCACGTTTGAACGCACGGCACAGAGAGAGGGATGGCCAGAAGCTGAGTGGGCTGGTCTAATCGCACCCTTCCTAAGCGGCGAACCCCAGAAGGCTTACTTTGATCTAGAGCCCGCCGAAGCTAACGTCTATGCACAATTGAAGTTCGAGATCCTCGCCCGCCTCGGCGTAACCACGGCTGTTCGTGCCCAAAGGTTTCACGCATGGTCCTTCACGATGGATAAAGCCACCCGAAGCCAGATGTATGACCTCATCCACCTCGCCCGGAAGTGGCTACAACCCGAGATCAACTCAGCAAGCCACATCGTGGAACGGTTGGTCATGGACCAGTTCTTGAGGAAACTTCCCTCTGCCTTACGCCGTTGGGTCAGTCGGAGTGACCCCCACAATGCGGATGAGCTTGTGGCCCTTGTAGAAAGGTACAGTGCAGCAGAAGAGCACCCGCAACCCACAGTCGTGGAGCAACCCCACTATCCGAGGTTCCAGGACTCTTCCAGAGACGGTAAAAGGGTACCGGGGTTAAGGGGCGCTGAAGAGCGGCGACCACCTTCACGCCGCTCCAGCAACAGTGGTTCGCACACTAAGGGCAATAGCCAACATGGGGAGCCGGTAAAAGGCTCTAAGTGGGACACAGACTATGTACCTAAATGTGTAAATTGTCATGAGAGGGGCCACACAGCAGAAATCTGCCCACTAAATGATGAGCCCATGCAATGCAACAGCGTGGAACCTTATTCGCTGTTGTCCCAATGTATGGGCCCTAGCCCAGAGGACCCCTTGAATAACCATCTGTGGGCATTTGTAAAGGTTAATGGTAAGAGGGTTCGGGCACTTCTTGACTCTGGGAGTATGGTCACACTAGTGTCCGAATACCTATTGCCCATTAAGAAGAAACAGGTAAACAGTTCACAAAGAGTGGCAATTTGTTGTATACATGGGGATAATCATGAATATTCCACTGTTGATGTTTTTTTTGAAACAGAATTTGGTTCTTTAGATTTCAAGGTGGGTGTTGTACCCAAACTGGCACATGATGTGTTAATAGGGACCGACTTTCCCCATTTTCTAAAAATGTGGTCCCCAGCTCAGAATAGCGCCCAGAGTTCAATAGCAGACCATAACGAAGTGTTAGAAGAAACAAATCCTTTCCCTTTTTCAGAAATGGAGGTTGACGAGGGCCCAAATAAGAAAGGGGAAAAGGAGGAGTGCTGTGAAATTCCCTTCCCCATCACTACTTTGGTAGGGAATACCCCAAATCAAGATGTTGATCAGGCACTTACCACCCCAGTACAGGATAAGACCCTTGCTGACCTAGAGGTCAGTCCTGGGAGTTTTAAGAAGGCCCAGTGGGAGGACCCCACATTAGCGGTAGCAAGGGGAAATATACGGGACCAGAATAGTACTCATGGCCAACCAGATAGGTCACTTGCTTACCCCTACTTCGAGGTAGAGAACGACCTAGTATATCGGGTTGATAAAAGAAAATCAGTTACAACTAAACAATTGTTGGTACCACGGACATTCCGTAACGTAGTATTACACCTCGCACATAGTCATCCATTGGGGGGACACCTAGGGGTGGAAAAGACAAAAGAAAAGGTTCTCCGAAGCTTTTATTGGCCTGGGGTTCTGGCAGAAATTACAAACTATTGTTCCTCATGCCCAGAATGTCAGATCACCGCCCCGTTCAAAGCATACCGCAGCCCATTGGTACCCCTTCCCATAATAGAGGTACCATTTGACCGGATTGCTATGGATCTAGTAGGACCCCTAATAAAGTCTGCTAGGGGACATCAGCATATATTGGTAATATTAGATTATGCTACCCGATATCCGGAGGCAGTTCCCCTACGTAGCACCTCTGCTAAAAACATAGCAAAAGAGTTAGTACTTCTGTTTTCCCGGGTCGGAATTCCTAAAGAGATCTTATCTGACCAGGGAACACCATTTATGTCCCAAGTAACAAAAGAGCTATGTAAACTCCTAAAAATCAAGCATCTCAGAACCTCAGTCTATCATCCACAAACAGATGGTTTAGTGGAAAGGTTCAATAAAACCTTAAAGAGCATGTTACGCCGGGCGGTCGATAAGGATGGGAAAAACTGGGACTGTTTGTTACCATACCTGTTATTTGCCATTAGGGAAGTTCCCCAGTCATCCACAGGCTTCTCCCCGTTTGAACTGTTGTATGGCCGACATCCAAGGGGCTTACTGGATATAGCCAAAGAAACTTGGGAACACGAGGTTACCCCTTACAGAAGTGTAATAGAGCATGTTGCCCAAATGCAGGACCGCATTGCTGCAGTCCTACCCATAGTGAGGGAACACATGGAGAAAGCTCAAGAAGCACAAAGGAATACGTATAATAAGGGTGCTAGGGTCAGAATTTTTTTTCCAGGTGATAGGGTACTAGTTCTGGTTCCCACCGTGGAGAGTAAATTCCTTGCTAAATGGCATGGGCCATATGAGGTTTTGGAAAGAGTGGGAGAAGTAAATTATAGGGTAAGGCAGCCAGGTAGGAGGAAACCTGAGCAAATTTACCATATAAACCTACTCAAGCCCTGGAAAGATAGAGAGGTCTTGTTAACCCTAGTACCCCCAGGTCCGTCAGAGAATCAAGAAACTGACCCAGAGGTTAGCATAGCTGAAACCCTGTCTGTTCATCAGAAACGAGAGGTCCAGAGTTTAGTGAGAAGGAACAAAGAAATCTTCTCTACACAGCCAGGTAAAACTAACGTAATTAAACATGACATAGTCTCTGAACCGGGGGTCCGAGTTAACCTTAAACCGTACCGAATCCCAGAGGCCAAGAGAGAGGCTATAAGTTTAGAGGTTAAAAAAATGCTAAAACTAGGCGTAATTGAGGAATCCCAAAGTGGGTGGAACAGCCCTATAGTTTTAGTCCCAAAGCCAGACGGTACAACAAGGTTTTGTAATGACTACCGGAAACTAAACGCGGTGTCAAAATTTGATACTTATCCTATGCCCAGGGTGGATGAACTTGTAGAGAGACTGGGCAAAGCCCGATATCTCACAACCCTAGACCTAACAAAAGGGTACTGGCAGGTTCCCCTCACAGAAAGG
Source organism: Ascaphus truei (assembly GCF_040206685.1). Classification (NCBI taxonomy): domain Eukaryota; kingdom Metazoa; phylum Chordata; class Amphibia; order Anura; family Ascaphidae; genus Ascaphus; species Ascaphus truei. The sequence goes on along the minus strand of NC_134486.1, from coordinate 232,499,627 downwards.
GCAAAAGAAAAAACAGCCTTCTCAACCCCAGACGGCCTCTTTCAATATAAGGTGCTGCCTTTTGGCTTACATGGAGCTCCCGCCACATTCCAAAGAATGATGGATAAAATTTTAAAACCACATGTTCGGTACGCTGCCGCCTACCTGGATGATGTGGTAATCCATAGTGAAGATTGGCAGTCCCACCTTCCAAAGGTCCAAGCTGTGCTCGACGCAGTTCGGTCTGCTGGACTAACTGCTAACCCCGCTAAATGCACTATTGGTCTGGAGGAGGCCAAGTATCTGGGGTATTCTATTGGTAGAGGGTTACTCAAACCACAAACACTCAAAGTAGAGGCGATACAAAATTGGCCAAGGCCAGTCACAAAAAAACAAGTAAGGACCTTTTTGGGGTTAATTGGCTACTATAGGAGGTTTATTCCCAATTTTGCAACTAAGGCAACCCCACTAACCGACCTCACAAAAGCAAGAGGACCGCTAATGGTAAAGTGGTCCCCCGAAGCCGAACAGGCCTTTAGAAGCCTGAAAGAAGCTCTCTGTGCCCAACCAGTGTTGGTCACACCTGACTTCTCCAAAGAGTTCGTAGTCCAAACCGACGCATCTGAGGTAGGGCTGGGGGCGGTACTCTCCCAGGAGTCTCAAGGGGAGGAGCACCCCATCCTTTATTTAAGTAGGAAACTAAATCCCCAGGAGAAAAATTACTCCATAGTCGAGAAAGAGTGTCTCGCAATAAAGTGGGCTGTAGAGACACTCAAGTATTATCTGTTGGGGAGAAAGTTCCGATTGGTCACAGATCATGCACCCCTTACCTGGATGTGTCAAAATAGGGAGAAGAACGCTAGGGTGACCAGGTGGTTCCTAAGCCTACAGCCCTTTAAATTTTCTGTGGAACACAGGTCGGGGCACAAACATGGCAATGCCGACGGGTTGTCAAGGATGCACTCCCTAATATCCATGGTCGCTCACCCCTCGAGGTCTGAGCTGGGGGGGAGGATATGTGACAGAAACCAGGGGTTGGTAATAAACTCCATATACAGGGCTCCAAGGATACTGAACAGTTTCTGTCCTGTCTAAGCTGAACAGGGCAGCCTCGTGGTACAGGCACTCCATTCCACAGTTTGTCTGCTGCCTGTTTTCTGTCACCTGTCATGCTGATTAGAGTTCAGGTATATAAGACCTGTTTCCTGTTTCCTCTGAGCCCCGCCCAAGAGCCTGGAAGGCTGCTGAACTGCAGAGGGGTGAGAAAGCCTCTTTCCCAAATCGCTTCATTCATTCTGTTAGTTTGTCTAAAGACTGCAAAGGTACTTATTTTGTTGGTGGAAGTGGACAAGCCACTTCCAACTCTGAGTCAGGGACATCTAAGTTTAAGTTATCGCTCAGACGAGCAGCTTTTTTTGTTTGGCTTTGTTTTCTGTTTAAACTGTGGCAGTCTCAGTGCCTGGGACTGAATAAACCAGGCATAGCCTGTTTAAAGGAACAGTACGTGACGTCTCATCATTTAACCTACCCTAAAAGACCGTGTTCTAACAGTCCCGGACAGACGGCGGAGCCCCGGAGTAAGCCGTTTGTCACAATATATATATAGTAATAAAGAACCATAGGCACTCCGTCTGAATAGAAAAAATGGGTGCAAATCTTGTACAAATAAATAGGCAATACGATACCGCACGCGGACGAATATCACTCCAAATGAATATCAAAAATACTGTATTATTCAACAAAACATCATATCCAATGTTTCGGTCCTCAAACGGGACCTTTGTCTGATATTCGTCCACGTGCGGTATCGTATTGCCTATATATATAATATATATATATATATATATATATACTGTATATAGTTACTGTTGGCAGATGGCACTTCCTTGAGAAAGGTCCTGTTTGAAGGACCGAAACGTCGGTGACTGTGCCAGCTTTTTGCAATACACTGATATTGGACTACCGTGTGTGCGCTGCCTCTTCCTTGCTGTTGGGTCCTAGGAAACACATATACATACAGAGACATACACACATATGTATATTTAAATATACATACAGAAACACAAATATATATATTTATAGATACACACATATATAGACACACACACATATACATACATACATACATACACACACACACACACACACACACACACACACACACACACACACACACACACACACACACATATATACAGTGGTTGACAAATCAGAGAGAGAGAGAGAGAGAGAGAGAGAGAGAGAGAGAGAGAGATGCCCGCACCACGTTGCAGTCTCTTCTATCCCAATTTAAGGACGGAAACACCGTATTTTCTATGCAGGGGTTTATTTACAGGGATTAAATTATATAGCAACAAGCCCACCGTCCCTTTAAGAAAACCCAAATAATAGAAAATAAACACCTACTGTATTCCCTTTAGGGAAAGCTAACTACACCGTAGCTTTCGCATTCACTAGCTGGATGGCCAGCTATGCTGGTTCCCACCCTCAAAACATGCCCTGGCATATGCAACAATCTACACCGTCTTTGCACACGGCACCGTCTTTGCACCAGCTTCCGCAGCTGGGGAGCACTTCTATCTCCCCCCCCCCCCCCTTCTCTGGGGAAAAACTGTCTCTTTCTCTGTGTCACTTTCAGCAATTTTATTTGTTGAAATACAGGCAACATATATACAATACAAAAACATCAAATATTACATTCTACACCAAAGGGAGAAAAAAAATACACAAATGCAAAATATCAAATAGTTACATTGTCCCACTCTGCAATAACAGAGGGAATGTTAGACCTAATACTGTTACTCTTCACAGTGTCACCTGAATAGGCTGCTTGGGGTCAGTGGGCAGATACATCTTTTTTCTCATAGTATCTTCTATTTGCTCCTCCTCTCCCTCACTTATGGGGGCTTCTGGTGTTTCTCCCTCCTTCATAATGTCCCCCCCAGGCCAGTGCATCAAAAGCATTTAAGGTGGGGATCACCGATATCTCCACATGGTGGCTTTTGCCCCTGGCCATTTTTATTCGTTAAGCTACATACTCCCATCCTGCCCCTGTTAGATGCTGCTTCCCTCTTGCCCTGTTGGCTCCTGCTCACCCTCCTGCTTTGAGGATATCTCCATACCAGTACTCTCTTTATTACCAGGTGCCTCACAAGACTCTGGAGATCTATTTCCATATGCATTTATCCCAGTATCTGGAAACAAAGATGAGGGTTGAACAAATACATGGGTGTCCTCCAATACAGGGGCCTCCTCTGTTAGGGCTGTCTCGCTATCCTGGGGGGCATTATTGTGCGCTGCATCAGGACACTCCCTAAACGAATGACTCTGTCCCCCGCACAAATTACACAACACAACATTAGGACAGACAGAATGGTTATGCCCCAGTACCCCACACTGACTGCACCTAATTTTGGCACAACTTGCACTGAAATGTCTGTTAGATCCACATTTTAAGCAAAGTCTGGGCTGGCCACTGTAGAAACAGACCCCCTGTCCCCCCCCATTACAGAGGGAATTTGGGAGATGATGAGCAATCCCATATTTCTCCCGCAGTTTTACTTTACACCTCCAGCCCCCCGTCCACACCCACCTCCTTCCCAGATCTCCTCTATTTTTTCCAAGTCAGAAAGTTAAGTGCATTGTCTCTGTAACCAATATATAATGTCCTGCTTAGCAACAGCCTCATTGCGAAAAATAATAGTCACTATTTTAGTTGCTGGACGACTCACAGGAATGACCACAAAATCTTTCCACGGGTCTGTGAGTTTCAAGTCCTCAAATCTATGCCAAAAAGCATCTAACAGATCACCCCTTTTAAAACTTACATCATACTCCCTGCTACCTGGGGTGTGTATAAAGGCAAAAATGTCTGAGGCCTGAAACCCCATAGATTTTTCAGAAGGTCTCTGCCAATAAACTCTTATCAGGAATTTCACCAGTACCTTTATATCGCAGTCTCACCCCATTTATCCGCTTGTCTGTGGGGCTTGGAAACTAGGGGTAACTGCTGAACCCTGTGCCGGCACCTCTTCATGTAGACCCCATGCTCTACCTGCCTTCTGCTCTCCCTACACTCTCTCCAGCTTCTCCTGGGTTGCTCCTCTGTGCTGCACCATCTGTGGCTAGTTGTGACCTCTCTCCTCCACTGCTGCAGGCTGCTCCCTCTGTGGCTGGTTGTGGCCACTCTCCTCCACTGCTGAAGGCTGCTCCATCTGTGGCAGGAATCTCCTCTGCAGTGTTCAAGCTCCCTGAGGCTGCATAGGCAACAGCTGCCGCTCCTCTCATTACTCCCTCCCCCGCACTGTACACAGATTGTGCTTTCTTGGTGCTGTTTTCTGGCTCTTGTGCAGGTTCAGTGATTTCATCACTCTGGCTCCTCTCTGATAGTGCCACTCTTGTTGTGTTTGCAGCACTCTGGCTGCTCTTTGATAGTGCCAGCTCTGCAGTGTTTGCTGCAGTCTGGCTACTCTCTGATCCGTGGGAAAAACTAAAAGAGCCATCAGAACACGTATTGTAGAACACCTCAGCAATATTAGGAGAAGCATACTAACGCATAGTGTGTCCAAACATTTTGCTAACTACCACAATTCCAATACTAAAGGACTAAAATTCATTGCCATTGAGCATGTGCGACAACACTGGAGGGGTCGCAGCAGAGATGTAGATCTGAGCAGACGTGAGATGTATTGGATACACAAATTAAAAACATTAATGCCAAATGGGCTTAATGCAGAATTTGAGATTATCCCATTTCTTATCTAATGCACGGTCTGCTCGGGCCCCTTATCTCTGTATATCCTTTCTGCGACCTCTCCCACCAACATTAGCTATATGTCAGGTGCCTTTTATTATCAATATTGGGTCACTTACTAAATGAACAAAGGTTTTTTTTTATATTTATATATATTTTATGTATATTTATATTTTTATTACTTTTGATACATATAAGTGTATATTTTAATCAATCTTAATATGTTACTAATATGTTACTAATTCACTCTTATATTCTTCTCCCCTCTCTCTCCCTTGTTTTTTGCTCTGTGAGTACATAAGAACCAATTAGTTATGGCTCCCTATAAAATACCTAGAATATTATCATGATTAGATCCTGAATTTTATTTACTTAGATATTTTATTTACTTAGATGTTGTTTTAAATGCCTATTTGTATTAACACTGCGCCGTTTTTTGAACACTGAGTTATGTACCTATTTATTGGAGAACCAGTGTATCTTTTAAATTTTCAATTATATAATTGTTATATTAAATTGGTTAATTGCTTATTTGTTCAATTGTTTAGTATATATAAACCCACAACTCATTTGAGAATTATTCATTGCTCCTGAGGAAGTTGTCTAGTACGACGAAACGCGTAGAGCCACTTTCATTGCTGCAGCTGCTCTTTCTACTGAAGGCTTCAGAGTTGCTGAGTTCCCCCACCGTTTGCCTCCAAGACCGGATGCCGTCACCCCAACAGCGGATGTGACGTCAGACGCCATCTCCCACCCGGTCTGTTGTGAGTCTAAGGAGAAGATCCCCGGTGAGCTGCTCCACACTGAACCAGCACTCCATTTGCCTCAAGTAAAGCCTTATGTGAACTATGATTATGTACACAATGTGAGTACAATTCCTAAAATTTGTTGTTTGTTTATATAAATTTTATGCACGATCGACACTATGGTCTGCCTTTCTTTTGCATGTCTCTGATCCACTCACATCTACTGACGTCTGAGCTGAGGTGCTGATTTCTTATGCTGTAAACCTGGGCTGTTGTTCCTGAAGATCCTGACACCTTTCTACCTGCTGTGTAGATCAATGCTTTTTACCTTTTGACCTGCTGTAAGTAGGCATTGCTATAGAGCCAAGACATACATGTTTTATCCAGATTGAAAAGAACTTATTACACTATTGTATGCATTTATTTTATTTTTTTCATGGTGTATCCCTGCTATCTTCGCTCCCTTCCCATCCCGGACAAGCTACTATTGAAAGGAATCTGTACACATTCCTGGAAGGTTGAGAATTTGATCAGTGATCACCTTGACACATTTTATTTTGAATTTTAATTTTGTGCACTATTTTATCACAGATTGGGTGTGGTTAGCGCCGGTAACAAATCACTTTAAGTTTACGCTCTGATACTGCCAGCTCCTCAGTGTTTGCACCACACAGACTACTCTCTAATAGTGTCAGCTCATCAATGTTTGCATCCCACAGACTGCTCTCGGATAGTGAGGACTCACTAATTACACACACACACACACACACACACACACACATTGTCTGTACCTGAGACTCCATGCGCAGCTGTGTGAGCTGCTGTTACTTGCTTCTCTCCTTCCTTGCTCAGACTCCATTTCTGCTCTGCAGGCCTCAGGGGTCTGTGTTTGGGAGACCCACCCTGTGCTGCAGCTGCTGCTCCCTGGGGAGTAGTATTGGATCCTGCGGACACTGCGGGGGTTACATACAGTGTCATCTTTGTTCTCCTCTCTCAGGTAGATCTCTGGGCCTCTCTCCAGAGAGCTGCTCAGCCCCTGTGCCTGGCGATTGGGGCTCTCAGGTGCCTCATCTGGCTCACTGCTCATGGCCTCTTCCAGTTTCCTGGCTCTGCTCTCTGCTGACTTTTTCTTCATTTTACTTATCACTGTCTTCATTTTCATCTCTGTCTCTGTATACAAACTTTTCTTTCCTTTAGATGCATTTCTCAGCAGCCGAACTCCTCTCACTCCACCTGAGGCTGCATCCATGATGGATCTCAGACCCTTCTCCCACACACAGCTCTGTCACTGCACCTCCATGCTCTCTATCACTTTCAGCAGTGTCTCTCTGGCAGCATGGCAGCATCTCTGTAGTCACTTCCTGACTATTCAGACCAGGCTTAACTAGAAACTCTAATTAACTAGAAACTCCACAGGGTATCCTGTCACTGTCTGTAGCTGACAGGAAGGCAGAAAGATAGTCTAGACCAGCCATGGCTATATATAAATATATACACACACACACATACAAATACATATATTTATATATACTGTACATACAGACACAGACACTCACAGGGCTGGAAAATCCACTAGTCATTGTATTGTATTCTATATTATCATAAACCCAAATGGAGAAGAATATTTCCAACAGTAAATGTCCCAGAGGTAAAATCAAGCTGTGGGATACCACATGGTTCAGGTAATGCAAAAAACATTATTTGGAGGGTCATTGCTGCTTTAAAATAATCATATACTGCACATGTATATAAGATCCACTTGTGCAATATAAAGTCTTAATTCAAAGCCTTTAAATGACTATACTTACTTGAGTTCTCTTATATTATGACCCTGCCTTAAAATAGGTAGTTAATTCAAAATAAATAATTAAAAGAATACATTACACTTAAATGTTTAACACAGCAAAATTTGTATTGGCGCAACACAGAGAAAAACTTTTGTAATGAAGGGGAGTAGAGAAAAAGTACAATTTCTACATTTCTTGTGATAAGTCCCCTCTTCATATACTATAGTACTGTACAGACATACCCCGGTTTAAGGACACTCACTTTAAGTACACTCACGAGTAAGTACATATCGCCCAATAGGCAAACGGCAGCTCACGCATGCGTCGGTCAGCACGTCCTGAACAGCAATACCAACTTCCTACCTGTACCGAAGCTGTGCACAAGCGGGCAGACTATAGAGCCTGTTACAAATGCATTATTTACATCAGTTATGCACGTATATAACGATTGCAGTACAGGACATGCATCGATAAGTGGGAAAAAGGTAGTGCTTCACTTTAAGTACATTTTCGCTTTACATACATGCTCCGGTCCCATTGCGTACGTTAATGCGGGGTATGCCTGTATATCATGGAGTGTGATATATTTTCATTTTTCTTTAAATTAGTTTAACTACATTTTCACAGTTCTATTTACAGAGAAAATGCCTACAAAACAACAATTTTAAACCTCAAATCTAATCAAAGTTACCTTCCCTTTAGAACCCGACAATATTGGTATCCAGAGTTTTATGGCGTCTAAGATGTGAATTTGCATCAGACGATGCTCTTTTTTTTTTAAAACATCTCTAACCACTGAGCTACATCAGTGTTTGTTAGGGTTACACAATGTCTGCTAGTAATATTATATTGATATATCTTTATTAAACACTTGGAAAATGTATATAAAAAAACATTACTTTATAATTTCAGACATTAAAAAAAGTTATGGTGGGTAACAAAAATGTCAAAAAACATCCACCGTCCAGTAAATAAAATACCACTTGTGGTGCATTTACTGTACATGTAACTTATTTCATGTCTGATTATACCCATGTACCAGCTTCGCGTTGTATAGCCAGCAACCAACCTCACACTGATGAGACCCAAAAGGCCGAAACAGATGTCTGAGAGTAGGTTTACTGGCTATGCATATGCACTTCTTTAACCCAGGTTATGCTGATAAACTGTTTAATACGACAAGCATATGCTTATAAGGGTCCATATTAACATGGACAAGAATTGATGAGTGACACACTGTGCTCATTTGCATGTCATTACCCAGAATCCCTTGCTGCAGTGGAAGCACGGTTTACTTAGCAATAATGTGGAATGACAGGGTTGTAGACCTGTCTAAGACATGCAAATGCACCAAAAGTGCTATTTGTATTTATTATTTTAAATAGAGATACATCGTGAACACAGCATTGAACATAGCTGAATAATAGCCAAAGAGCATGCAGTCATATTTTTCGTGCCTGGGGTCAATGCAGATATAGTGACTTGTACAGGGTCATACAGGGCAAGTGTTAAGAAGCTGAGAATGAACTCGTAAATACAGCCTCAAGAACACTACAATACTGCTACAGTATGCCACAATTTCTATTCAAATTCATACTTCTATCCCTTATAAACAATGGTATGTGTTTTCATCCACCAGCATTGGAGAGTAAAGGTCTGATTATTTTGCTTAATCAGCTGAAAGAAAGGAAGGTGCACGTACACCTCTGTATCTTGTAAATCATGTAACAAGAGGTTGCTGCTTTTCAGTAGCTCTGTCACTTACTTTAATGATTTGTGTGTCTCTCAGACAAAGGAATGAAAAAGGATACAGCTTCGACTTGACAGTTTTATTTCATTCGTGGTCATTTTGAAGCCAAATTTACAACCGAAGAAGGTTTGCTTAAATTATATTCCCACAGACACGAATAAAAGAAGACAAAGAAGCTTCAAAAGGCAGACTTGAATTCTCAGTTGAGCAGAACTACGTGATACAATTAATATTTAAAGGAACTGCACATTAACCAACTCTTGCTACAAAAAAATACATCCAGGCTCACAAAGATAAACTGTTGTAAGACTATTGAACGAGTTATAACATCCTCTTAGTTACCCGAGGGTTCTTTACAGCAGGGGTGCGCAAGCTTTCTGCGCTGCGTCCCCCTGCCTACTCAGCCCAAGTGCTCGCGCCCCCCCCCCCTTACCTAGGAATTGGCGTCAAATGATGCTGCGGAGACATGTGGCGTCACGTGAGCCCGCAGCTTCATTTGACATGTTGCCATGGCGATGTGTCGCCCGAAGCCAAGGTAAGTAAGTTACAGAGGCCTTGCGCGCTCCCCGGCATTTAATTGAAATGCTTTGGGGAAGAGTGCTGGACCTCTGTAAGTATCGCGCCCCCCTCAAAAAAATCTCGCACTTCCCAGTTTGCGCACCCCTGCTTTACAGTAAGGACAGGTAAAATGTGGAATTCATTACCCATGGAGACTGTGATGGCAGATACAATAGATCTCTTCAAGAAAAAGTTGGACATCTTTTTAGAAAGAAACGGTATACAGGGATATACCAAATAAGCAAACATGGGAAGGATATTTATCCAGGGAGTAATTTGAGTGGCGTTATTTTGAGTCTGGAAGGAATTTATTTTTCCCCTTATGAGAGATCCTTAGAAGATATTTCACTGGGTTTTTTCTTTTCCTTCCTCTGGATCAATATACTATATATGTACAAATATAGGTTAAAGTATCTGTCGTCTGAACTTGATGGACATGTCTGCATTTCACTACCCTGGGAAGACCCCTTATTGATTTGCGTCACCGCAGCTCCAGATAGAGAGAGAATGAGTCTCTAACATGCTTTAAATACGAGGAGGAATCTGTGAGTGGAAGAATATCACCTTTATTGAATTATTCACTTTATTATACTGGTCACACTATGGTCTTTTTAATTAATTTTTTCATATATGCTGTGAACACTCTGCGCTCCCCTCACGTGGAACAAAGACAAGATTCGTACAGACCCTGGAACGGTCTACCGAGGTTTTATCTTGAGCTGCTTTACATTGTTTATCACATGATCACTTGCACTATTGTTGGTGTACATCTGGTTTTATATGTATTGGATTTTTCCACATTATATTCACATGTGATAACACTTGTTCACTTTGAGTTCACAACTTATTTATTTAAGACTTGCTTTCACTGAAGTTCACTGTTTGTGTATATAGACACGTTGCACTATTATTAGGAGCGCCCGGTTACACTTTTTTGTTCAAACCCTGCATATTATCCTGATTAAAAGATGAAGAAGAAAAAAATGTAATTCGCAGAAGTAATTGCAATGCAGTCCGCTTCTACTGCATTTTCTTTTTTTCTGTGAACCAAGTAACCCCAATTAGATGGGTTTTCGGACCAATACGGTAAACCAAGTTCAATCTGTGATAATTATTGTGAAAAAGTTCAAGCTCCCTACACAATTATTCGCTTTATACCCGAGCAGTAATGTAATGTACAAAGACATTTATGAATAGGAGTAACAGCACGTAAGGTTGAAATGATCTCACAGTAACTCTAGTCTTGCAGAATTTTTTTTGCCCTTCAGGTTCAATAAAGATACGCGTTTAACACCTGAATGCACAAAAGCAAAATTGTAATGATTATGAAGCTTCATGGTGTTAACAGCACTGCAGACAAAGTATAGCAGAGATGATGCGACTAGCTGGGAATATAAAGTAACAAGCGTTGGTATTACAATTCCAAAAGCAGATTCTGTGGCATTTCAATGACAAAAACAAAGCAGGGTGCTGCACTGTAAACAGGGTTACGTACTGTATATGTACCAAGAATTAGCATAGCATAGCATAATAACAGCGAAAACCCTCCAATCCTGCAACATATTTTATATGACATTCGGTCCCAACATGGACCCTCGTCAGGAAACAAAAAGTGACTTTTTGTTCTGACGAAAATCCATGTTAAAAGCAGCAGTCCAACCTGCCTTTTTTATATTTATTTATTTTCATTATATTCTTTTCCCCCTTTAATATGGGCATCAATACAATTCACCCAGTGATAAGAAATTAGCTAAGTTGCTGATCGATCCATTCTGCTGTGATCGATCGGCTAAGATTCGGCTCAGGGGTTCACTAAATTGCTGTCAGTGCAGCAGAGAGGACCAAATATGCAAAGTTCTGTGGGGAAGATCATGTGACCAGGCAGTCACTAGATACAATTAATGCGCTGCTAGAGGGGGCGGGGCTAAAAAAAAGGGGTGTGTCAGAGAATGTTTCAGAAGAGGAAGGGGGTGTGACTTTGCATATGATTGCCATAGAAATAAAAAATGGTTATTACGTTATAGTACATTAAAAAATGTCTTTCTGAGTTGTTTAAACAAAATGTTACAAGTATTTTCTCATAGTACAGAACTGATTTATTAAAATAAAACACATGTAGGATATTGTTTAGACTGCAGCTTTAAGACTGGAATGTTGACATGGAATAAATGTTGCATTACTGAGGTATTGTGCCTATTACTATGCCACGGTAATGTGTGGGAAGCAGAGACACAGTATAGTAAAAGCAACAAGAAATCAGATAAGTTGGCCCTCGACTAGACAATAATATCCCTACTTGAATTCCAGGAAGCATCCATCAGAGAAACTCACAGGTGGTCAATGGTGGTGACATATCCAATACTGTGTACTTAATCCGGCTTGCCACTGTCTGCTGCTAGAACCATGGTAAACTGACCCAGAGAATATATTTACACTAGCACAAGGTACGATGCATGTACTGTAGCTCTCAACTTTTGTGCAGGTTCCATTCGCTTAATGAATCACATCTCGTTGCCGCATACATGTATTTGCAATAAATAAAAGAACTCTAAAAGCAGACAGTATTTGACAGTCTAATTTTGCTTTAGAAAAGAAAATTATTTATTAACGAAGCCGTAAAACTGTTGTATCCCAAGAGAGATTAAATGTATCATCCAAAAAAAAACAACAAAGAATACAAGCAGCAGATATCTGCAAAGTACTACAGCATAAAGAAACAAACACATAAGAATCCTTAAACAGAGAGACATATTAAATGTGCAATCCTTGAAACTCAATTGTTAAGAACACATTTTTTTTTTACATAAGTCCCCTTTCAATAAACCTGTTCATGCTCCACACTAGGTGTTTTTCAACCATGGTTCCTAGGAATCCTAAGGTTCCCCGGGCATCCGTAAAAGGATTCCCTGTAATGTTCAGGTCTTTTTAATATGTTACCAAATACAGAAGAATTTACAATGCATCTGATCTCAGATGCGCCATTAGAGAGGGTTGGGGTTCCTCAGAATTTCACATAGGCTTCCTTAACCAAATAAAGGTTGAAAACCACTGCTCCACACGGTAACTTTAACATTCCCGTTTCATATGGAACACAAAATTGCTGCCATTTTCTAATTGGGATATAAATGGTTTTAGCATGTAGCAATTTAGTACATGCAGTAAATAATCTGAATTATTTTAAGAGTACTTACTGTAGATTTCATTGGAGATTACAACTATTACACCTCACACCTGGATCAATCTACCTTAGACACTCAAAGCCACCACCGGTCTAAATTCTTTCAAAACTAAAGAAGTCTCACATTTTAATCTGGTCTGTAACTGTGTCATACGCCAGATAAAATATGTTAAACTGTTCATGCAATGTCTTTATAAATAATGTATAACCCTGTTCACTTAATATAACCATGTATTTGTCATTATAGGCTGAAGCTGTTAAATTCCGGGCATTATTGAAATCCCTGCACTCTGTTTGGTTACAATTCCGGGCATTATCCATTCAGTAACGGCCCGGAATTTTTGGCACACTCCCAAGTTTTTCAGTCAATCAGCTTTCAATTCTCATCCACCCACAGTGAAAGCAGCTCTCAGTCAGGGGAGGTATTGATACCACAGCTTTGGCCATTACTGCTTTTGAATATCGTTCATTTTGTGAGAAGGACATCTATAGAGCCAAGATTACAGCTGAGATTGGTCTATCATTACACTACTCCTACACATAGATTGTCTGTGTTTGTTGTTTTCTCTCCCTACATGCTCCCCCTGGACTTTGTGAAATAATCTCAACGTACTGGGACTAGTGAAGACGTGCCCCACCAGAGGGTCTGACCTGGGAGTTACAACCTTAACTTGTGTATTTCCCTGTTGTCACTTTTTTCGTATATGTATATTTCATTATTTATATACGCACTGTAGAGAAGTTCACAAAGCTGCTTTAAACACTTCACTATATTAGCAGTGTTCACCTGTGAGTTGTTTGCGCCTTTATATCACTTTCACACTACATACAATTGGTGCACTGCTTGAGAGATGGCAGGGCTCAAAAGGGGGTGTGCCAGATCCTGTTTCAGAAGAGGATGTGAATTTATAAATGGTTGCAATACAAACCAAAAATACTTGTTGCATTATACTGTAATACATTAAAAATGTCATTCAGACTTGTTAAAAAAATGCTACAAGTATTTTCTCATAGTACAGAACTGATTTATTAAAGAAAACACACATGTAGGAATTTACTGGGTTTTCAGCTTTAAAAGACATATCTTAACCTCTTCAATGCCAGACATTCTTGGATCAGGTCAACTTTTCGATATCACAGTTGTCACATGACATAATACAACTCCCCACTAAATTGAACAGAAGATGAAGTTCTCCTGTTCCTCTCTAATCACTGCCATGATCAGCTCTCAACACTGCAGGAAATCAAATGCTGTTCAAGGTACAGCACGAAGGTCCCTAACATATACCACCTGTAAACAAGCCGTATACATTTTTGTCTGGCTGGTCCCTTACTCCTCTCCGCAGAGCTATTGTAGAATATATAATGAAAAGAAAATGTAACGTTATGAGCAGTTACAAACGAAAAACAGCACTAACAATGTTGAAACGGTCTTGCATACTGTATTTCCCCTCCCCAACTAATCCATCTGGAGATTGTCACAATTTGGGAGACAACAAATCATTAATCAAAAATATGATTATGAGCCTTGTTCACTACAATCTATCAAACTCCCCCAGCGTAAACTGTGTGTACTGAATAAATAATGAGAGTTTAGAAGAGAAATGATAAATTGGATGCATCCTAATTCAGCCTTGGTACTTACTGTAGAAAAGTGTTGAGATCAGTAGGTTCCTAAGCAAGCCATAACTAACAAAATGTTTTTTTTTTTTTAAGTGAAACTTCTTTGGTGGCACCTACAGAGTTTTGATGGGTAAAATATTTTTTGTTTGTAAAGAAAATGTGTAACGGAAGTTAAGTCATGGCCTGGTGATGGCCGCACATGCGCAGTAGCGGCCACCAGACTCTGTGCATGCGCAGAAGGGCCTTCCGAACTCGGCGGATGCGCAGAAGGGCCCACCGGACTCCACGCGTGAGCAGAAGGGGCCGTCTGATGCTGCGCATGCCCTGAAGGGAGGACACACACACCCCCAAACCCCCTCTGCCCACACACACACCCTCACCTCCCCACACAAACCCCACCCCTCCCTCCCCACACACAACCTACCCCCTCCCCACACACACCCTGCCCCCCTCCACACACACACCACTGTTACTAGAGGAATTCCAAGTGAGTATAAATATAGAAGTGCAAATAGCAACATTTATAATAAAAAAGGCAGAAGTGGAAAACATGCAAGGTGTGTACACATATAACACATGAATTGTATATAGATTAATATAATATAGTAACTGTAATGATTATAACATTTAAAAAAAAGAGGGTGTGTGTGCCGATCGCGCGTGTTCTACAGTAAGTCAAACTTCTTTGCGTTTTGTCACTGAAATTGTGTATATATATTTATGATTTACATTGAATGAAAGACTTGAGAGTAACAGCATTTAGATACTTTAAAATCCAAAACATATATCTGACTTTAGTTATCATAAGTAAATTATATCATGTATTCCAAGTGATAGTATGGAAATTTCAACACAAAAATAAATAAAATTAATTACACTCTCAAATCTCTTTCACTGAATTAAAAACATCACCATCGCAAATACAATTTCTGTGACAAAACACAAAGAAGTTTCACTTACAATGCGCGTGCTCAGCACTCCCAACTTATTTTTACCTTTCATTCTATATATTAGGGTTTAAGGCAAAGTACATCCTATTTAAAATGTATCCCAAGGTAAATGTGGGGGGCAAAGATAATTGATGCGAATATAGAGCCTCTCATTATCAATTGACAACCCTGCCTTCACGTGACGCCCCTCGTTTCTAACAAAATGGGCTCTGTCGACCATTGGGCCTGGTGTATATCCAGCTAAACAACTTCCATGGATCTTTTAAAAGTGAAGTTTTCAGTGGAAGTCGCCTATACCCATCCGTGGGTGGAGAGGCGGAAAGTTAAGTAAATGTGTGCAAGAGAAACGATACAAAATGAAAACAAAATAAAAGGGGTGAGATACAGTATTCTCCATTTCTTTACCAGAAAGTAGTCCCAGAGATGCCAACAAAAGATTTAATCAATGAGATTTGGGGGTCCTTGGTAACAAAACAATGGCGTCAATAAAAAAGTGCATTTTTTAAAGCAGTTTCTCAAAATGAAATGGCGGTCAAAGCACAGCATATGCAGCCCTTGGGCCATCAAAAGGACTGTTGCCCACCATAATATTTGTTTAGGCAAAGACTAAAAAATATCATAAGCCACCAAACATTTGCTTTCCATTGAAACATTGAAAGTTGAAAAAAATATTTTTAAATACTGTTTTTGTAGAGGCATTAGTCACCGGCTAGTATCAGTTCCATGGACATAAAATGTGAGAAACGATCTAACGCAAGAAACATTTTAAATTCCAATCCTTATTTAATCCCTTCGTATATTACGTTTCTAGCATATCAATTCAACAGGCGTCACGCTTGAGCAATAAACTTGTACATCTCCATGCTAGAGGGGCTGATGGTGTTAATTTATTGCTCAAGAGTGATGCCTTATAAACCCCTCTAGCATAGAGATGTACCTGTTTATTGCTTAAGCGTTACACCTTTTTAATTGATACGCTAGTTACAGTACATCCTTAGGCAATATTTGTCAACCAGGGTGCTCCGGTATGTCTGCCAAGGGTACCACATCCCCGGAGGAAACACTTTTTTTTTTTTAAATAGAGATTTTCTGAACAGAGGTGTACGCTGCAAGTATTGCCTCCATTCCTCACTGCGCCCATTCTCTCAGATGTGACGAATGAACATATATTGCTATAACTCAGGACACTTTGGATAATAATTACCTTGGGATGTGTTACTCTGGTTGAGAACCACAGTGCAGAGGAACAGAGCTGGGGTGTCTGCTTATATAAGCCGAAGATAAAGTGGGCTTAGTTTGTAGGAGAGCCCCAGAATTCAGAAATGTCTTTTTACCTTTATGAATTGCTACTTGGAGAACAACAAACACCTCAATGAGATTCACATTTTTTCATATTTTTGCATAAACCTATAATAAAGACAATGCTAAAAATGAAAGTACCAATTCTGTAAAGTAGTACTTTGTTTATATGCTGCTTATTTGTTCGCTGCACTTTGCCAACCCATCTTTTGGGTGTGCTTGACCACTCCTGCCATTTTTGTTGAAGGGTGACACAAGAATAAAAATTGATATTTTATTAAATAATGTAGCAAATATTGCACCTTAAATGCAATGTCTGTACAATTCTGGGCCTCTAAATTATTCATTTACCAGCATGCACATCACTTACAAGTATGTGTAAATAGGCTTACGGATGCGCTAAAGCTACACAGCATTATAGTGTAGCCAGGTCACCTGATGGCTACTATCCTTCCCCTGTACTGGCAGTAAGCCCTGGTACAATCAGGTTGCCAGTTGTTGATATGGGGGTTTCCCCCTCCGAGGAGCTGCACTTGAGTGACAGCGGGAGCCGGTGACATCAGGCCAGGGCATGACCAATCATGAGACAGACCTAGTGCCCTTATTCTGACAGTACTGAAGGGCAGTGCTGCCCCAAATTCAGGAGTGCATCTACCCACTTGAGAGAGGCAGGTCACACAGCCAAGAGCCTGACTATTGGGCCTCCTCTGGTCCTCTTCCCTCCGGGGGAGAGTGAGTGAGTACCATACCTCTGCCTCTGTAGAGTAGCAGGGAAGAGCTGGGACTGCTGCGGGTGCCCTTGGCCTGTAGTGAAGGTCCAGGGGCCATCCTTCAGTGGTAGCGGAGAGTGACTGTTTTAGGCAGAACCTGCTGTGTACTGTGCTGCACAGAGAGAGAGACAAGAAACCGTTCCTGTTGTTATACCTCCGCCTGGTGTGTGACCTTACTGGGGGGAGAGGTAATCGGTTCTACCGTGGGAGATCATCTTCAGCTCCTGGAGCCTACGCCAGATGGAGGCGCTGCGCTGCTAATGAATACGTAAGGTATGAACCCCAGAAAAGTGATCCTGTGACCCACTACCATCGGCGGACAACTCAGCCCTCCTGTTACCAGCAGGTATCATGCACCACACATACGTAGTAATGGCCAAATCTCCCACCGGGTACGGGAAACACTGTTACATTAGCATATCTGGATCATGTCCTCTACTAAGGGCCCTATGTACTAAGCGTTGCAAATGTACCTGCTTTTCCCTATTATGTGTCTTAAGCTGAAAAAAATGGTTTCAGTCATGGTATGCACATGACGTAGAGATGTAAATGGCATGCACTAAACTTATTTTTCTTTTACATTTTCAAAGTTTTTTTTAACACAAATTATACAAATAAAATGAAAACAATGTGCTTAAAACAATACTGCATGTAATATAAAATCTGGAAACTTCTACGTAATGGATATAAATCACGGGGAGTTAGTAGAGTTATAGTGAATGCACTGGAATTGCTGCAACAAGAGATGCTTCTGGATAGCAGTCAGGCTTGAGAACCTGTTCCGGCGGAGGAGTTGCAAAACAGATAACAGTGAACAATAAGTATTGGGTACAAAGCCCATAGAGCAGTGAAGGGGCACTAAGAGTGCCGAGTCTGGAACGCCGCACTACCTGAGCCACCACACGAGCTCTCTGATCTGCTCACTAACTTCCTCTTGAAGATAGAGAGGTTAAGTGAGGAGGGGTGAAGGGAACAGAGTACTGCTGAGTAAGAGGAAGGAGAGGGTGCTAAACCCACCCCATGTGAGGAAGCTGAGTAAGAGGAAGGAGAGGGTGCTAAACCCACCCCATGTGAGGAAGCTGAGTAAGAGGAAGGAGAGGGTGCTAAACCCACCCCATGTGAGGAAGCTAGTTTCGGAATGCACTTTGTTTTGTCTTGTTGCACGTGCCAAAATGGAGGGCATATCTAGACAAAAAATATACAGATAACCTACTAGAAAACCAAACCCAAGGCACATCACCTTAAGGCAGCCGTGCGCAAACTGGGGGATGCCCCCCCCCGGGGGGGGCGGGAGAATTTGTAGGGGGGCGCAGGTGGTTACAGAGGCCCTGCGCTCTTCCCCACGGCATTAAAATGAAATGCCGGTGGAGGTGTGAGGCCTCTGTAACTCACCTGCTGCCAGCCGGGTCTTCGGCGACGCGTCGCCATGGCAACGCGGCATCAAATGACACCGCGGGGTCATGTGATGTCACGCGTCGCTATGGCAACGCGCAAGTGGGGTCACGTCACGTGATCCGCGATGTCATTTGACGCCGAGCCATTGAGAGGGGGGGGGGGGGCGCGAACGCTGCGGCTCTTGGGAAGGGGGCTGCAGCTCAAGAAGTTTGTGCACCCCTGCCTTAAGGTAAGCTTCATTTTCAGCTCACACCATTCAGAACTTCCCCATCAATGCCCTTGAAAGACAAGATTATGTTTTCAAGAGACTGATGTATTCCAACTGATAGGAGCTATCACCAAAGATGCAATGACTGGATTTGCTGCAATAGCATCATAAAGTCATACCTGGAAAAGCATCCCCTTTTGGACCTTCCGCTAAGCATCCTGTATTCTTAAATTCCGCGCTGGAGAGAAAAAAAAGTCTACAATATATTTAACTGGGAAATTGTGCAAATCCACACTAAAAAAATCATAATTTGAACTGTACTCTAAGTAGGTCTATATAGTCTTGAAAGCTCATGTAGAACAACCTCTAAGTATCATCAATCCTAAGGGAAACTGTATTTTGTACACAGACAGGGCGACTTTTACAAGTACTCAACAAACTGAATAATTCATGCTTGATTTTCTCAGCAAAGAGCACATTTTTAGATTGATTGGCATTTATCTATTCTCAGAAAAGCAAAAATGTAAGATTGACAGGTGTCTGAGACAGGGCAGATTAATTGGGCAAAACTAATTCTTTCGCTTCAGAATAGAAAAGCTTTCATCTTAAAACATTCTGTACAGAAAATGATGATTTTCATTGTTTATTTCAGAAATAGAACAGGCAGTCGTCATAGACATCAATGACATTTCACATCCCTTAATTCTCCAGAGATGACAGGAAGATACAAAGTAACTAAATTACCTAGCGGCATAGATAATGTACTTCTAAACCTATGCATACATCCTTACTAAAGAAAGCAGTCTCGAAGGAAAACTTTATATTACAACTATTCTCTGTTCAAAAGTCCCCTTCAGCTGTTACCAAATATTCCCTCTCACAACCAAAGCCATAAATAACAACACGGGGAATTACAGCGAGAAAAACAAAACACAGACACAAAAGTTATTACCTTACACAGTGCTTTTTTTTGTTAAAAAAATTAATACAAAACAGGTGCCGGTACCCGGCGGTGTAATGGGACGTCGCGTTGACATGGAAACATGGCATCACATTACGTCATGCTAGCATGGCAACCCGGCGCTGTCTGATGTCATGTTGTCATGGCAATGCGTCGCCATTTGATGCTGCCTTGTCACAAGGAAAATATGCCGGAGATGAACAGCAGGCGGAGAAGGTAAGATGAAAAAGACCTGACCTTAAATATACTGTAAAAAACATTTTGATGGGACACTTTTTAGAATGTAGTTATAAAACATTTAAAGCCGCACTCTTGATTTTTTTTTGTTTTCCTTCATGTTTTTATTTTTTAAATATGGTTGAAGCAATGGGTCTCCGGAGCTGAACGCTATTAAATTTCAGGTCCGGGTACCCCCTGCTTCCCGAGATACTTACCTCTGTAGGGGGTGTATGTAGCCACACCGCTCGGCTAGCAGGATTCATGTAATGGCAGAGTTTCAAAGCGCCCACGCCCTGCGGACCACTAGGAATCCGTAATGTTATCAGATTCGGCATCCTATTGACCTGCGTGAGGTGGGAGCTTTAAACATTGGCGAGATACAGGCACTCCCTTTGGAATTCTGTATCTTGGGAAGCAGGGGTCCCCGTAGCTGAAATGGGGTTCAGCTCTGGGGACCCCAGCTTCACTGTATGTAAAAGTATAAGAAAATGTAAAACAGCATGAATTGCTCCTTTAAGTTAGGGCTGCCTTCTGACTTGAGCTTAAAATCTTAGGTTTCCACTTGTCTTCACTAATTGCATTTGATTTTTTTTATCACTTTAAAGCAGCAATACTACATTCCCCCTTTCCCCCCCCTTATCTTAATATAAGCATGTTACAATGTACACTTCCTGCATTCTTACCTAAGCTGGCAATTGTTTGGTGCTCCTGTTATAAATCTGTAAAAATGCATATTGTGTGCCTAACTAAATGGCCGCCTTTCAGTTCCAATCAATCCTTCAATCAGTGTATAGTAACTCAGCATCTACAATGTGTTTTCATACAACGTGGACAGGAACTACAACTTTGCCCTGTCCTCCTCTCTTGATCTACATGCCCTGCTTTCTCACCTCTTCCTAACTCTCCTCCTGCCTTCCTTGACTATTTATCCGCTGTCACAGAGGATGGTGTGTTGTTGCTGATCTCCTCAGCTCCCTCTACCATCTGTCCTCTTGACCCCATTCCCTCCCATCTCCTAAAACCTCTTTCTTCTACTATAATCCCCATGCTCCACCTAGGCACCTCCCTACACCTGTCCGGCGCACCGGAGCGGCCAATGGTGATCACCACTGCTGACACATCTCCACTACATCTTCTTCTAATTGGATGCTCTCTCCTATATATGCTCAGTGGTGCCACTGGCACATTGGCCGAGCATAATTCAATGTTCCGTTGTGTTCGTTGCTTCCTAACCTCGCAGTTTTGTCTTGTCTCTTGTTCACAGCTCTTTGTTATCGACCGGGTTGTTTTGGACTCCGCTCTTCTGTACTCCAGACCCCGGCTATCTACGACAATCCACACCTCTCCAAGCCTGACCTCTGCACTGTACAAACGACTATTCTCCTCTCTCCAACCCGGACCTCGGCTAATAGTACCTGCAACGATCCGAACCTCTCCAATACAGGCCCCGGCAAGTATATCGACTATCTGTACCTCTCCAACCCAGACCTGGCTACCCTGACCAACCTACTCTCCAGACGCGCCCACGCGGCTGTGGGTGGTGTTTATATCCATCCCCACCTCGGCCCCGCGGTCACGCCTCATTTGTGGTGAGCACATTGTGACAGTAACAAAGCTTTATCCTGGATCTCCTCTAACCTCTCCCAACATACTTTCAGGGTCTCTTTTGCTAACACCTCTCTATCGATCTCTCAGTGGGGGTACCCCAGGGCTCTGTCCTGGGACCTCTTCTCTTTTCACACTCTCTCTAGGTGACCTAATCACATCTCTTGGGTTCAAATATCACCTCTATGCTGACGACACGCAAATTTACTTTTCAACCCTTGACCTTACACCGGCTGTACAGACTAAAGTTTCTGAATGTCTCTCTGCTATATCTCCTGGACGGCCCTCCACCGACAATCTTAACATGGCAAAAACAGAGTTCCTCATACTTCCTCCCAAACCTGGCCCTACTACCTCCTTCCACATTACTGTTGGAAGTACTATCATTCATCCAGTAGCCCAAGCACGCTGCATAGGGGTCACACTCGACTCCTTGCATATTCTCCTCTCACATTCAAAAGGTAGCTAAAACCTGCCGTTTTTTCCTCAGCAGTATTACAAAGATATGCCCTTTCCTCTGTTGCTCAACTGCAAAAACTCTGACACAGACCATCATTCTCTCCCGTCTCGACTACTGTAACCTCCTGCTGTTCGGCCTTCCTGCCACTCACCTGTCTCCCCTTCAATCTATCCTAAACGCTGCTGCCAGAATCACTCTACTCTTTCTGAAATCTGTCTCAGCGTTTCCCCTGCTGAAATCCCTCTCCTGGCTTCCTATCAAATCCCGTATCACACACTCAATTCTCCTCCTCACTTTTAAACCTTTACACTCTTCTGCTCCTCCTTACATCTCAGCCCTAATTTCTCGCTATACACCATCCTGACACTGCGTTCTGCTCTATGATTTTTTTCTCTCTACTCCTTCTTTATCGAAAGCCCTCTTTCGCCTTAAACCTTTCTCACTAACTGCCCCACACCTCTGGAATGTTATTCCTCTCAATATCCAACAAGCACCCTCTCTATCAACTTATAAGACACAACTCAAAACACACCTGCTTGAGTAGCTCTATGAGTGATAGTTTTACACCGCATAAATAAACCTTGGCCCCTTGCAGACGCGCTTACCAGAACGCCATCCTACTGTCTCTGTACGTCCTTCTTACAAACCAATTAGATTGTAAGCTCTTCGAAGCTGGGACTCCTTTTCCTAAATGTTACTTTTATGTCAGAAGCACTTCTCCCTTTTATGTGTTATTTATATCATTTGTATCATTTGATTGTCACATATATTACTGCTGTGAAGCGCTATGTATGTAGCCAGGTCTCCCTCTTACTTTCAGGCTGCAGACCATATGTTGCCAGGCAACCAATAGAGCTGCTAGAATCTCCTGAGGGGAGATTGGAACGTTAGTTGAGCTGACAGTTAGGACATTTACGACTGTGAGGGCAGTGAGGAGTTGGAAACTGGACACTGAAGGGGTAGGGTGTGAGGGTGCAGGTGCCTGTGGCATCTGCACTAGGCCAGAGACCCCTGACAGGCCCCAGCTAGGCCCAACTCCCCTCAGTTTGTGGCTGCTACAGGGACAGGCCCATAGATAGGGATACTGCCCCATTAGCTTGTAGTGAGGGACTCAGCCAGCACACAGCAGCATCCTGGCCCTTGGTTGTCTTAGACCAGACCACCCCACGGAAGAGACTATCGTTAAGGTGGACACCTCACGTGGGGACCACCCCACGCGAAGGCGGAAGCACCGGAGTTGCTGATCGTTGGATGCGTGAACCCCACCGCAGGACACAGCGCACCCGTGTGCAGACGCACCCAGCAGGTACCCCACGCACAAGTGCACCAACACACACTAAAGTGGCATCGCTGACTACATATAAGGGTGAGGGGTTATCTCCTTGTGGACACCTGGGTGGTCGGGTGCCCAGTCAGGTACTGTGGGGACTGTGGACAGGAGTGTGAGACACTTAGCGGGTGGTTACGGCCATGCGAGGCCTGGCGGGTAGGCTGTAACCAGTAGCCATACTCTCGTTCTGTAGTAAAGCTGTTATTTTATGTTTTACCCAGTTTGTGTGTTTATTGTATAAGTATGTATGTATGTATGTATGTATATATGTATGTATGTATAGAAAGAACAGAAAACAAGTGCGCAACTAATAAACTCTATTGTGCAGAAATATTAACCCATATAAGCACCTATGTGATAATGAAATAAAAACAACCTCTAAGTAGTAAGTGGGCGTCTGCAGCTGTATGTAAGGGGTGACTCAACACCCCTGGGACAACTGAAACACAGAAAAACAAAAGCGAAGATGCATATAGTGAAGTAGGTTCCAAATATATATATATATATATTAAAATGGTAAGATATTTGCGTACATCAGATCAGAATATATTAGGCATTTCATGTACAGTGACATGTGT
The DNA here is from genome assembly GCF_040206685.1 of Ascaphus truei. Lineage (NCBI taxonomy): Eukaryota > Metazoa > Chordata > Amphibia > Anura > Ascaphidae > Ascaphus > Ascaphus truei. The sequence continues at coordinate 232,475,478 of NC_134486.1, read as the reverse complement.
TACCCGGCACTGCAACAGCCACAGAACCGCAATGACCACGGGATCATCTGATGTCCGCTTGTCCTTCTCTAAGGAAATCCTTGCATACTGGCCTTGAAAAAGCTACTCGCGAAACGCGCACATCTGCACGGCACCACGCAGTCACGTGCACGCGCCGAGCCCTCGTTCACATACGCTGACGTCATCCAACTAGGGAAAGTCAGCGTGGCTCGGCTGCTGCACAGCTACGGGCTCTCAACAGACCTGATGGTCTTGTGAGCCAACACAATAGGGCATGATCTGGCTCACCACTATTATCTATACTACTAGGGACTACTATCTTGCTAATATCCTACCACTACACTAAGTTATGGGATTATGTTAACTTTGTAAGCATTAAGTGTCCGATCCAGCTATTAACATCTGGAGTGCCAGTTTCATACCATATATGGAGCAGCACAACACCAATTAGGATATAGGTTTTATATTACTAACCTGCATTTAGATCCTACACGGTGTAGTACTTAGCAGACACTCCTTATCTAACCATATAGGAGTTTCTGCAGTGCCCTATTTTTATCAGTAATTAACCTCTTGAGTACTAGTGTTAACTTCAGATCTGCATACTTCAGATCCCAGGTTCACACAATATAATATTTATTCTCCGCGCTCATGCACAATTAATCCCAATCGGCGTTAGTGATCATGATTTGGTGCACAACTACCTAAGATTGTAACATACAACCAATACCACTATAACTGACTGCAAATTATAGCAGCACAGTTTAAAGGTCTCTGTGCAAAGGTGCACCAACTAGTACTCAATTACTGTGGCACTACATATATGGTCAATACTTTCATTCCCACTCCACACAAATCCCTAGCTAATCACTATATATGAGGATTACTAGGGCCAGCGAGTTCACTAACACTGGCCTTTAATATCCATATAACACTCCTCTGGAGTACCCTACCCCAAGAGTTCATTAAACACTTGATACTATTTAATAAATGTTTTAAACCCCATTGTTTTAACGAAGTTTTTGAATAAATATATGTTTTCATTTATCCACCATCTCACATAGGAATAGAGTGCTATATAGGGGTTTTGTCCATCTTCAGTGTCACTACAATTCGTGCCCCTTCAAGCACCATTCCCTACATCACCAGCTGTAGCGGGGGCATCTGATAAGTGAATAAAAAGCAATGTGTGATAAAATCACCACCAATCTGGTCAGTCAGCATACAGCTTCAGCAGTCCCACTCTCACTAGACAATGCAGACAGATGATATCAGATGCAAGACTCCAGAGGCTCCTTCCAACAGCCAAAACCAAATTTGTGGAGGTAGAATGGTGTCTCCTACAGCAGCTGGCCGCAATGTTGATCTGCGCTCGATGCGGCCCGTCATGTGATGCGTGGTGACGTAGTGCCGCTCCCTGACGCGTTTCGTCATGTAACTGCTCCCGATCCTAGTGCAATACGTTAAAAAATAGATTTAAATTTAATGTCCCAGATAACAAATGAACACTCACAAACAAACGTTAAAAACAGGCATATTATGAGTATATACTCATGCTGCAACGATCCGTGACTGTGTCTTTGCTGGTCATCAAAACTACACACCACGAGTCTCCACACCTAGCAGGAAATTGCGATGTTAGTCCTCTGTATAGGTATCCTCCAGCAACATACCACAAGCGTATGTGGCTCCGGCTGGGGAATTAATTCTGTGTGGCTCCAATGGAAATCAGTGCAAGTCTCTGACAGTCTGTCGCGGAGCAGCGCCAAGATAGGTAAATCAAGTATAGTCCAATCCTACGCGTTTCATCAGATAAACGGACTTCATCAGCGAATGGATTATGGGTAAAAACCTCTTGTATATATACACCCCAAGTTAATTTAATAATATTACCCATTATACTTGATTTACCCATAATCCATTCCCTGATGATGTATGTATATATATATATATATATATATATATATATATATATATATATATATATATACACACACACAAATGTAACTGTATGCTCATCTGCATGTCTTAGGCAGGTCTGCAACCCCGCCTTTCCCCATTATCACCCAGCACACAGCACTTCCACTGCAGCAAGGGATTCTGGGAAATGACATGCAAATGAGCACACAGTGCCACTTTTTGCTTCAAAAACCATTTTTAACATGGTTCCCTATATATATACACATACATACATACACATATACATATTCTGAAGTCTCAGTCCCAGCATCGGATCTTTTGTCCAGATCAAAGGCAGGAAACACTGTACTTTCTAAGCAGGGGTTTATTTACAGGGTACAAAGCAGTTACAGGGTTAACTCATAACACAAAACAGAAACAAAAGACCTAATTCCTTCCAGGAGTACTGAGTAATACTGCTTAGTCTCTAACTAATCGGGGGAGAACTAAACTCTTTCCCCACTTTACCCAGTGTACCTGCAGCAGGTCCCTTTTCAGTCTCTTACTGGGCTGTCTGTGTGTGCCTTCCCAGATCAGTATAGTAGCAGCGTCTCTCACCCTCTCTGTATAACTCTCAACAGTGTGTGTCTGGCAGCATAGGGGGCGGGGGGGAGAATCTCTGTATCACTTCCGGACTATACAGGCTAGGCTAATTAGCTAATTAACTCACAACTGAACAGACCTTTCCAGAATGATTAACTCTATGAGAGCTGTAAAGTCCCACAACTGCCCCATTCTAGCCCTTAGAGGGCAGTGACGGCATCACAATATATATACATATACACACTAATATATATATATATCAGTATATATATACACGAGGGTGTACTTTCTTTTTCACACAACTGTATATATTATATAGTTGAAGGCAAAGGCCGAAACGCGTAGGAGCAGGTCCAGTAGGCAGGATCCCCTGTTTTGTCCCCCCCTTGGGACATCCTCATGTGCTTTGAGCTTGGCTCCTTGATTCCTCTATACACTCTGCTGAGTGCCTGACATAAGGTGAAGTATCTTTTTATTGCTGTAACAGACTAAGGTGTGCTTTTCTGTGAGTATCTATGTGTTTTCATTGCTAACTTGCTGATATTGCTATGCTACACACTTGTCCCCAGAACCAGGGAGACAGCATTATTCTGTTACCCACAGTATCAGCCACCTTACTTAACTATTGAGTTGTGTCTGTTAAAAGCTACGTGGTATATACCTTGTCAGGTACTTTGCCAGTATCTATTCGTCTATTAGACTTCTGAATTGTTTTTCAGGGTTACTCCCTGATTAGAGGTTTTTATCAAGTTTGCACCTTTCAGGGGATCCATGCCGTATTTTATTTTCTGTGCTTTTAATTTTACTTTATGTTCTGTGACATTTTCCAAATAAACAATGTGGTTTTGCAATGTGAGGCATACTTGAGTGCTTTTTTTGGGGCTCTTTTGTTCTTTTTACAATATATATATATATATATATATATATATATATATATATATATAATATATAATATATACAGTTGTGCGAAAAAGAAAGTACACCCTCGTTGAATTCTATGGTTTTACATATCAGGACCTAATAACAATCATCTGTTCCTTAGCAGGTCTTAAAATTAGGTAAATACAACCTCAGATGAACAACAACACATGACATATTACACTGTGTCATGATTTATTTAACAAAAATAAAGCCAAAATGGAGAAGCCATGTGTGAAAAACTAAGTACACCTTATGATTCAATAGCTTGTAGAACCACCTTAATCAGCAATAACTTGAAGTAATCGTTTTCTGTCTGATTTTATCAGTCTCTCACATCGTTGTTGAGGAATTTTGGCCCACGCTTCTTTACAACATTGCTTCAGTTCATTGAGGTTTGCGGGCATTTGTTTATGCACAGCTCTCTTAAGGTCCCACCACAGCATTTCAATCGGGTTGAGGTCTGGACTTTGACTGGGCCATTGCAACACCTTGATTCTTTTATTTTTCATCCATTCTGTTGTAGATTTGCTTGTGTGCTTGGGATCATTGTCCTGTTGCATGACCCAATTTCGGTAAGCTTTAGCTGTCGGACAGATGGCCTCACATTTGACTCTAGAATACTTTGGTATACAAAGGAGTTCATGATCGACTCAATGACTGCAAGGTTCCCAGGTCCTGTGGCTGCAAAACAAGCCCAAATCATCACACCTCCACCACCGTGCTTGACAGTTGGTGTGAGGTGTTTGTGCTGATATGCGGTGTTTGGTTTTCAACAAACGTTGCGCTGTGCATTATGGCCAAACATCTCCACTTTGGTCTTGTCTGTCCAAAGGACATTGTTCCAGAAGTCTTGTGTTTTGTTCAGATGCAACTTTGCAATCCTAAGCCGTGCTGCCATGTTCTTTTTAGAGAGAACAGGCTTTTTCCTGGCAAACCTTCCAAACAAAACATACTTGTTCAATCTTTTTCTAATTGTACTGTCATGAACTTTAACATTTAACATGCTAACTGAGGCCTGTAGAGTCTGAGATGTAACTCTTAGGTTTTTTGTAATTTCTCTGAGCATTGCACGGTCTGACCTTGGGGTGAATTTGCTGGGACGTCCACTTCTGGGAAGATTGGTAACTGTCTTGAATGTTTTCCACTTTTGAATAATCTTTCTCACTGTAGAATGATGGACTTTAAATTGTTTGGAAATGAAGTCACTCTTATCTAATGCTACAGAACTAATTTATTTAAAAAAAAAAACATAAGATCTCATGTTTTGCTGTTTTACAGCTAGACTAAATCACAAGTAGTTACTGAGAAGTATAACACCTACCCCCTTGTATATTATAAATACGTATGTACTTGCAGTTAATTACAGCATTTCATTTCAGATATCACTGTGTAGCTTACACAGATTTACAGTTTGCAGGACACACGCTGATCAGTATGATTGCAATGTATGTTCCAAATCAAAGCATTTCCTTTCCTATTATTATTCCTGTTAATCACAACAATTATTTTTCAACAAGGCAGTGGGCTACCCCTCTTGGGCACAAGCAAAAAAAAAAAAAAAAAACATATTCAGTTGCCAGTGGAAGTAGCTTAAGTGGCTGTAGCTGGGTATGTTAAACACTGGCTGGCTCCATAGTAACATGGCTTTTTCTACATGTCCATCGTGTACCATCGCCATGGTTACTAAAGACATACACTGGGGTCTCTCAGGGAGATGAGACTGGAAAGCAAAGCTAGGGAACGGTACTAAAATGAGGAAAATGACATTGCAAATCATATAGATATATTATTTGTTTTCTTAGAATTCTGAAAATCTTAACTAAAAAATACCACTTGTGAGCACTTTCACGGCTCAGACAAGGCTGCAACCCTGCTTTTCCCCATTATCGCTTCGTATACAATGCTTCCATTTTAGCCAGGGATTCTGGGTAATGACATGTAAATGAGCACTCGCACAGTGTCACCTTTTACTGAGTTGTTGAAAATCTTAAAAATGTGACCATGAAACATTCATCACTGGACACTCACCCAGTTACAATGGCAGTGTTCTGATGACCATGGCATTAGGCACCCTAAAGCACTTTTACAGTGACCACTTCTCCCAGCCCCCTCTAGCACTAAAGGGGTTAACTTTATGAAGTGTATTTATTAGGGATATACCAGGTATCCAGAAATTACCCGGTACCCGGCACTATTTTCAGTATCTGAAAATGACATGCACCCGGCACCAGGGGGCTGGAACTCAGTACCGGGTAATTTACGTACTTTCGTTTAATCATGCTGGTACCTCGGTCCTCCTCATGGAGAACGGCAGGAGCAGAGCAGCAGACGACTTACTTGCAGATGGCGAAATAGGGTATTTTGGGGAATGAACCCAGTGGACCTGATGCTACTAGAGTCTGATATGACTTAAATGGGATTAAACCGACAGTCCACTAAAGAGTATATATGGCAGATCACCGTGAGCATCATTTAATAAAAATAAAATGCAGTATAAGAACTCACCCTGGGCGGGGGGCCCGTTGTGCAGACTCTGGCTGGGTGCGAAGGATGAAGCATCCAGGGACACTCCACTCGCAGACCTCTTAGTGCCACAGCTGCTGCCCTTACCCGCCTGGTGTCACTGGTATCTCCGTGTGATTAACTCTGGGTGACCCGCTGGAATGCCGTCGGTGGCGTCGGATCTATCCCTGCGCGTGCAGTCTGGGTATCCTCTCTCCGTGGCGGCTTCACAAGATAATTGTGGGATCCCGCTGGGTGGTTGCGCTCACGCTGTCTCCTGTTAATGGAGGAGTGCTGATCCTAGTGCGTCTCTGCGACACTGCAAACACTGCACTCCGGCGTGTCCACGTGGGTGGGAAGGGAATGATGACGTCAGACCTCTAGACGGGCGAATCTCACGGTGATGTGCCTGCGTGCACCAGCCTTGTAGTAGTAGAAGTGGAAGTGGTGAAGAGGCGGTCACAGCGAAAAGTCAAGTTCAGGAACGGTTATGGTTAAAACAGCTTTATTGGTACATGCTGTACATCTCAGAAGGGGGCACTCTGACGCGTTTCGTCCTTCGTCGGGACTTTTTCAAAGAGTATACTACCCTTAACACACAGACCCCTTAAATAGGAGGAGACCCATTCTGATTGGCTGGTCATCAGGTGACAGAAGGTTTCTTAAATTTCAATCAGATTGATATTGAAACAATGTTTGGGTTTAACCCATTAACTGGGTCTGTGTGGAATACATGGTTAAAACATACAAACTTACAACAAACAAAACAATATATGTATATAAAATCAATGGTATACAATGGGATGTAGAGCAATAACCAATATGTATTAAAATGATTATTTTCACAACTATGGTGGTGTGGAGTATTATTTAATTATGTTCTAATCTAACTTGAATAGACATTAATAATATTGGTCAATATTTCTAAGTAGAATTGCCATAAGTGAATAGAAACGATATATTACCTGAATATATGGATATGGAATAGTACAAAATGTAATACAAACAATATAAACTTTTTTATGCACATCAACATATTTTTTGGAAGTACAATAGGTATCAAGATTTGATTGTAGGGGTATAGTGATAGTTTGACTCGCAGCATGCTAGGTTGCAATTATACGGACATATACTCTCCATCACCCTCCACCTCACACGGCTATAGAAAGTGTTTTAACTCCCAGTCAATGTTAATGCCGTGTGGGTGAAGGGTGTTGAGGGTGTATATCCAGAACATCTCTCGCTGATTTAGTGTGTTCTCTCTGTTGCCCCCTCTGGGGTGGCAGTGTATATGCTCGATCTTCATCCCCCCTCTCACATGTCAGCAGCCCACCCCCCCCTCACATGTCAGCAGCCCACCCCCCCTCACATGTCAGAAGCCCACCCCCCCTCACATCAGCAGCCCACCTCCCACCAGCCTGTTTTTCACACACACACCCCACCAGCCCGTTTTTCACACCCCCCCCCCCCCACATCCCTTGCTGCAGTGGAAGCGCTGTATGCTGGGTGACAATGGGGAAAGACAGGGTTGCAGACCTGTCTAAGACATGCAAATGAACATACAGTAATATTTACAGTTGCTATATATATATATATATATATATATATATATATATATATATATATATATATATATATATATCAAATAAACAAGAACAATAGGCACTCCGAAGGGTAATTCATCACCTTGAGAAAGGTCCCACATGTAGGACCGAAACGTTGGTTTTGATGTCTTAATACAAAGCTTTTTTGACCATCAATTGGAGTGCTGCCTCTTAATATTCGTCACATACACAGTATCGTATTGCCTATATATATTGCAAAGCCAGTATAACCAACCTCACACTGATGAGACCCAAAACGTCAAAACAGCTGTATGTGGCTAGGTTTACTGGCTATGCATCTTAACCCAGGCTGTGCTGAAAAGCTGTGCTGAAAAGCTGTGCAATGCAGCAAGCATAAGCTTATAGGGGTCCATGTCAAAATGGATTTGAAGCAAAAGGTGGCACTGTGTGCTCATTTGCATGTCATTTCCCCTCCCTTCTGTAGGTCTCTGATGCTGAGAGTACAAACATGGCGGAAGGGAGTCTTCCGGTAAACTTCAGGTCTTAACCGCCTTCATTGCATCGGGTGGTGCAAGATGGATGACATCTTGTGTTCCCAAGCAGTTCAAAGAAGGTGTACTTTCTTTTTCACACAACTGTATATATACACCTTTCTCTAAGGAACATTGCTACACTATTTTACTGTAGTGTTGTATTGATATAAACACTGTTAGATATGTCTTGCAAATTACCCCACTGAAGTCCACATTGAGATCAGATAATTCAAGAAAACAAACATATGAGGGAGGTTATTAATTAAACTGAGTTACTGTTGATTGGGTTACACTCACAGAGAAATTTCTATTGAAGTTAATGGGAGTTTCCGTGCGATAATGCTAGGGTGATCAGTCATCCCGGTTTAGCCGGGACAGTCCCGGTTTTTAGCCGTTTGTCCCGGGTCTCGACTTTTCTGGCCACTGTCCTGGTTTTTCTCTGCGCATGCCAACCGGCAAGCTCCGATTGGCACTTGCCGACCACTCATGCCCATGTGTGGCTTGCAAACGTTGATTGCGCATGCGTGGTCGAAGCTCGTCCATGCGCAGTCGGTGCTCACCGTTCACACATGCGCAGCCGGCGCTCATGCGCGACATTTGTCCTGATTTTTGCCAGAACAAATATGGTCACTCTAGATAATGCCACAATCAGCACTACCACAGTTTGATAAATAACCTCCTAAATAGTGAAAGTTCGAGCAGCCTTTAACACCTTAATGGTCCTGAAATCCAAATAAAGGCATACAAGGGGAGGAAAATACATAGTGGCTGTATTTTCCTCCCTTTTAGTCAAATGAAAATACGAGTTTCATTTATTTATTTTCTAGTTCTAGGATTGAAGCAGAGGGTCTCCGGGTATCTCCTGCTGCCCGAGATACTTACCTCCGTAGATGGTGCCAGAATCTCTGTGGAGTTTAAATGTCCCAGTCACGCAGGTCAATAGGAAGCCGCACCAGATTACATGACAGCTTCCCATTGGCCCGTGTAACAGTTAAATGTCACCATTATGAGACACACAGTTTCTCTGGCTGCAGAGATACCAGCACCCCCTAGGGAGGGAAGTATCTCTGGAAGCGGGGGTCTCCGAGCTGAAATTAACCAGGTTCAACTCCGGGGAACTCCTGCTTCAAACCTGTATTTTAAAAAAAATCAGCGTTTCATATATGCTGCTGATTATTGTATTTTTTGCACTTTTTTTTTTACATTATGGATGGTCTGCTTATTAACCTCATTAGTGCTGCACGGGTCTGCAATGGAAAGATTTATAGCATTACCTATATACATCTATGCAGAATAACAAAGCCAGATTAAAAGATTGCCAGTCAATACAAATCAGCCTCTGTAAAACTGTGTAAGCTTCAAAAGAAGAAAACCGCCATCTTCCTTTCTGCTCCCAGCTTTCTTTGATTAATAGGAGATGGCACTGCTGATCTTCCCTTCATGCTTATTAGGTCGCTCGTACCAGAAGAGAAAATGGTACATTGAAATAAAGCCACGTAATCCGTTTCCTTCAGGATGCTTACCCGTGACTGCTCTCTTACAGAACAGAAAGGCAAAAAAAGTCATAGAAGAGAAGCTCATTTGCATGTCATTACCCAGAATCCCTGGCTGCAGCGGAAGCCCCGCTTGCTGTGCAATAATGGGGAAAGAAAGGGTTGCAGACCGGTCTAAGACATGCAAATGGACCACAAGTGATATTTTTATTTACTAGAGAAGAAAGTATATATTCTTTCCCATACGGGTGACATTTGTACTCCTCCTAGGAACGCGCTAATGTCGGCTTAAAAAAAAATAAAATAATACATAGACATCCTCTTTCACAAACCGACAGTTCCCTGGGCAGGTATCTCTAATTCAATCAGCAATTTTAAATAATTATTTAACCCTTTTCGGTGCCGCAGGACATAGACACTAAATCATGGGGTCTGGAACTGCAGGGAAACAAAATGGCTTTAAATCTGATGGTTTAAGTCTCCTGTGTCACATTGCGGCTTTCAATTGGCCCATGTGAAGCGGGAGATCTAAAACCCAGGAAGTAATGCTGGTATCTTTACTGAAAAGTATCTCGGGAACTGGGGGTACAAGCTGAACTGTGCCATTTTCAGCTCCAAGATACCCGGGTAGGTTCCCAGCCTAATAAGATCTCGAATATTTAACAGTATAGCAGCATTATATGTTTTGATCTTTCACAATATCCTTAGCCAAGAGCAGAGGTGAGCAACCTATTTTTCAGTGTAGCCACTCACCTCAGCACTATCACCAGATGCTGGTTCACTTCGTTGACTCATTCAGAAAACGGAAACCACCTTATACCATCAGGAAAAAGTTTATTTTACTGTGGGAGCTGACAAACTCAAATTCCCCACACTTTCATGGCCGATACGCCACGTGTGGCGATTTGCGACAGGGTTGCTCACCTCGGGCCTAGAGGTTGCTTTACTGATGAAGTATTCCGGGTAATGAGGATTTTTGCCATTTTAGCCAGGAACACTATAGGCAAGGTTATCTCTTAAAATCATCAATCCAAGCGTTAAAAAAAATATATATATATACATTTATCGGGGTTCCCATTATGGTAACGTTACAACGCTCCTCAGGTCCTCACGTAAACGTCATCAGGTTTGGCTTGATATTGGCCCACGTGATGCGGGAGAGTGTTAAACTTTAAACCCCATATAGCTCAGGCCGAGTGGCTACCGTTCCCCCTACAGAGGTAAATACCTCCGGAAGACGGGGGTCTCCGGAGCGGAAATTGATGGGGTAAAGCTCCGGAGACCCCCTGTTTCAATCCTGTGGGAAAAAATGAAATAAATGGTAAAAAAACAAAAACAACGCGTTCGTTGCTCCTTTAAATTGGCTAATTCCACATCAATTGGAGTGTGATTTCTCTGCCAGAAAATTACAGTTGATCCTGGTGTGGGACTTATCTCATTGTGAAAATATAAGATACACAGTTTGGAGCTCAGCTCCTCTACTGTATACTGTATTTTCACACTGCGTGATACCTGCCACATCGCCTTATTTTCTCTTCCACAATAAAAGGGAGAAATAAGAAGAAATGAAATCTCTCTGTAGTTCACTCCTTAATCTTCTGCAATGGATGGCTTCACGATTGAATGTAGAATACAAATTACAAGGGGAAAATGGCTCCTCTTCACTGCAAGCTCAAACCAATGTGTTCTAGGCCTCTCTAGCATGCACGGAGTTAAAAGTGCAATGCACAATACTGTACATCATTTGCAAATTGCATTTTCTGTTTAAGTGACCTTACATTAAAACATTTTCATGATGTGCACATGGACTCCCTTTCTTTTATGTATGCTGAAGAACCTGAGATACCTCCTAGTTTTTGTGGGGAAAGAATGGGTTTGCTGCCTAAAATGTCAATATACAAATATAAATGGTTCTAAATATAAATTGCATTAAGAACCATTGGAAAATTTGACTGTGTTCGAAAGTTCGATGTGTTCAGTATTCAGGTTGTTATATGGCTAAGTAATAACACTCAGGGTATAGCAACTGCAATCTTGTTGAGTTGTACAGCAGCTTTAAATATACCTGCATATAACACTGTCCTGATAGTGGTAGAGATTCTACGGTTCAATAACCAGCCACAGTGACACAGTGACACTGGAGCTGCAGAAGGTAATATGTATAGGCCATCCCTAACTGAGTTAACAGTGTCAGAAGTGAATTCCAGCTGGGCAGAAAGGAGAACCAATGTGTGCCAGTCTTCATCAAATCCAAACAAAACAACTTCTCCTGACAAGAAGATACAGTGCTCCTGCCTAACAGGGGCACACTTTTAAGGTATTCGGGTAGTGATCCAATAGTCTTTACCAGGGGCTGGACCAAGCAAATCCTTTAGAGACTAATACTGTAGGCTGGACTGTATTCTCATTCTGCTGATCTGAAGCGCTGTGCATAGACCCAATACACTCCTTATAGCAGTACCCTGCTGCATAAGCTGAATTTGACTTCAGGGCATGTTACTGGTTACTCGCTTGAATTTACACTCAAGTTATTCTTGGTTCTACACCAGGGAATTTATATATACACTGTAGCTGTGCTCTTAATTCCTCCCCTCAAACTTCTATTGGACAGGAACATACTCCAGGGCAGGGGAGTGCAAACTTTTTCAGCTGCGCCCCCCTGCCTGCTCTCCCTTGCTCTTGCGCCCCCCTCACCTTGCTCGACGGCGTCAAATGACACTGTGGGGTCACATGACATCACGTGACCCCCATTGCCATGGAGATGGGCGTGTGACGTCACTCCGCATGGCACCGCGTCCCTGCAGCCCTTCAGAATTCCAGTAAGTTAGTTGCAGAGGCCTCACATGATCCCCCGGCATTTAATTTAAATGCCTGGGGGAGGAGCGCGGGATCTCTGCAACCGCCCGCGGCCCCCCAAACAAATCTCCCGCTGCTCTAGGGCATTGATGCACAAACTAGGGATGCAAAGTTATCAATGGGGGTGCTGAACTGAGCACCACACTTACAGAGGCCCCGCGCTCTTCCCAACAATATTTCAATTGATTGCCGAGGGAGAGTGCGGGGCCTCTAACTCTCTTACCCTCTATCCGGCTTCTCCTCCTACATCTTCTGATAACGACGCTGCCGCGTCACCATGACAACGGCGCGTGACATTACACTGCGACATCACAGAGGAGGAGATGCCGGAGAGCACCCCTGCTCTTGGGTAGAGAAAGTGAACCTCTTTAGTAACAGCAGGGCTGCCACATGTATAATCTAACATCCATACCCTGTGTTTAAATGTAGCTTTCAGATATACCTGTGGCCTACAAGATATTGGGGGCAATTATTAACCCTTTGAGTGTCGGCGTGGCTTGTACGTCATGGAACACCTGGAATGCCAGATCCTATGATGCAGTAGCCATGTCTATAGGGCAAGCAATGGGTCAAAGTGTCAAGAATGCAAAACCGTGACAAGACTGGGAGGAAAAAGAATAATAGTTTGGATTTGTAAAAATTGTTATTGTTGTTTTTCTCTCTCAATAAATCTGGTGCATTTTTTTTTATTTCATACCAGCTTCCTTTAAAGGAATCCCATGAAATATTCTGTGCCAAACATCCTGGTTTATACTTGCTTTCCCCTTTGCATTTTGGGGTTTTAAATAATACAATTGTGTTTGACTTTTCTATGAAACTAAAGCATCTGATGGCCAGCATCAGAAAGCACAGGAATAAAAATGCAGGGGATTAATAATAAAACGGGGACTACCATGAAATATTCTGTTTTGCTACTTACTTTTTCCACTGAGCATTTTGGGGTTTTAAGTAAAGGATTTTTTGTTTGCTGTACTTTTGTATGAAACTAAAGCATCCTGACTCCTTTCAGGAAGCACTGGAATAAAGCAATGGGGGATTCATACGAATTTGTATTTTTTTTTGTTCTTGTATAGCGCTGCTAGTTTTATGTAGCGCTTTACAGGGACATTTTGCAGGCACAGGTCCCTGCCCCGTAAAGCTTACAATCTATGTTTTTGGTGCCTGAGGCACAGAGAGATAAAGTAACTTGCCCAAGGTCACAAGGAGGCCCTGCTTCAAACTCAGTGCCAGTCAGTGTTTTTACTCACTGAGCCGCTCCTTCAGGAATCCCATTAACATGCACTGAAATGAACAGAATATATTCAGAGATACAGTAGAAACAAGATTCCTTTTTGTAACAAAAATTAGAGAGCCTTTCAGTTAAACAGAGAGAGCTACCACTATTAACTAAAGAGATGCACCAGTCTCCGGAGAGACATTCATTTCAAATGAGAAGAATGAGCACTCTGGAAGATCATGCCTGAACTACCCAGATAATTACAGAAAGCTCACTGAGAGCACATAGAAAGATTATGCATCACTGTTGGACGCACCTGCATACACCCTGGTTCACAAGAATTAGCACAACCAGAGAGAATTATTAAGGCTCATGCACCATCTATTAGGTCTTTTTCTACCATCAGACAAGACTGCCATTAATATTTGTTTCTGCAAGCCTGTCATTCGCACATTTCCATGAGTCTTTCAAAGCGGCAATATACACATTTTAAATTATGCATTTTTTATTAATTTATTTGAAACAAAGGCTGTCCCGCTGCTGAACCGTAACACTCTAAGCTAGTCCAAATCATTCCTTAGAAAACAAGCATTTTTTGCCATAACACTGGTGTGCATTAGCCCTACCATACCAGGTATGTCATAAGGGCTCTCTAAAGGTTATGGGTGCGATCTAACATTTAAATTGAAATAACAGGCCTATTTTTTCTCACATACTGTAGCACTACCATGTAGTAGTGCTGTACAGTATATATAATTTCCTTCGCCTGTAATGTGTATGTAACTGCGGCACAGCGAGATAAAGTAAAAAGCCTAAGTTCACAAATGAATGACACAGCTGACAGGTTTTTTACCTGCACTGTAGCTCACACATTGCTGGTAGTGCTTGTAAATGTTAACCTCTTAGGCGGCGGTCCCAGTGCTTTCTACAGTGTACGCCTTGGCGTGCGCTGTGCGTACAAGCACCGCCCCTCAATGGGGCTGGGCCCAGTACGCACCTTCGCGTGGAAGCTGCAGCCGCACGGTACGACAAGATTTTTCAAAGACGCTAAAACAGAGTTTGCAGTTTGTGATGGAGGCGTGGCCCCGCCCCCGCCGGAGGTTCAGCCAATGAGGGCGAACCAGCCGCGTGAGGTCATGGTCATGGTCACGCCCCTGCAAACCCCGCGCCACGCCCCCTCTGTCGCAAACTCTCCCTCTTTCCAAGGCCTGCAGATCGCAGTGCAGCGCTGTGCAAGTGCCGCACCCTCCCCCCCCCCGCCGGGCGCGCGTACTACAGTGCTGACTGGGACCGCAGCCTTAGGCACTGCATATGTCACGCATCCCATGCTGCTGTTGACTACACCCTTGTTTTGTTTCCTCTTTTCTCTATGCAGGGGAATAAATACAAAAGACACAGTATAACAGTAGTGTAGGTACCTGCTGATAGGATCTACCATAAAGTGGTTGCAGGCTTAGCATGTTTTGGCCAAAATATTGAACTAAAATTACCCATAGTTATGAGAATGGAAAACATTTAGCAATGAATCATATAGTTTGCCACATTGGAAGCGCGCTGGGGCTGCTATGTTTACAGGTTTACCAAGTTCGCCAGATATTTTACATGGCACTATTTGAGAATAACCAGAGATGTCAACTTCCAAATTATTGATATCTGGTGGGTTTTGAACCAAAAAAATTTTTTTTAAGGAAGTGTCTTAGGCCTCGGCCATGTTCCTTGCACTGGCGGAAGCGCGCTGAGGCGTGCTCCCGCTCAGCACTGAGCCCCTACAGCCGCAATTAGAGCGGCTTTAGTAGGGGCTCACCTGCGCTTCCGCAAGCGCGCGGAAGCACAGGTCTTAGGGGAATGTAAAATTCCCCCGCTTGCCGGCGCGACAGGCCGGTCACGTGAGCGGTTCGCCCAATGAGGGCGAACCAGCTCCGTGACGTCACTGGCCCGCCCCCAGCCAGTGACGCGCCCGCCCCCGGCCCGCCCCCTGACGGCCCACTGACAGCGCGTGCGGTAAGCAACCGCAAGGCCAGGGAAAGCACCCGCTTTCCCTGCGCCTCAGCGCACCAGCAGGGAGCATGGCCGAGGCCTTACGTGAGACTGCACTAAATTCTTTGAGATCCCTTTTGTTAAAAAATCAGCCAGATTGACTTTAATCAGTGCAATCTTACAGGTGTAACACAAAAACTAGGTTAAGAATAGAAGGCGAAGGCACAGGCACAGGCATTCCTCTTAGTATCATGCACACCAATGGTCTTATATAGCTCTGTAATAATGGTTAGGAGTACAGAGGCAGCTCATCTACACATCCCTTAATTATTTATGTAATTTAAATACTAGAGTCATGCCAGGATCTCGGGAGGCATATAGAGAAGGAACAGATCATCTCTGAGAGCTAATTTCTTTGGGGACGGATTGCTTCAAAAGGATAACAATTTCTCAAAATCGGGACACTGTCGCGTGCAAACTACCACTGAAGTCAATGGTGGTTTCCATGTGATAGTGTCCCGATCGGCACTACCACAGTTTAAGGACTACCCCCCTTAGTTTCTCTGTGTAGGCAAGGCTGAATTATAAAGAAAAACGCTATACAGTCAATAACAATTAAATTTTAGCCTGTACTTTGAGCGTAACAGGAATGAAGACATTGCTACACATTTTGGCAATTTGTTTAGTTTATGTTTTTATGTATATATGTATTTGATCATTATAGGCTTTAATAAACGGTACATTTTATTTATTATTTTTGGCCACTAGGAACGCTCCCAAGTGAACTCAGTTATACTCTTATAGCTACCTTGTCCCACGTGATATCATACAGTTCTTTGCACCTTATCTCTTCTTAAAGTGGTGAATGGATGTAACGGCCTATTAATACATCTGTAAATATCTCTTTATACGTGGGGAATTAGTTGAGCAATCTCTCTCTTTTGAGAAGTAATACTAAATGTGATTTTTTGTAAAAATAAAAAGACGACGAAGAGAAGACGGATGATTGAACTGCTATAGGAACTTCCCCACTCCCTGCGTGCTATGCTATGATCTGAATACTGAACAAAGCATGCATTTCAAGTGCACCTGGTGTGTTAGTTAAAATATTCAAAGAAATCTGCATTTACAGCAACAAACAACCTTTTATATTTTATCCTTTCTTCTAACTAAAAGATCTATGCGTAGGAGAATTTAACATTTATCTGTCCCAAAATGCAGGTGTTATCATTATCTCCACCGCCTCCTGCCGCATTAGAACACCTGTATCGTCACTTGACTGTGTACAGTATCCATAGTGAAAATACATTGCACACAAAAGCTAAGGTTCACGGCAATAGAGAAATTTAAAAAATGTCAGCTGGAAATCAGGGAGTCTCCCTCATAACTAAAGAGAACAGCATGATCATGTGTGTTGATCTTTGTCGAGACTAGGGTCAGCACCAGGTCCAAGCTCATTTGTGTTGTAATGCTTCCTACCATTGCCGATGGCCCAAATAACACATTTTGAGTATGCCATTTAGTCAGGACCGGACTTTGACCCTTGGGGGCCCTAAGCTATGTCGATTTTAAGAGGCCCCAAAAATTAGAAATAGATATATTATTCTGACTGAAGGGAGCATTACAAATATACAGTACACATTCAACTGAAATTAATGTATTATACTAGCATGAACAAGGTGTGCACATCACATTCATTTTAATATTAAAACATTTTCTTTCATGATTTTTGGAATGCAAAGTCATACACGATGTCTTCAATCGATAAGCTACAAAGTTTGTCACTCTGGATGCATATGATTTTTAGGAAAATGTCCATGTTTATAGAGAATCTTCTTTTTCTCATATCCTCTTTATTTATCATGCGATTTGAATACTTGGAATGCATTGTGTGTGTAATGCATTAGTATAAATAGTGTGTTTACACTAATTCTAGTCTAAGTTTTACTGCATCTTTAAAAGTTTGTTGATACTGTACACCCAGTGCTGCTTTAATCATACATCAATAGGCAATAAGTGGCATAGTATCTTACTATTCAAGACTGAAAGGTGCTAATGCACTCCTGCGTTGTTGTAACAAAAAGTATCTTTGCTTTATAATAAATGCATTTAGAGCCTTTGTGCTGCATAGAAATATATGAATAGGCTCCAGGTTTTACTTGACCAGGTCAGAAAGTTTGACTACTTTATAAACTTTTATTTTTCTTCTCTCATGCTGTGAAACATTCACGCTATGCAGACAATGGGAAAATGAGAGCATCACTGCTTTGGGACCCAATAAGCTAAAGATCCTTATAAGATCTATAATACGGTTTCCATTAATGATGATAGCTTTAAAATTAAGCAGTGTACTAACAAGAAGAAAAACAAAAATGTCCTCGTAAAATGTTTTAGTCCCATTTTGTCCTCAGACCGGTCAACTCTCACAGATTTTCCGCAATAGTGGTAAGCAAAACCATGATAGACAGCTCTACTTCCAAGGCAGTTTCTCAGCATCCATGGTCTTTCTTGAGGAAGACCCCTTTGGTGAGCAAATGGCCTCCTGCACTGGATTTATGCAGGTCAGTAAAAAATGATGAGCGCTGCACATATTAAATGTAAAAAACTAAAAGTGGACTGGCATAATTATCCAGGTTTCAGCACTCTACTGTGGTGAAAAAAATAAAAATAAAAAATAAATAAAAAAAATGAATAATGGTGCTTGGTGTGTTAACAACAATGTTCCAATTCAAACCTGTATCAATAAATAATATATAGTCCATATACCACAGAGTCCCAGAATAAAGTAGTAGAACTTCTCGATCAGGTTGGGTGACTGGCTGAAGCTCTCCGAAGAAGGGCCTGAATCTGCTCTCGATAATTCCTCAAAAACAATTACAGAGGTGCAAGCCATAGTGAAGTATGTCTTTACATTTAGACCAATAACAAGGGTAAAATAATGCACTCACAAACAAAATGAGTATGTTCGCATGTAAATACAAAGAAGCCTGCCTCCACATTGATGCTCCCAATATAAACCTCCACCGGGCGTTCCTCTCCATGATGGTCACAAAATGCATTAAGGACTACATAAGGATCTGTATTCATGCCGCTTGACGTCATCACGCTACCAGCCGTACCATCGCAGACAGTGGCCGAAACTCAGAGGGACTTACTTACTTACCTAGAGCCATGAAAAGGAGCACGTGTGGAGCTTCATATTGAGAGCATCAGTGTGACGCCAAGCATCTTTATAGTTACATTCGGTTTTTAAACAGAGCAATAACTCCCCAAAACAGGGAATACGGGAAACTCCAAGCTCGCTAGGTGCAGGATACTGCCAAAGCTAGCTTACCCTGGATGTCGCCACGATAGTCCGTTCCTTGATATCCTAGTAACTAGGGATGCCACACAATCTTTGATACCGTTAATCTCTAGGTACCGAGACCAACAAACAACAACTGTGGAGCTCTGATCAGCGTCGGCTTTTATTAATTCTATGACAATTTATGGTATAGATTGAATGTTGAATATATTTTTTATTCATTCATATTATTCATTGGGTTATTTATGTAATTGCATAAGAATGTTGGTTTAAGTTCATGTATTTATATATATTTGCACATTCAGGTTTTTTTTTTTTCCACTTCTTGTACGAGTGATATTAATTTGCAATTGTATTTGTCCACTTGCAATTAACCAATTAGTTGGTAACAAGATTGCTACAAATATCCTGGCAGTACATCCATGCACCCCTGATGAAGTCAGCGTCATAAGTGACGAAACGCAGAGGATGTCATCTAGTTGACAGCAGTGGAGCAGTTGCTCTGAGGGTTCCCAGCGTCTGAAGGGAAACAAAGTGTATTTGACCTCCTCCCCCCCCCCCCAGAGAGGATCTCTTGCAGGGAGTGGAGGAGAGATTTTTCAGCTCTGCCACAGCCAGCAGACACAGACCTGGGACGGACTGGATTTCATCCACTAACTGGACATCTGCGGTTACCATCTTAAATATAAGGTACTCCGGTGGACACCACCGGCTCCAATATACATCATACAAACATCAGGACTGCAATTAACCTGCTCCCTCCTGCATAATGTTGAATTCTCTAAGGCCCCCCCCCCCTTCTCTAAGCCCGTCCTGATTGCTGGCATCTACCGCCCCCCCTAAAGCCCCTCTACAATCTCTGACTGATATCACCCAGTTTCTTAGCTCCATTTCCTCTCTGAACGAGAAGAGTGAGCTGCTAGTTCTTGGGGATTTCAACTTCAATTGTCTTGACCCTAAAAACCACAAAATCCACACACAAATCAAGTCGCTTAACCTATCACAACTCATTTCCCAACCCACACGAACAAACCTGAAATCGCACAACCATTCCTTGCTTGACTGGATTCTCTCCTCAAATCCCAGCAGAATCCAATCCTCTGGCATCCTTCCTGACATTTTCAGTGACCATGCAATAGTGTACTGTGTAAGGAAAATTAAACCACCCCAATCAAGCCCTAAAGTTCTCCTCACTAGAACATTTAGAAACTTTAACCCACAACAGTTTCTGGCTGACCTTACCAACTGCCCTTGGCACAGAATCGATTTAATTCCTGACCCTGATTCTGCGCTCGACTATTTCCAATCCGAGTTCTTAAAACTCATGCTCCACTACGCAGAATAAGGGTACGGGGTGCCCACCTTCCATGGGTTACACCTGACCTTATAGCACTCTACCAGTTCAGGGATGCCTGGTGGAAAAGCCACAAAATAACTGGCACTACCAAGGATCTCAATCACTACAGATGCCTGCGGAACATGTGCACAAGGCAAACAAGGCATGCAAAAGCACAATATTACTCTGACAATCTCCTCCAGAACACATCAAACCCAGCTAACTTCTGGAAGGTTATCAACAACATATTCCAGCCTTCTAACCATCAACAGCCAAGTAATATCACTAAGGGCGATATTACTCTGACAAACCCCACCGACATTGCAAATGCATTCAATGATTACTTTGTGGGGGGTGCTACTAACTTATTAATGAAACGCAACCCAAACCACAAACCTGAATCTCCTCCTGGGAGTACCCCTATAGCCCCACCCCCTCCCAACATTGCCCACCCGCTACTCTTCCCCCCACCCCTCCCTCCACGGACTCGGGCTGGAGCTGGAGCTGCTGAGGGTAAGTATTAAACACACACGCAGGCACTCATACATACATACACACACACACACACACACACACACACACACAGGCAGGCACTCATACACACACACACACAGACAGAGGCAGGCACTCGCACTCAGGCACACACATACACACACAGACAGGCACGCACGCACTCAGACACACACACAGACAGGCACTCACCTGCTTTCACTCCACACTCCTCCCCGCTCCCCGAAGCCTCTCCTCCTCCCGAAGCCTCCCCTCCTCCCGAAGCCTCCCCTCCCCATTGGCTCACAGCCACACCATGTGACGCGTCAACGCTAGGAAACACCATTCTATAGTATCTCCTAGCGGCTGACGCGCCACAGCGTGTAGTCAGCTGTGCCGCCAGGGGGGACCGGGACCGGCTCGCGAGGATTCCCCTGCTGGTGGGGAACTCGCGACATGGCCGCCCGCGCCAACGAGCGCAGCGGGACCGAGGCCTAACTCTAACCCACTGGATATCACCTGTGGCGTCCCACAAGGCTCTGTTCTGGGGCCCCTACTCTTCTCAGTGTTCATCAATGATCTTCCCACAGCTTGTCAGGAAGCCTCAATACACATGTATGCAGATGACACAATCCTATATGCACACAGCCATAGCCTCTCTGACCTTCAACACATACTTCAGTCTGACTTTTTGAGATTCGAAAACTGGATTTCCCAAAACAAACTGTTTTTAAACACTGACAAGACTGTAACAATGGTGTTTGGGAGCAAGACTACATTTTTAAAGCTTCCAGCGACTGAGCTCCAGATTAAAACCAACACTAACACCACCCTAACCCCTGTCACTAGTTTTAAATACCTGGGTATATGGTTTGACTCCCACTTAACATTCGGAATGCACATTGATACCCTGACAGCCAAGACCTATGCCAAAGTAGGGGTACTTTACAGGAATAAATCCTCCCTAAGTCTCCTGGTCAGAAAACGTATCGCACAGCAGATGCTAATGCCAATTATTGACTATGGAGACATAGTATATGGCTCAGCACCTCAAACCGACCTTAGCAAACTTAACACCCTCTACAATTCAATTTGTCGTTTTGTTCTCCAATGCAACTATAACACACATCACTGCGAAATGCTCAAAGAAGTAGATTGGTCATCACTCGAGTCTAGGCGCAAAGTTCACCTTTCCTGTCTTGCCTTCAAATTCTTTATGGGCAAGCTACCCATCTACCTGAACAAGCTCCTCACCCCTACCACATGCAGCACCTATCACCTGAGATCAGACTCCAAAAGACTATTCATGGTAGCAAGGCTCAACAAAGTATCCAGCCGCTCCTCCTTCTCTTACCGTGCACCCCAAAACTGGAACAACCTACCAGAGACTCTCACATCCACCACCAGTTTAAGTTCTTTCAAATCTAAGGCTGTCTCACATTTTAACCTGGTCTGTAACTGTTTCATACGCCCATAATATATATTATCTTTAACTGTGCATGCAATGTCTTGTATATAATGTATACCCTGCTCATTTATGTAACTGTATTTGTAAACATGTACTATTTGTTTTACTCTGTGCCCAGGACATACTTGAAAACGAGAGGTAACTCTCAATGTATTACTTCCTGGTGAAATATTTTATAAATAAATAAATAATGTGGTCTCAGCTGACGGGTGCGCGGCAAGCGTGTAACCTGGATCAGTTCTATAGGGACTTGTCCACAGCAGTAGAGGACACTTTATTATCTACAGAATATGTTCTAACCGTGCCGCTGGAAGGTAATTTCACAAATAAATACCGCATTTACCATACAGGACTCTTGATTATACACACTGAGCTGCAGTATTTTGTCTTTGAACTAATCACTGCTCCTCAGAGGCTATTTGCTCTCAAGGCATATTCCACCTATATTTAGTAATACTGCCTCACTATATATAACAGAAAAAGAAAGAGTGCACACTCCTAGTGCATATAGAGTAATTATAACACATTTATTAAAATAAGGACAACAGTCCACTAGCAATAAGAAAAAGACAAAACAAACAGTAAAAAAGTCGACCAGTATATATATATATATATATATATGTATATATATATATATATATATATATATATATATATATATATATATATATATATATATATACACACAGGGTACCTTTGGTGGTCACATATAACCCACACCTAGGAGCCCTACGCAAGATCGCCAGGAAACTACAACCCATCCTCCAGGAAGATACAAGACTGCAACAGGTCTTCCCTGAAGCACCCTTATTATCATACAGACAACCCCATAATCTCAAGAATATTATGGTGAGGAGTAAAGTATTCAGCAGTGCCACTGAATGCGGGACAAAACCATGCCAAGACCCAAGATGCAAAACCTGCGCAATGCTCTACACAGCGGACACAATACACTACCGACACGTTTTATTGAAGCACGGCTAGCACCGCAAGCCGGGGGATGCTCCGGCGTGCTAGCCGCACTTCCTCAGCGTGCCGCGCATCACTGATGCGCGGTCACGCGTTATCGGGTGCCTGCACCCCCTGCACGCGCGTCCAGGGCTCCCCGAGGGAGCCCTGGTGTCCCGCGATGTGGGGGACGGCGGCAGGGGGTTTCCGGGGGACCCGGCGGACCCGGCAGCGGGAGGAAGAAAGCCCCGATCGGAGGGCGCTCCTCCGCTGCTTCGGCACGCGCCCGGCACCCTCCGGCGCGCGCCAGGTTACTGCTGCGGCCGAGAACGGGCAAATGCTCGAATAAACTCGGCCGCAGCAGTACAAATACCACACAGGAATCAGGGATACAAAATCAGAGTAAGGTTCACCTGTTCCTCCAGCAATGTCGTGTACCTCATCATGTGCATGAAATGCCCAGGGGGTTGCTACTACATAGGTGAGACAGGGCAGGGGCTAAACAAGAGAATGAACCTGCACCGCCACAGCATCACACGCGGAACAAGAGACAGTCCTGTTGGCGAACATTTCTCTGACTCTGGCCATAAGATGAACGATCTGAGGGTTGCCATACTCAAAGGTAATCTTAAAACACCGAAAGAGAGACGGTTGCATGAATACAAATTTATGCAACTGTTCGGGACACTTAGCAGTGGCCTAAACAGAGATCGAAATTTTATGAGTCATTACTGACACAAGTGAACTCTCTTCCCATGAGCGCTATAGGCCATGTCTGTACATACTGTGCTATATGTATGCACACACAGCTGTCTCTCACACATTCTTATACTCCTTGTTTTTCCATCCCTATACACCAATAGGGATCACATAGTATCCACACACACTTTTAGTTATGCTACTCTCACATTTCCACACCCACCCACACCATTTATATCCGCTCCCACTCCACACACCTTTTGTAAAGCACTGTATATACTGTGGGCTCTCCATTCATGTTAATTCACACTTATACACATACACACTCTTTCATCACTTGCTCTCAGGAACCTTTTGACACCTCTAGCCATAAAACACATCCACACGGGGGAAGGACCAGCACAGATAACATTCCAATAGACACTGTTTATAGTATAGCTTTTGCTTGCTTCATTCATTGTAACATCGCCGGAAGAAGAGATCAGTGTATCTCGAAAGCTCGAACAAATAAAAGTATTTCGTTAGCCACAGAACGGTATCATCTATTTATTTTTTGATTATTGAAGCTGGGCTAACACGGTACTGATACCTCTACACGTATATATATATATATATATATATTTATGTATGCACACACATATACACATATACACACTTTGAGAAAATGCGTATCAACGTTGGTCAAGGTGTGAAAGTAATAGGGTTCTTTTTTTTCAAAACTTGAGCACCATTGTTTTTTTCTTATTCTGTTTCTAAATCCTTATACAAATTGTTTTATAAAGACGCTCTTTATTTTTTATAGCGCTACATAGTGTTATATAAATCTCTCACAAATGAGATCCAAAAAGAGTAATACTCTGTTTAACAGTTTTAGACTTTCCTTAAAAAATAAAATAAAAAAGACACCGTACCTCTACTTTTTCAAGCTACTCGTACCACTGATTCTCAACAACTGATATATGGCAACAGAGCATACTCCCTTGTGAAATGCAGTCCAAGGAATTAATGCATTTCATAGAGTGGCCTAAAGGTTTAACCAATGCATTGAGGCCTAGATTGCCTCAAACAGACGTAAAATGATTCCGTAAATACAGAAGTCTAGAAGAAGCCGAGATATTTGAACAGCAATACCTTTGAAAGACTTGAAGATTTCAGCAGTGCATATTTGTTTAACCCCTATTTCTAGAACTGTTCTGTTTAAACATATCTAGAATCACTATTTATTTACCATTATTTCAGTAGCAAAGGCGACCATTTCGACCAGCAGTGAATACGTTACCCCTTCCAATTTTAATGGGTAAAGTCAGCCCCTTGACTAGTTCCCCAGTCAACAGTTTTGATTTTACAAACAAGGGCTCATGGTTGGCTGGCAATGAATGAATAAGAACAATCTGCAAGAAAGCAATTGAGTGCTGACATTACTCCCTAAGCACAATACGAAATTGTTTTGAAAATAGAACTGCCAATGGAGAGCTTCTACGCTGGTAATTTCTTGGTCTCTTTTTTATTTATTTATTTTTTTCTGAGTCATATGTCGCCTTTTCATTTCTTGTCACATATGCTTTTAATTTGTAAGATCATAAAAATTAATATATAATTATTCTGCTTCCAACCCCCCCCCCCCCCAAAACTGATTTGATATAATTTTCACAAATATCCCAGCAATGAACAAAAGTATTGCATATCGTTTTCTTCCTCATCTTCGCTACCCACAAACCAGCTCCTAAAACCTTCTGCCATTAATCCTGCACGGTCAGTCTCATTTACTGCAGCACAATTAACAGGTTACTGTAACTATTTCATATCTTCGGTAACGTGTTTCCTCCACCCGGTGGGAGATTTGGCCATTACGGATCGTGTGGTGCATGATACTGTACCTGCTGGTAACAGGAGGGCTGAGTCATCCGCCGATGGTAGTGGGGACACAGGAACAGGCTTCTGGGGTTCATACTTTACGTATTCATTAGCAGCACAGCGTCTCCATCTGCCGTAGGCTCCAGGGAACTGAAGATGATCTCCCACGGTAGAACCAATTACCTCTCCCCCCAGTAAGATCACACACCAGGCCGGAGGTATATGCAAACAGGAACGGTTTATTGTGTCCCTCCCTCTGTGCAGCACAGTACACAGCAGGTTCTGCCTAAAACAGTCACTCTCAGCTACAACTGAAGGATGGCCCCTGGACCTTCACTACAGGCCAAGGTCACCTGCAGCAGTCCCAGCTCTTCACTAACCTTGTAGCAGAGGCAGGGTTATGGTACACACTCACTCTCCCCCAGAAAGGAAGAGGACCAGAGAAGGCACAATAGTCAGGTTCTTGGCTGTGTGACCTGCCCCTCAAGTAGGTAGAGGAACTACTGAATTTGGGGCGGCACTACCCTTAACTACTGCCACGAGAGGGGCACTAGGTCCGGTTCATGATTGGTCATGCCTAGCCCTGATGTCACCGCCTCCCGCTGTCACTCAAGTGCAGCACCTCGGAGGGGGAAAACCCCATATCAACTACTGGCAATCTGATTGTACCAGGTCTTACTGCCAGTACAAGGGCAGAATAGTGGCCATCAGGTGACCTGGTTACCCTTACTATTCCCCCTCTCACATCATGCTCTAGATCCTTGTTTCTTTTAACCCATCACACTTTTAGGAAAGCTACGTAGAGGTTCCTTTCGCCTATCCTTCAGGAGAGTAGGCAGACATATTAAAGAATGGCTGATTAGGTCGTCTCTATAATTAAAAAGCAGGGAGAGTTGAGGCGCTGACAGGAAAATACCTTGCCTCTCCTCTCTAGATCACAGATCACGTAGATGCTTGTTAATGTACATTTTGTAATTTCCTTCTCTCATGATCTTTCCAGCTCCAATAAATACTAATCAGGCAGAAACTACATGGACAGAGTACACTCAACAGAAATGTTGGCATTCAGTCAAGCACTTCATTTTGTTCACACTGCTAAAAGCAGACACAATTTGCTGCCCTCGAAAAAATGGTTTGCTAGGTATTTCTAGCAGATACACTATAGACATGCCCCATGACAGAGACAAATATTGTTCTACTACCATATTCCAATTGAGAAATATATTATGTTGAGATATGTAATATTGGAAAATGACTCAGGTCGCATGTGTGTGTGTAACTCCCCTACTTTTAGCTTTCAGTCTTATGACTATAGCTGAGGCTCGGGCCTCATTCCTTGTTAATGACTCAGCCCTCGGGCATGGTGCCTCGGGCCGCGCTGATCAGCGCTCTTGCTCTGCCTTGCCTGCTCAAACTGGAGCTTTTTTGTGTCCTAGCAGGCGAGGCAGTGAGCGCTCTTTGGGGGCGGTGCATAGGCGGGGTGGAGGCAGGGCATGTCGGGAGGCGGATTGGAGGTGGGGCGGGAGGCAGGGCTAGTCCCTCGCTCCCATTGGACGTGACCGCTCCTCCGCTTCCCTGAGCGGCAAATTTTAAATTTGCCTGTCTCGCCAAAATACCTGAACCTCCGCATGCATCCGCACGCATGCGGAAGCGGCTGCTAAAGCCGCACTGATGACAGATGCAGGGGGTAAGTGCATCTGCTCAGCGCGGCTCCCCCTACTATGTCCCAGGCCTTACTGGGCCACACGTAGCCTACAGTAAGGCGGCAGGAATAACATACAGTATGGGTGATACAACTAGTTTACTTGTACCTTACTGAAATCTGTTACCTTGTGATCCTCAGGTGAGTACCACTACACACAGTTACTACGCAATCCCCACGAACGCTACGTTGGTGCGAGTCAAGGTCAGTGGTGCATTAGCCACCAAATCCTGGGAATGTTAGCTTATGATGGTGCCGGCACACAGTCAGAGCTCATGGTGTACTGAACCTGTTGCAGACCTGTTTTTCGGAAAGGGTGCCTTGGTACTACTGTGTTTTTATAGCCATTGAGGGTCGCCTCCGGCGGTGCTTGATCTCACATTCACGTTTGGAACTGTAGCTCTCTACTCCGGTTGCCATGTGCACTTTCTGCAAACCTCGACCGAACCTGATAACACTCAGGTCCATGCAGAACAGATTCAACATGGCTGCTCCCCTCCCTCCTCTTCCCTAGCCATTATTATCGGCTGCTGTCATGTCCATCACAGTCAGATGTCCACAGCACATAGGAGAGGAACCTGCCAGGGAGTAGTATGAGTGTATAAGCTCATCACACAGGGGGATACATGTATATACTGTACATTTCATTTTTTAGGCAACCAATTATATAGTTAAATTCCATATTTTGTGAAGAAAAAAATGTTAATAGCTGTATAGTGTTTCAGTGTTTCACTAGTGCGAGCAGCTTTGGTACTGTGCATGTATTGACCATCTCAGCACACTCCTAATATCTAGATTAAAAGTAAACAAAATGCTTGGCAAGCTTGTCCTAATGTACAGATACATATATATATATATATATATATATATATATATATATATATATATATCTCAATAAACAACACAAATAGAGAAACTTTCCTTGAGAAAGTCACGTGTGTGTGTGTGTGACGAAACGCGTTGGACGTCATGATGCATTAACGTAGTGATGCGCTGTTTGGAGGTGGGACTCAGTACCAGGAAGTCAGCTTGAGGGTGCTCTGTGCGGTTCTGCTTAAACCTACCTATTACGGTGTACCCTGGATGCTGGTTCTAACAGCAGTACAGACGAATTGGAGCACTGTGGAGTTACATCTACATCGGAGGAGATACGTTCCGTTTGCAGATTTCTCCACCACCGATGAGTACCCCTCAAAGTTTTGAGTTCCTTGTGATATCAGCACTTGATCTGCCTCCAGCTGTCAGCGTCCATTTACAGATTGTCTCAAATGAATGTGTTTTTACCTACCATGTGAGTGCAAGTCCTCGTTCCTACTCCACGTTATAATAAAATTCCTTTTATATACAGTATTATGCTGTGGAGCTGCTGCTTCTTTTCTTTTTTGTTTATATACACACACACACACCTTTAATCGTAGTTCAAGGAGCGTTACCTCTTGCCCCTCTCCTTAATATATGCAGCAGTTCTATACTTTTACGGCAATGTAATTACCGAAGCTGCTGATCGATCGACAAAGATCCTGCTTCCCCGGGCACCCAATAGGGCTGCCTATTTCCAAATAGAGGAAGTGATTTGCTTTTCTAAATAGTTGCTGAAGCAACGCAAGGAAGCTTTATACACTACAACTCAATAAACAGAGCATAAAAAGTGAAGCATTTAAAAAATGCTGTAAGGTTTATCCAATACTACACTAGTGATTAATTGAAAAAACGAAAACAAAAAACACACACATATATGTTTATATATAGGACACATATATAGGATTTTGAAGGTAATGCTCCTTTCAGTACCAAAACAGCTGTTGCAACAATACTCATTTGGGGGGTAGAGAACCCTGTAACATATACATTTATAACCTTGAACAGGATTTTATTCCTAAACGATATAAATTTCAACTTTGCAAATGAAAAAGCTATTGTTTACATGACCTAGCTGAGAATGTTAATGGTAATTTAGAGGACTGGCAATCAAAAGGACTTTGTTATTCACTCTATGGGTCTATTCTATAAGCTTCGATAACTAACTCAGAGGATTTTGAGCAGTTCCCGAACGATTTGGCAAGGTTGCTATTCAGAAAGCTCTGATGCACTTCCCGAATGAGTTTGGCAGGTCATCTCCTCGAGCGTAGCGCTCCTGCTCAAACGCAGTGAGTGGGAGCTGAAAAATACCTTCAAATCGCATTTTTTATAAAATCACCCTATTCCAGTACATCCGATGAGATCATCGAGGAACTCAGCTAGCGAGCTACTTGCAAATTTCAGGTTTGCAGATAGAACTTAAACATTTTATTTGTATTTTTCCTGCATCGGATTGAAGCCGGAAGTCTCCGGATCCGATATGCAGTATTACCAGCTCCGGAAACCCCTTCTTCAATCTAATCCAATAAAAATACATTTAAAACGGCAGCTTTATTACCTTAGTGGCCACCGCTAACGCAATGAAGGGGTTAAATACTAGTGCTCGGTTTATAGTGGTTAGCAGGGGTGGGTGAAGGTGGTATTCGGCCCACGGTGGGTGTTTAGGCCATGCAAGAGGGTTGCTGGAGGAGTTAACCCCTTCATCACCGTAGTGGTAACTACCACTAAGGTAATTAAGTGGTTAATCCCTCCCGCTACCCACCCGAGAGGCCTAACCTCCTACCCTTGGGGCAACTACCCCCTTCACCCACCCAATCTCTCTACTCCCAAGAAACATTAAAATACAACAACCCTACTACCCACATCTTGTACCCCCAAACAAGCCCCCAACATATCCGGTACAGTAATGGGCAAATTATTATTATACAGATCTCTATAATAGCGCATTTGCCCATGAAAAATAAAACATTATCCAGCCAGGAAAAAAGCTAATTAAAATTCTACTTATCCCTGCCAGGATGAAGGACATCCTCATCTCCGTCCTCTGTGTCCATGTCCTCTGTGGGCAACAACATAATGAAAAAACAAACTAATGGCCACCAACGCCTTAATCACCGTAGCAGTTATTAACTGCTATAGTAATTAAGGGGTTAACCCCCCTCCCACGCTACCCACCTGGGACGCCTAACCACCATCCCCGGGGCAACTACCACCAACCCGCTACCTACTGATTGGCACAGTGTTAAACCACGGCCATAATATGGCCATGGTTTGCCACTATAGCAATGAATGGGCAATCAACCAATAAAAAATCAAGCCCCAAATAAAATACATTACAATTAATTCAAAACAAAAAAATGCCAATAAACCAATTAATTGGCAAATTGGTACACCATGCCCATATAATATGAGCATTGTTTGCCACTATGGCAGTCAATGAGCAACATATAAAAACAAGCATTTGCAAAAAAAATGCATTACGGGTCACTATTTTTATCTGTGAAAGGGGCATAGATAACCACATTGGAAGCCAATGGGCAACATTGAAAAAAAATACAATCCATGTTTTTCTTACCAATGATGTCTTCACACTCTGGTTCCAAGTCCATCAGCAACAGCAGGAACCTCTTGACACTCAATGCAATGCTCCTCAACAGCCAGTAAATTCTTCTTTATTTGTAATCCAATCCAATGGAGCAGATGTTATCCCATTGTCTTCTTTCCCTCAAATGAGACGTGACAGGCCTTATATAAGGCCTGTGACGTCACATGAGTATCAAAATGGCAGCCATTTTTTTAAAGGATGTGACGTCATCCCTTTAAGATAATGTCACATCCTTTAAAAAAATGGACGCCATCACATGGTACTTCAACCAATCGGATTGGGGGTGTACCATGTGATGTCTCACATGGTATATCTCACAATACAATTGGTTGTAGTACCATGTGATGGCAGCCATTTTTTTTAAGGATGTGAGGTACCTCCCTTTAAGATGACGTCGTATCCTTTATAAAAAAACAAAAAAAAAATGTCACATGGTACACCAGCCAAATCGGATTAGGGGTGTACCATTTGACACTCAAATGTGACATAACAGGCCTTATATGCGGCCTGTCCAATCTCATTTAAGCTTAAGAAGCCGACGGGACAACATCCGCCACACTTGGATTACAAGTAAAGACAGAAGAAAAGAAAGAAGAAGAAAAGAATGAAGAACACACCGGGGAGACGTCTCTTTAATCAAGATTTGATCACAGCCTTCTTTGCATCGGCTGTTGAGGATCATTTTATCTAGGGTCGAGTTGGTGCTCGCGTAGGACGGCGGTGAAGACATCAATGGTAAGAAAAACCCGATTGTATTTTATTTAATTGTGTAAAAAAAATTTAAGGTTGCTTATTGACTGCCAGTGTGTTTATCTATGCCCCTTTTGGGCTTTTGATAAACACAGTGACAAGTAATGAATTGTTTGGCAAATGCTTGTTTTTATTTAATTGTTATGTTTTGTATTTTTGGTTCTTGTTTTTTTTATTGTTTTGTATTTTTAGGGCTTGTTTTTATTTAATTGTTATATTATATATTGTATTTTGTGATTTATTTTTTTAGGTTGCCCATTCATTGTCAGTGTGGCAATCCAAGTCCATATATTGTGGGCTTGGTTTATCACAGTCACAATCAATGGCTTTGTGAAATGCTTGTTAAATTGAAAGTGTTATTTTGTGCCTGTTTTTTTTTTTTTTAGCTTGCCCATTCATTGCCATAGTGACAAACCATGCCTATAATATATGGGCATGTGTTCAACTGTGCCAATCAATTGGTTTATTGGCATTTTTTTTATTATGAATGAAATGTAGTGTATTTTATTTGATGCTTTTTTTTATTGGTAGATTGCCCATTCATTGCTATAATGTTAAACTATGGCCATATTATGGGTAGCAGGTGTGGGGGTAGTTGCCCCGGGGAGGGTGGTTAGGTGTCCCGGGTGGGTAGTGGGGGAGGGGAGTTAACCCCTTTATTACTATAGTGGTTACTAACCACTTAGGTGATTAAGGGGTTAGTGACCATTAGTTTGTTTTTGATTGTACTGTTGCTGCCCACGGACGACATGGACAAGAAGGATGGTGATGAGGGCAGCCTTCATCCTGGCAGTGGTAAGTAGAATTTTAATTAACTTTTGTACTGGCTAGATAATGTTTTATTTTTAAAGGTCAAATGAGCTATTATCCAGATCTAGATAACAGTAATTTTGCCCATTATTGTACTGTATGTGTTGGGGAAGGGGGGGGGGGGGGGTAGAGGAGGTGGGTTGTTGTATTTTAATGTTTCTTGAGGGTAGAGAGATTGGGTGAAGGGGGTAGTTGACCCAAGGGTGGGAGTCTAGGCCTCTCGGGTGGGTAGCGGGAGTAGTTAACCTCTTCATTACCATAGCGGTTACCGCCACTATGGTAGTGAAGGGGTTAACTCCTCCCGCAACCTTGACGGTAGGCCTAAACACCCACCCTAGGGCAACTACCCCCTCATCCACCCCTTTACCCCCAACAAACCGGGTACTCGTGTTTAACCCCTTCATTGCCTTAGCGGCTAGACACTAAGGTAATGAAGCTGTTATTATTTACATTTTAATAACCGTGTACTGTAGCAGGGGGTTTCCGGAGCTGAACTGCATTGATTTCAGCCCCGGGGACCAGCTGCTTCCCTAGTTACAGGCCCTGGTATTGGGTGCCGTTATGGCCGGAGCCATGTTTAAATCTGCCGCGTCATGTAACCGGGACATTTAAATGCACAGGAGATACTGGCACTCCATACCGGGGCCTTTATCTCGGAAAACAGGGGGTCCACGGACCTGAAATTAATGTGGTTCTGCTTCGGAGACCCCCTGCTACAGTAAATTAAAATGTAAATAAAAACACCGTGATCGCCAGTGAGAGCTGTGCAGGGAAAGCGGCTCTCTGTGCAGCTCTCTGTGCAGCTCTTACAAACTGCGGCCAGATAGCACGGGGAGAACTTAGAGAGAGGCTGAGATACCATCGCTGCTGTCCCGTACGGTATTACATTTTCCTACCTCACGGTTTGTGACTTGAGGAAATGGTTTCAGATTCTTTCTGAAAACCGTGATAACACAAATGACAAACAGTTCAGTGGAAACATCACAAACCATTTGAGATGGCAGCAAAGTTATCGAAGCTACAAGAATAGGTCCCTATGTGTCTAACCCAACGGAATCCCTCTGTAACCTATTTTTATTTTCACAACCATCAATTTAAATAGATTATAAAAGTGTACAAACAATGCTAAGTGTCCACCTGCTAGAGTCAAATTCTAAGGGTAAGATCAAGGCCAATTTTGGAGGTGATGTCAAAGAGGGTATGTCTACAAAGGAGATACAAGGCCAGCGTTTCCATGCAGTTAAAACAAAAGTTCTATGAAATCCTCACAAAGTGTTGAAATGTATTAGTGTATTAGTGTTTGGGTACCCCAGCCAAAATTAAAAAGCCAGTTTCTAGGCAAAGCATGAAAGAAAATAATGGCATTGGCTACTGAAACTGTTTTTCTGAAACGGAGGCACACTAGGTTTAGCTAGAGTATGAGACACAGAGGTGTGATAGATACCGTACAAACCTAGACAGAACATTTGCCAGTAAGCAGCACAAATGGCCAGGAAAGATACATAAACATACGTCACCCAACTTTATTTTGTACAGAAGAGATTATACTGTAGACTTGTACTGCATCTACGGTGGTTT
Organism: Ascaphus truei; assembly: GCF_040206685.1. Taxonomy (NCBI): domain Eukaryota; kingdom Metazoa; phylum Chordata; class Amphibia; order Anura; family Ascaphidae; genus Ascaphus; species Ascaphus truei. The sequence continues at coordinate 232,441,512 of NC_134486.1, read as the reverse complement.
CAAAAGCCAGTAGAAAAACAAAAGAAATGGTTAAACCCAGGTTCAAGGAAAAAAGCTTCATTAAGGGACGTATGAAATTCCTACAAAATCTTATTTGCATTCAGGACTAGAAACAACAATCGTATTAACTTGCTTTAAGGCAATAATACTAGCAGAATACAGTTTTATATCTTGAAGGTTCTGGGACGTTCGATAGCCATATCTTTTCAACAGTGGCTAGACAATGGCATTTCTGTACAGAGGGAAATTTGTTCAAAAAATATATGCAGTGCTCTAATTATATTTCAACACCAAACTTAAAACAAGATATGCGCTACACATGAGAAGCCACAGCCTCTATTGCAGCACCTCACTGACATACAAGCGGTGTACAGGCACACAATCTAAGTCAGGGATGGTGAATCATTGGCACACATGCCACGTGGCACGCCAAGGGAAATTGTTTGGCACAACTAAATGTTCAAACATTTTTCTAAAGAAAAGTAACATGCCTCTCAGTCTCCCCAACAGAAGCTGGCTCGGTCAGTGACGGATGCCTTAATATGGATATGCCCATATTTGGATATGCCCAATTAGGACTTCTACGTCACTGACAATAGCCGGCTTTGTCTTGAGGAGACACGCGGAGGCAAGGGAAAGGAGAGGCAGGAGACGGCGGCTAGGCACAATTTCCACATCATTTATATAGCGGAATATTATACTGTGGGGGAGAGGGGGGCTGTGTGTATATTGTGGGGGCTTATTGTGTGCATTTTGGGGGGTATTATTTTGTGGGTTGTATTAGTGTGGGGGGTATTGTGTATATTGTGGAGGGTACTATATTGTGGGGGGTATTGTGCGTATTGTGGGGGTATTACAGTACAGTATATTGTGGGGGGGAATTATATTGATATAGATGAATTGTGTGTATTGTGGTGGGCGGGGGGGTAAAACACAATAAAAGTTTTGGGCACGTGAAACGTTTTCTGATTTTTTTAATGCGTTTTGGCACTTGTTCCTAAAAAGGTTCACCATCTCTGATCTAAGTGAAGCCAGAGACAGCTTACACATTGTGACAAAACTACTGTTACTGTTGCATTGGTATAGGATGCTCACTTAATCTTTGATGTGCTTATCGATATGTGCAAATAAGCCTTGTAGCAGGAAGTAGGCAGTTAAAGCCGCCCCCACTGCACACATCCAGTACAAATGGAAAGCGGGAAGAATTCAGAACATAATGTTTGTCCACAACATGGGCACGACTATAATTAGACTTTAAAATGCTTCTTACTGCAGTGAAACCTCTCCCCTCCCCGACAATTGTTTATTTTTTGGGGTAAAAGATAAACTTCACTTTACTGCACTATTTCTCTCATTCATTGCCTCATCAACCTGATTTTGGAGGTGGCCATTTTAATTTCCGGGAGATGCCTGAAAGTCTGATTAATATTTCCTAAACAGACGGGCTCTAGGTATTCACACTGCATTGTACAGCACTACAGAATATTTTGGAGCAATATATAATAATATCAAAAAGTAATTTTAAGAAATTCACAGTAAGAACACATATGCCATCAAGACAGAAAAACAAACTTGTACTATAAACTTATGAATAATGTTGAGGCGATCTATTTCTTGCCCTTTATTTTTTTTTTACCTGGAATCAACTGTTTCCATAACAACCGCTGTTGTCTGAATGTTTGCAAGAGCCAGTGGCCATATTAACTTTCTAGGGAGGCAAACTAAGATCTACAAAATGTAACTGCAAAACTTAAACCCGCAATCCCTTACAAAATGTAATTTAGGGATTGCATGGAGCTCAACTCCGTGAATGCTAATAAACAGGATTTAATTTCTGCCAGTTTGGAGAGAAAAAATAAGACCAAAGTATGGCCACCGGGAGGTTACCAATAGAAAGCGGCTTTATGATGACCACCGGAGATGAACCTCAGGCTGAGCCGGGTGGCCATATTGTTCCAGCCAAGTATTCTCGTAGGCGAGGTCAAAGAGGGCGATTCAATGTTAAATCTAGCAGCAATGGGGTGAGCTCTGTGGGTCAGCTCCTGAACCAATAATGTTAGAAAAACCTACCCCATCTCTCCCCCAAATAAAATATTCAAGCAGCACTAGTGAAAAGGGAATTATTTTTCATGGCGAGTCTACTTTAAGCAAGATGCAGGAACATAATACACATATATCTCTGGTTACCTGGCCTTATGATCCAAAGAAAGCGGTCTGTGGGGTTTGCTGCATAATTTATCAAGAAAACACATTTCAAAACCACTTGTCTTGTGTAAGGTTCCCTAAACACACAAATCGCCTTGAGCAATTTAAAGAATGACTTAAGTAGATTTCCAATCTTCCACTGTATTCATTTTGTCGTATTTTGAAAACATGTATTTTTTAATATTTACAACCAGCTATTTTGTTCTATTATGAAAGAAATCTGCAAAGTTTATAGTGGGCTCCCAAATACCATTTAACAGCTTTAAGAAGATGCGCCCACGAACATATGCTTCTACATTAGTCTTTTTTCTTATATCATTAGAGTTCCAAATAAAACCAAAACAACACTAATAGCAGTGATAGCTGTACTGGGTTTATCAAATGTATATATATATATATATTTTTTTTTAATTGTAATTTATACAGACACTATAAGGAAGGTGCAGGTGTAGCAAACGTTATTGCTAGGGTGACCAAAGTAAAAACCAGGACACACAAAAAAATTATTCATAAAACAAATTAAATCACTTAATATATATTATAGTGATATTTGTCTGATAGCGTCCCCATTAATGCTGTGTTATTAATCGACTATCCACCTCCCCCAGTCTCTCTCTCCTCAGTATCTCTCCTCCTCCCAGTCTCTCTCTCCTCTCCATTGTGTCTCTCTCTCTGCCTTCCCAGTCTCTCTCTCTCCCCCTCCTTACCAGTCTCCTTCATGAGATGAAGAGATGTCAAAATCTTGTAAACACTTGAATTTAATATCAATTTGTGTGGATGAAATATTGCTCATATAATTTATTATATTACTTTAAGGTTTTATTTTTAAAAGAAATGGAAAAAAAGCTGGATACTAATTTACAGTATATGTACTCCACTCTAGTTTTTTTTTGTATGAAATAATTGGGTAAAGTATTGATCATTTTTATTTCTTATAATAGAATATTTAAAAAAAAACTAATGTTCACTAGTAAAGTAGTTACACTTATTAAAGCCCATCTGTAAGAGAAGGGTGCAGAGGTATGCAAATGGAGACTGGTTTAGGGTGAAATTATATCTTGGCTTTATTGAGCCTGTTCCATTATCCAGGCAAAACATACAAAAATAACAAACCAGTATCCCTTTGTAAGGGCTAACTTACTTCCCCACACCCTGTCTGCAGGACTGGAGGGATATTCCCATTACCAGCCTATCATCCCAAAGTCTCAAGAGGTACCTTAAGCAGATGCCCTCCATGTCAGTCTCTAGCAGGTTCCTGTGTCCTCTGTGTCCAGGAAATATAGGTCTCTGGGTGTCTTGATCTCAGCACAGACTTTGTGCTAAAGACAGTGTCTGTGTGCAGGCTTCTCTGCTCTCCTTCTGTCAGGCCAAATGTGAGCTAAGGAAAATCTCTCTCCTGTGTCTCACATGAGGCTTTTTACAGAGCTCTCATTAGTCCAGGTGGAGACTAGTTAATTGAGTGGCTGCAATTAACTCTCTCTGCTGGATTCTCAGAGCTCTGAGGCTGCTTTATTTAAACAGGATTAAGTCCCTGTTACACCATCTATAAACTGAAAATTCTAATTTCAGTGCAGCATTACTGTGCATCTCTAGCTATAGCAATACATACTTAAGCAAACGTGTCGTTTTATTCTCTTCGCTGCAAGACGGCTTAGGAATAGAGAGATATGCAAAGTGTTCGCTTAGGTTTAGGAACCAGACAATATGTGCCCATTTTCAGTCGCTAAGCATTATGCAGAATCAGACAGCAATTTTGCGAAACATTTTGTCCAAACCCTAAAGTAAAGCTTTTGCTGGAGAGGGGAGGAGACAGAAGTCAACTTCCCTTTCTGCTTTCTAAGCATATTGTATCAATCTTTCTAATATGCAGATGTAGCACGACTCCGTCTCCGGCGCTGCACTCAAAAAAGCAAAAGTCAGTGGGCCGGAGACAGGGTGTGCTGCGGTCACGCTGCGGGGGCCTGGGGATGTCTATGCTTCTGTTTCGGACTGCTCACCGCCTTAATCCTCCGGTTCCCCGGGCAGCCTCAGTCACGTGACAGCTGCTTGCCCGAGTGCTAGAAAAAAATAGTCTTGTTAGTATAATCCAATTGGCTTTCCCTTTCTAATAAAATCAGTGTGTGTGTGTGTGTGTGCCTGGTACAGTGCCACTTCTTTCTTTTTTTTCTAAGCCATTTTGACCACTGCACCTTACACTGAATGACATGCCGAATTAGTCTTTATTTTGTAGCTCTTATTCCCCTAATGTAACACTGTAATGGGGGTTAGAAATCCTGGCTAGGCATCTTCATGGAAGTCGGAATTCCATGGTCATCCCCAAGTTACAGAAGCAAGCCGTCCAAGAATGCCATTCCATTATTTATGCGTATACCTGCAAACAAAGGCAAACGTTCACAAAAGTGAAAATGAAAAGAAATGCAGTATTATGATAAAACAGGGCAACCACATATGCCTCACGTACCACTGGAGTGCTTATTTACTATCAAACTAGATTCCAGAAAGAACTGCTAAACTGCCAATTCAGATGCTGTAGGCTTCATCTTGGACACGAAGGTGAAAATTCTCAGGCATCCCCCTTCACGGTAATCCAATCCCCCAGGAGTTGTGAAGAAAGCCATAAATAGCTACACATTTTTTTTTTGCTGGAGATGCTCACAGAACCATTAACTTGCCCTCCCACATATAACATTTATGCAAGAATCCACTAGAACAGGGGTGGGCAACCTATTTTTCAATGTAGCCACAGGTGTGTCGAATTAGAAGTGAAAATAGCCACACCATGTAAAAATTGAGGTATTATGTTGTGCATGCTAAAATTTTAAACACACACTGTTTGAACAAGTTTATACATTCTCAGTGCCGTTCTATAGTGTGTGCGCCTGTGCGTGCCTGTGCGAACGCGCGTGCACGTGACGCATGCTTTTTGTGTGTATGCTGTGAGCGAGTGAGGTGCTATGTATGTGTGTGTTATAAATACATTTGAAATAAATAAAGAAATACTTTAATAAATTATTTATTAACATTGTACATACATACACATTTCAGTGGCGGTAGCGGCGCAAAATCTTTATTTTCCTCATCTTCCCCCTGTCAGAACACGCACTATAGAACGGCCCTCAGACCGCAACCCCCCTTATCCTCTCACGCCACCAGCACTACCCTCCTCATCATCATCTCCTCACCCCCCTCATCATCACCATCTCATTTAACCCCCCCATCACCTCCCCCCTGCACCCTTCATCTCACCCCTGCACCCTACATCCTTCATCTCCCCCCTGCACCCTTCATCTGCACCCTTCATCTCCCCCCTGCACCCTTCATCCTTCATCTCCCCCCTGCACCCTTCATCTCCCCCCTGCACCCTTCATCTCCCCCCTGCACCCTGCATCTCCCCCCTGCACCCTGCATCTCCCCCCTGCACCCTGCATCTCCCCCCTGCACCTTGCACCTCCCCCCTGCACCTACCAGATTGCAGCGCGGCGGTGGCAGGCGGACGGGAGGCGGTGACAGGCGGATGCGCGGCAGTGGGGGCAGACGGGCATCAGCGCGTCACGCTGAAGCGTGCTCGGGGGAGAGCGCGTCACGCTGGAGTGTGCTCGGGGGGAGCGCGTCACGCTGGAGCGTGCTCGGGGGGAGCGCGTCACGCTGGAGCGTGCTCGGAGGGGAGGGAGCGCGCGGCATCAGCACGTCATGGAGTCGCTTCGGAGGGGAGGGAGCGCATGTGTCACGCGCATGCTGGAACAGGCGGGGGTGTGGGAGGGAAGCGCGTCACACCACTGGAGCGCGCTCCTTACCAAGGAAGGGGAAGGGGGGGTGTTTGAGGGGCCGTTGCGGGTCGCACAGAGTGTCCCGGCGGCCCTGTTCGCCACAGTTTTACTGCCAATTCGCCACAAGTGGCGAATGGCGACAGTGTTGCCCACCCAGGCACTAGAATCACCAACAGATTTTCATACATTCCCCAGTAAACAACAAGTAGGGGCTTGATTACAAGGAGCGACAGGAGGGGTTATATATAATAAGGACTATAAAATAATATTCGGAACTTTTTGTCTCCAGTATAATACACACATAGCTGGAAAAGGAATGAATACAAAAGGACCTCTTTCATTTTAATGCAATATAACTAGGTAAATTAGCTAGTGTTACAGAAAATAAATCCAACATACGTAACAGAAAAATGCCCTTCCCCCCCCCCCCAAAAAAAATATGTTGCATTTACGAACATTATAGGCTAAAGCGGTAAAATTCAGGGCATTATTGAAAACCCTACTCTCTGATTGGATAATGCCCGGAATTTTAACCAATCAGTAATGCCCGGAATGTAAGCAGCAGAATGTGTAGTTTTCAATGTGTTTATTTCCAGCCAATCAGCTTTCAGAACAGCTGAGACAGGGCAGGGGATTCGACTGATTGAAGTAACAGATCTGAGACAGGGCAGGGGATTGGTCAGGACTTATCAGCCATGGGTTGACTCCTCCCCCTCCTGTGCTGACAGATTTTCTGAGCAGATTAAGTTGATGAAGGGAGGGGAGGGGGAGGGGGAAGGGGAGGGGGAAGGGGAGGGGGAAGGAGGAGGAAGGGGGGGAGGAGGAAGGGGGGGGAGGAGGAAGGGGGGAGGGGGAAGGGGGAGGAAGGGGGGCAAGGGGGGGGAGGGGGAAGGGGGGGAAGGGGGGAAGGGGGGAAGGGGAAGGGGAGGGGAGGGGGGGGAGGGGGAAGGGGAGGGGGAAGGGGAGGGGGAAGGAGGAGGAAGGGGGGGAGGAGGAAGGGGGGGGGAGGAGGAAGGGGGGGGGGGGAGGAAGGGGGGGAGGAGGAAGGGGGGGAGGGGGGAGGAGGAAGGGGGGGGAGGGGGGAGGAGGAGGAAGGGGGGGAGGGGGAAGGGGGGGCATGGGGGGGGGAGGGGGGAGGAGGAGGAAGGGGGGGAGGGGGAAGGGGGGGCATGGGGGGGAGGGGGGGAGGCAAGGGGGGGGGATAGATATCTGCAGTGTAAGCGTATATAGGAGGTAGTTTCAATTATTTGCCATTTTATTTTAATCCAAAAAATCTATTTAACTATACAAAAGTGTCTATTATTTATTAAATAAGTCTACATTTAGCCTATAATAGTAATAATCCCCTCAGAACAGGGCATTATTGGCCAGTAATGCCCTGTTCTTCGGGGATTATTACTTAAATATCCCAGTAACACTGTTCCCAAGTAAACTGGTGCCACATCTACCATTGATTTTTGAGGTTTCCATCCTTGGTGGCCCTTAAAAACATTGATAAGATTAAATTGCATGTTTTCAGCCACTGTATGTGCTTCTGTATTGGTGCTTGGTGAATTAGGGATTGGAATTGATTAAGGAAACCAGTGCCGTAAAGAATATAATGTCTCTCATATCTTCACAGTGTAAGCATAAATGAACTTGCAGGAGCTGTTATCAAAACAGAGGTTGCCACCCACTCTGCATCACTGACATTAGTCCAACAAACCTCTATTTTAGGGGTGGTCAACTCCAGTCCTCAAGGGCCCCCAACAGATCAAGTTTTAAGGGTATCCCCTGTTTCAGCACAGGTACAACTACTTTTTAAAGGACAAATGTATAGTTCCACTTTTTAAGGAACATTTTATTTATTTTATGACGTCTCTCTCTGTTCTTTCCAAGCAATTTAACCCATGGTAAATACATTTAGACATTTTTTATTTACATAGTGCCCATTACTTTTTTGAAGCCACTTTAACCATTGCACTCAACACCGACATGCCACCAGTGAAATGCCTTGACTCACTCTTCAATAGAGACAGTGTGGTCATGAAATAACATGTACTGTACCAACTAACAATACAGTATGGGAAAACTATATTGACAAATAACTCTCCTGCTGTTCTATTATAAGGGGTCTATGAAAGGACACAGAGATCAATGTATCATGGCAAAGAAAATATATTGCTTTTCTTTAAGCTATTGCTTCTCTTTACTTTTACTTGAAGGAAGCTTGTCTAGCAAGGTTGCATTTGATGTGCTAGGGAGATTTACGCCACTTTGAGATATGGCAGATTTTTTTTACACCATTAGCATAAGGGGGAAAAGTCGGAGAGAAACAGAATGTCTCTCTTACCACTGATTTAACTCCAACTTCCCATGAAACATAGACCTTTTTTGTACCACAGAGGACAAATACAGCCACTATAGTTTTTCCCCACACTAGTTATCAAGACGTTAGTTTGATGTCTCCCAACCAGGGTGCCTTGTTCTCTAAGCTTACCTCAGACTACGGTGAAAGGTTCGCCATCATCAAACAAATAATGGTCCTTTTAATGTATTACTTATGAAAAATTATGAATCGCGTGTAAAATACAAAAAAATAGCAATTTGGATGTATGAACTCTTATTATAACACTGTAATTGCAAATGTAATTTTAGTAATAGTCTAATGTCGTAATATTTAAGTATTTCAAATTATTTAATTTTATGGGTATTTTAAATAACGTAAACAGATGGGGTATATCAGTAATTAAAGCACATTAAAAAAAAAAGGGTTCCTCATTTAAAAAAAAAAGAAACATTGCACAAGTTCATGTACTGTATAAAGCTCAGCTGAAGGACAAATGAGTATGAAACACGTACCTCACTGTTGTGGCCTCTCAGGTTAAAGTTGGTCCTCTGAGGAGTGTTTCTGTCTCTGCGGCAATGGCTCAAGGTGAAGGTCACTCCTACGACTCCTCTTCCATTCCCCGTAGCCAGCCACCCTTCCTCATAGTAACGTCTCCTACACACAGGTTTCTCCTTCTCACTTTTGGGCACTCTGCCTTTCCAGGAAAGGCATAAGATGTTGGAATCGCTGCAAAGAACAGGGCCGTGCTCCACGGACGCATACATGCTTACGAAAGTCCTAGATACACCCCCCTCACGTAAAAAAATATAATAAATAAGTAAATAAATCAAGTCCCCAAAGTCAGGTGCATTTAAAGTTACTGCAAAGTTTTCAAAGTGTTGAAGCTGACCTTGGGTCGGTTAAAAGGTCAGTGCCTATGCACATCCTCTTAATGCATAGTAACAGATATCCTCGTACAAAAAGATGATGGCAATTTGGCTTAGAAAAAGAACCAGCACTCTGGATTCTCGTCATGAAGGTCGGGTGGTTAGGATTTTCCTTTGGAGAATCGTCATTGTTCCCGCTTTCTTTTTCAGGGCTGTCTGAAAATTGATGTGCCCGACTCGCACATTACTATGCAAATCTTTACGCGGCCTGAGATTCCAGTTTCAAGGTAGCAACATCAACATGATTCCAGAAAGGCGAGAGTTGTAAAGGTTTAGGTTTCAAGTATTTTAAGGCTTAGAGAACTCCAAATTCCGTTAGATCTAAGTGCTTTAACTTTTACCTTTTTCAAACTTCATGTCATACTCTGGCATATTTCTGCTGCCAATGCAGAACATTTTTGCATAAATAAGCTGTGGGAGAAGGCACACGAACTGTGCAGAATTGTATCCAGGGCCACTTTTTCAATGTATTTACCACATATCCAGTTTTACAAAAAACAAGAACGTAGTCACTGTCCCTACAGCACAGCCATTGCTAATCCCATTTGGTTCTGCTGCTGACAACTAATGAAGCCGTTACTTCAAGCCTTATGACCAGAGATCTGAAGTATCCAAGAATAGTTGTCTTTATTTTATCCAACAAGCCACGTGTGTATGAAAAGAAATAATCCTTCCATGTTTACTCCATTTAGATTATGCTACTGAAACCGAGAAATTCTTCCACTTCCATTAAAGCAGAACTTCAAGAACAATTGTTTTCACCGTTCTCTGTCGGTCAGCTTTAATAAAGTTATTTTAAAATGTTGTACCCAACACAAATAAAATGACAAAACAACAAATGCTAGACGTAAGTGCAAACGAGTTACAACCGGTAACCCAAATATATTTCAGGGGTTTAAGGTACGAGAGGTTTGTGGGTGGAGGGAATAGAGGACATGCAAGACTTTTCCCCTTTTTATGTTGTGTTTTCTTGTTTAGATGTCGAGCTGTTTTCCTAGCCCTTAAAAGTGTTATCACCGTGACAGCCCTTGTGTTTTCAGTCACCGCTCATTTGCAAGGTTGAAATAGGCGAAAGTAGGCATGTCTCTCTTCTTTCACGAAGCAGTCAACCACCAAGTTATGATTTAAATGGTATTTAAGCCATTTGAGGAAGTGAGAGGAGAGGGAGTATAAGAGGGGGGAAAAAAAATTAATTTCACGACTCAGTTCACTCAGTGCAGTCTATTTGTCAGTTGAATGCCCAGGCTTGTCTCTCCTTATTCTAACTTGCTTCCTTCCAGCCCATCACGACACATTAGCAGCTGCTCTTTATTGGCCTCCGTGCTTTTTTGCTGCACACACATATCCCCCTCCAAAGTAGTTTTATTTCTTTGCATCTACCTGTCTATTTGTTCAAATGGATTCCAAAAGCTTCAGGCGACGCAGAGGATCTTTTTTCCTCCTTTTGCCAGCGCGTTTCACTCATGAGAGCAAGGTGTCAAGCCGAGTGTCAGTACAATCCCCTTTCTAGCTCCTAAATTCAAAGCGGGATCCTTGCCCCATTTGATTCTCTGATTCCTCTTCATCAGTTGGGAGAGGCGGAATAAGCCGTAGGGCATAGTGAGTGTGTGTGCATGGCTGCCGGCACATATGCTCACTATAAGCAAGAAGCATGCAATGAAGTCCACTTTGGCAGTGCTTCTGTTAATCCATAGGAGCGGTCAACCCAAGCAGAATTTTGCTGCTTCCTGCAAACAAATACAAAAATCACAAATTATAAATACAGCAACCAAAAAGGCAAAGTATATTTAACAAAGATTTTCATATTATACTAGAATTGTTGCAAGCTGTGAGATCTTTTAACGGTCCAAACAAGAAAGTTGTTCTAATCAATATTATATAGAAACCTTTATGTATAATGTGAAGAGTAATCTCCGCACTGTACTACTTAAATGAAAAGCACTCGTTGATCAATAAAAAAGGTATCTTAGCCTTTCGACACTTTGAAATATGCTGTATTATGACACAGCTTTAATGATGGTTTTTATCTATGAAGAGGCTGTCGCGCTTAGCAAAACATGACAATAGCAATGCAGAGAATTTACTCAACCATGCAAACCTGTCACTACAATTTTTATATTTATCAAATAGATTTTTATTTCAGGTTCAAAAGTCTACAACAAATACCAATGGATATGTCACTATGCTTTCAGCTGGGCCAGAGACCTAGCTCAGTACAAATACACTGCAGAGATTCCACAGTTGCAATAATGATGCGTTCTAAAGAAGAGCGTTATGAGTTAATCTTAGTGCAGATTTCAGAACTCCTATTTTGTAATACCTCCAACACAATGTAAAAAAGAAGCAGTTACAGACAGGCAGGAACACAATTTTTACAAATTGTATGAAAACTAACGTGCTAACTACAGCACTGATCTTTTAGATAATATGATTTTTGCTCACGTCACTGAGATATGTGACTCGGCATTGGAGTAGGCACATTCTTAAAATCCATGGAATTCTTATATACTAAAAGGTACTACCAGTGTGACCTCCCCTATTCATGATCAAACCATCTAAACATTTCACTTGGTTCATTAAAAAGGCAAACCCTTCTCTCCCCCCCCATGAGAGATCAACACTTCACCAGGAGACAGTGAGAAGTGGGTGAAAACAGTGTCCAATGGTGGGACCGAGTGAGTGGGCAAATCAAACTACCACAGATCCTCACATCTGTAGTTATCCCTGGGTATAAGACAGTTATAAATATGGGGAGCACTTGCCGATTTCGTTGTGAATATGAAAGATAAAAAATATGAATAATAGTGTAGCCAGTAGATGAAAAAAGTGTATAATAAAAAGTGTATTTGTCCCACTCACAAATTATGATGGTAATATAAGCAAATCAGAGATGCATTCTCTCTCTCTCTGATAGGAGCACTGTGGCCAATCCACCTCTGCGTTGTATGTCTTGGGTCCAGTGTTACTCGAAAGGTAAGAGAGACTCACAAAAGTGCAGTATGTCTCAATAAATATATATTGCATGAACACAGAAATTACAAATTGCATTCACATTTTCTATGTGTGTAATGTTAATTTGAGAGGACTTGAAGATCACGGATACTCTGCCGTTCTCTGCCGGCTGATACTCTGCCGTTCTTCATGTGACGTCAGAAAAAAATTAGTAATCTCTGGACTGCAGCATCATTATGGGGACTTCCCCTTCTAAACACCCAAAATGTAGTAAAGGCTGACATGTTTAAGAGGCAACATGTGGGTGACTGAAGAGTTGTTGTTTTTATCACAATCCGACACTTCGTATGTTAAATAATTTTTTTTAAGCTTGTGAACATTGGCCTGGATGCACTAAACTTCATTAAGTCACTTAACGTGACGTATACCTAAGTTATCGTCATATTAACAGTAACGCTGAATCTTCAAAGGACAAGACTGTCAAGTCATGTTTTCTAATATAAAGAGCTTGTAACCTATGTAACACCTATTACCTCCACTCTCAAGTGTAGTAGATAATCAGGCAATGGGTACGAGTGATGTGCTTCTGTGATTGGATGGGTTTCACAGGTTTGTGGTGTGGTAATTATCCTTTATCTGAGCTCAGAATGATAAAGGGACATACTGTACTGTAGTGTAGTAGCAAACTTTACTATAACCAATTAAAAATATTAAAAACAAATCAGACACATCTGTGTAAAACCGCATGGGGGTTAACAGATTGTGGCAGGTCTTGGAGGTCTCCGACGTTGGCTAGTTGTTTCCGTGTTCCCTTGATGCGCCTGAGGTTTATTGCTCCATTTTGTTTGTCAACAATATTGCACTATTTGGTGTTTTTCTTATTTGCATATACCCTCTGAGATAATGTGCCCCTGGTTTGGAGTGGAAGTATCTCTCTAAAGACATCATGGGAAGTCTTTTTCAGTGGAGCAGCATCTCATTGGGTTGTACAATTTCAATTTTTTCTATAGGGGAACCTATTTCTTGATTTACTGTAAAATGAAGTCACTTGCACTGTTTTTTCTCTTATTGAAGTTATACCTAAACTTGGGGGTACTCCCATCATCCAGACACTGAAATTAGGCTTTTTGCAGTGTTTGGGTGGTTGTAACACCAGTCGGGCATCATTTCAATAGCGTTATTGATTTCAAACCATTGTTTCCCTCTCTGTCTCTCCACTTCAGTAACATTATGTTATTGGAAGACAATAATACCAAGTTATGCTAACGTGACGTTAAGCATTTGCTAATGAGATGTCATTCGGACGTTGTTTGTGCAATAAATAGCTATGAGGATTCTATGTTAAGTCTGTGAACGCCTGATCCTGTTTTAGGTAAGGTGACGTTATGTTCCGTAACTTAACACAAAATAGAACAGTTGGTCGCGATCGTTTCACAGCTACCAAATGACTGCCGGCGTTCGGCCGCAAACGGAAACCTCCACCGCAGCCGATGGAAACAATTTACTATTGGTTAGGGTAAGGGGTTAATTTAAGGGGTAGGGGGTTAATATAAGTGGTTTTAGGGTAACGGTTAAAACATAGGGACTTAGCAGCAAAGTGACAAGTCCTGGCGGCGGCGTGGGTAGTGGGGAAGTGCTAGCGGTCATTTGGTCGCGGTGGAATAGACCGAATTTAACATTGCTTAGTGCATCTAGGCCGGTGTTTTTCAACCGGCGTCATTCTTAAATGGTTCCCTGCATTTTTCAGGTAAGTTGAAAATTGTACCAAATACCGAAGAATTTACAATGCATTTGATCTCAGACGCGCTATTAGAGAGGGTTGGGGTTCCTTACAATGCATCTGATCCCAGATACGCTATTAAATGGGGTTGGGGTTCCGCAAAATGTAACAATATAAATTATAGGGTTCCTTAACCCCCAAAAAAAGGTTTAAAAAAAAAACCCACTGATCTAAGACACGGTGAGCTGAGCCTGGTAGGTTTAATGTCCTCTGGCTACGCTTATTTGTCCGATGTCCCCTCGAGAGCTTAAATCTCAACTGTACAGAGTAGAGATGTGTGACATTTTGGCAGCACTTTGCGAACCATGCAAAATTAACCCGTATTTTCGCACAGAAAAAAAAAATAGCAAATATTTATTATTATTTTTTTTACCAAAATTCGCAAGATTGACCCAAGATTCGCAAGATTGGGGAGAGAGAAAGGAGAAGATAGATGAAAGAGAAATAAGCCTAGTTACTGTATGCATGTGTTTGCATATGTAAATTAGCATCTTTCCCTGGTATGTTCTGTGATGTATAGAAGTGATTTATTTTCCCCCCATGTAAAGCTTGGTAAAAAATTTCAAAAACGGCAAAAATTAAATTAAAAAAAAAAAAAAAAAGCCCAGGACAGTATTGCACATCTCCACTTCAGAGCAATTTCTTAGTAAAACACGGCTAACCTGAAACAGGATTTATTAATTCATCATTTTCTTTTAAAATAACTGCTGCTGTACAATGGTTTGGTGATTACAATCCAAAAGAATAGTAACACATAGGAAGCTCGGACAAGGCTGCATGTACAATGAAATAACCTAATAAAACTTCACTTTAGATAACAAGCAAAGAATATAATTTATTCTTAGCCTTCGGGTAAAAATGATCACGTCACTGCAGGACTATCTCAGTTATGTGTAAATCTCCCGGGACTCCAGAAACAATTGTCCGTGATCATTCAAGTGATGCAAGGAGAAAGGATGGGTTTGAAAATGCATTCGCTCATACTGCGTGCGTATATATTTGTACAATATCTTTGCACCTTATGCACAATGTCTTTTGTCATACTGTAAGCTCTGTATATAATAATAATACAACAAACAAAAATACATTAAGATGATAATACAGCTCAACCCCGCTATAGCGCGATCTGCTACAACGCGGATCCGCTTATAACGCAGTCTGAGCGTGGCTCCCGATTTAAAAACATCTCCAAGGGTTTGTTTTTTTTATTACTGTATAACATTCAATGCTTTATTGCTAACAGACACACATACACACACACCCCTTCCCCTACACTAATATTTTTCACCATACCTTCATACACTAGTAGCAATTCTCTAGCTGCTACACCATAGGATTGGTGTGATGTCATTGACTATGCTGTGCAGTAGAAGGTAAGTTTGTTTATGGAGTCAATTCCATCAAACCAATCCTATGGTGTAGAACAGGCCTGCACAACATACGGCCCTCTCTGTGCGGCCCGCGATGAGATTAAAAAAAAAAAAACTTAAAAAAAAAAAATGGCGGCGATTCCCCGCGGTCCCGGGGGTGATGTGAGGTGCATTGAGGTGATTTGCAGGGGAGGTGATGTGCAGGGGAAGTGAGGTGCAGGAAGGGTGATGTGAGGTGCAGGGGGTGAGGTGCAGGAAGGGTGATGTGAGGTGCAGGGGGTGAGGTGCAGGGGTGATTGGAGGTGCGGGGGGGGTGTTTGGAGGTGCGGGGGGGTGATTGGAGGTGAGGGGGGGGGGGTTGGAGGTGCAGGGGGGATGATTGGAGGTGCAGGGGGGATGATTGGAGGTACATGGGGGAGAGTGGTGTGAGGTGCAGGGGGGGAGAGTGGTGTGAGGTGCAGGGGGGGAGAGTGGTGTGAGGTGCAGGGGGGGGAGAGTGATGTGAGGTGCAGGGGGGGAGAGTGATGTGAGGTGCAGGGGGGGAGAGTGATGTGAGGTGCAGGGGGGAGAGTGGTGTGAGGTGCAGGGGGGGAGAGTGGTGTGAGATGCAGGGGGGGAGAAGGATGTGAGGTGCAGGGGGGGTGGGATGTGTGTGTGGTGTTCAGGGGGTATTGTGTGTTTGATGTGGAGAGGGAGTATTATGTGTGTGGGTGAGGGGGGAGAGATGGGGAGTATCGCAAAGGTTGATACTGAGGGATTCTGGGGGAGATGATTGATGATGATTGATGATGATGATTGATGATGATGATGGATGATGATGATTTTACCCGTGCGGCCCAAATTTTTTTTTCCTTGGAGCAGTTCGGCCCTTCTTGCTTTACGAGTTGTGCAGGCCTGGTGTAGAAGATAGAGAATTGCTACTAATGTATGAAGCATCAAGGGTTAGATTCCTGCATGGTATGATAAAAGTATCAGTGTAGGGGGGAGGTGTGTGTATGTATGTGTCCGTTAGCAACAAAGCATTGAAAGTTATAATAAAAAAAATTTGGACGCAGCCTGATGAAGCAGGGAGAGGAGAGAGCTGCAGATGCCGAGTAAGTCCTTGCACGACGGCCATTTCGTGATTATAACGCGATTCCGGTCATAGCGCGGTCTCATTATGTGGACCCTGAGCACCGCAATATAACGGGGTTCAGCTTTACTACTAAACTTCAGCAGGGCTGAAAAATAAAATCTGCACACTTATATGGTTGAGTACTTCTTCTAGATGAGCGGAAAAACCAGGTTTCACTATGTGGAACGTGCTGTTACTCTGGAACGCGCTTTTTCTCTTTCCCTTCTACAGATGTTTTAGCTAATTCTGGAGCAGAAAGGAACGTGATTGCGGGACGTGGCTGGGGTTAGATGTGGGCTGGTGGAGGAGAGAAGTGTGTGTGTGTGTGTGTGTGTGTGTTTGTGTGTGTAGAATCGGCTTGGGTCGGCTCTCTCTCTTTTCCTTTCTATACTGCAGAAGTATAAACCAATATAAATCAATGGCCTACATTTAATAAAGGTCGATATTGCTGTGTAAAAAAGTGGCGTTATAAAACATTGGGATCACAGGGTTATGTAGTAATATGTTTAACAAAAAATAAGGCATTAAAGTATTTAAGCACTTTGATGCCTGAAGCAACCAATGCATTGCTAAACAAAGCCTTCAGGCATCGAAGAGGTTAACATTCAACAGAAACATCCTACAAATAAAAAACACAAAAAGCATAAGATCTATTGTACAAATATCAAGCCTTTAGTAGCTCAAGGGGCCAACTAGTCTTGGGTTGAACATAACTAGCTGGACACTTGGGTTTCCAAGAGGTTAATATATTATTACGTTCAACATTGGTAATATTATGTATTTGTATCATCCATTCTAGGTTGGCTAGTCTTATCATGCCTATGTTTACAGTGGCCATTATATACTTAGGCAAGATCGGCCTAACACCAGCCTTGGATACTGTAGGCGATACAAATTTACAATATGTTTTAGCAGTAACCCAATAACGCCAGATATCGGAGTTTAGCGAGTAGCATGTGAATAGGAAATTAGCTGTTAATTCTTCATTTTCACGCCTTTGCATGCTCCTTTGTAATATTGTCGTTAAATTAAAAGCTCTTGCATATGTAATTAGGCAATGCATGCTCATTTATATACCAATTAGTGATCCTGGTTTCAAATTTAGTACACCCGATATCTATCGTTGCGTTCTTTAAGCATTAAACCTTTTGTAAATATGGCTAATTTTTGTCGATGGCAATTTCAATGTGGAAGTTTGTGAAATCTAACCATTTAATGCCCCACTTATCTGTCTGGCTGGAACACATGGATTACCAGATACATTTCTACAACATAGAGGAGAGATAGAAGAGAGACAGAGAGAGAAAACCAGCGGATTCATCTGAGATGTTGACCTGGAAGAGATGAGGCCAGTTTGTGCCCTGTACACCCATCTGTAAAGCTCTGTGGGATAGCAGCTTGGTAATGGTGCATTTACACTATGATGAGTTACTGCTGCAGAGTATAAGGTGGTGTGGTGGTGCAGAAACAGTGTGAGGATCTGCTGCATGAGCAGGGTGCGCAACTCCTTTTTCAGTATATAGTCGCAAATCCAGAGACGAAAATAAGGATAGCTCAATAATAATGTTATTGCAAATATAATTTGTGTATATAGGGTGCATATTTGTTCATAAACATTTCCAAGCTACATTTTAAAAGTAGTCCATCTTTATAGACCCTTGGACTCCAAAAGGTAGGGACACAGGTTCCCCGTTGTTGTCAAGACCTACCACACAAACAGTATGTTATATATAGGAATTGATCAACGAATATGAAAATGTGTTGAGGAACACAGGATTTGGAGAGAATATTCTTTGATCAAACATTGTTGAATCCCATCTGTTCTTGGTCCCATATCATATCATATGCCATATTTGTGAATAATGCTTCTTTTGTTACCTTCTATTTAACTAAATTACTGGCCAAACTATAATAAGTGAGTAATACTACAAATTTGATAATAACATTGGTACCCCCCTTCCCACCTGTCCCATTCATTCCCTCTCCCTTTTTCACCATTCTGTACCCCTTCATTTCACTCCCTACCCCTTCCCAAAAGTTTCCTCTGATTATTGTATTCTTTTATGCACGATGTTATGAACAGCATTTTATCCTACTGTATGTTACTCCCTTCCCCTGAAACCCTTAATGAAATGAAAGTTACAAAAAAAAAAAAGACCTCTGGGTTGTCTGCTATTTCTAATTTCACCGCAGTTTCTCTAGCACCAAAGTGCAAGTTTTCACAGTGAAACTCACTTTTGGGCTAAGGTAAGGCAAAATGTTGAGAGGTTAATAAATGTATCAAAAAGTACATTACAATAGTCTTGTGGCCCCTTTTATACCTAAATAGATAGAGGGTACTGCTTCTGCTCCTCTATACTATGAGATCTCACCCTGTCCTTCCCTTACAAAGCAAAGTGCCCTCTACATTATTGGCCCTTGGGGAGAGGACAGGCCAAGCACAGAAATGCTTCTTAATTTTCCGGAAACCCTGTAAAAAAGCAACATCATCATCATAATTTTAGAGAAGCAAAAAAAAAAGTGAATCATTTGATTTATGGATGAGTACATTTGTTTGAGGATGCTAACTTGTCTAGAGAATAGGATTACTCTTTTTTTATATATATACAAGCTACAGTAAGCAAGGGTTCTTCAAAGGGCAGAGATTTGAGTCTTACACAAAGGACATAGGTACTTAGAATATTTGTTTGAAAAATGCTCCCAAAAATAAATTGATAATTAAGAGACAGATTTAACTGAATCTCCAGCGTTAATCAACCTATCCATTGCAAAAATGTCAATCTCCAAGGACTTTAAATAAGTGAGGTTCTGGCCCATGGCATTTTAACCCTTTGGTGGCCCCATTTAGTAGCTACCAAATCATGGGGTCTGACAGTCCAGTTACTCCATGAAATATTAGCGACAATCAATCATATACTATTTGCTTGTTTTCTTGGGAAAATTGCATTTTGAGCTCCTGCTGAGCGATGACCGCAATCTGTCCGGCTTAGGTGTGGAAGAGGATGACTCCTATTCCATTCAGTCATCAGTGATGCCGCGATCACTTCTGAGAAGTGGTCACTGAAAGGGTCAAAGTACTGCTTTTTAACAGTGACATACAATTAATGTCTATGGGACTCCACAAAAATAAATGAGTTAAATGGTCTGCCAGTGTCAATTTGACAGGTGACATACCATGCTCTGAATGGGACTAAAATAATCAGCAATGAAGAGAAAAAGAAAAAATAAAGTATATGGAAAATATTCCAAATCAGTAAGTCTCATTACACAAGTGCAGTAAACAATGCAGCGCAAGATCCCAAACAATCTGTTTCTCTGGCTTTTGAACCACATCAGACTAGACAAATTATATGGTTCATGCACTAACGGCACAAAAGGCAGATGGCAAACAGCTAGTTGAAGGCACTGAGATTACGCAAATATCAAATGACAATGCATCACATGCAACTACTTGGAACGGCAAAGGGGGACACAAAGCGCGTCAGGTCGCCTTGATGCCAACAGTCCTGCCCAGCTCTACAACGTCAATGCCCAGAAAAGGCAGGGTAATCAATCTTAAAAGTGAAATCACGTCCATCTGTGATTACTAAAAAAAATATCTCTTAGTAAAAAGCCTGACAGATAAAATGGGGGAGCTTGAATTAATACTGAGCTACAAGGGAGCAGTATGATATCATAGGCATTACTGAAACATGGGGGGATGAAACTCATGACTGGGCAGTTAATTTAGGCGGTTATTCCATTTTTCTGAAGAATCAAGCAAATAGAAGAGCAGGAGGAATATGCTTATATGTTAAAGCGGATCTAAAACCGATTATAAGGGAATATGTTTATTAAGGGAATTATGAAAATGTAGAGTCCTTGTGGATAGAAATTAGCAGTGGAGGTAAAAGTATAAAGTAAATGTTTGTAGGGATATGCTATAAACCACAAAATATCTGTGAGATTGAAGAAGCCAAAATACTTTTCCAAATGGACAAGGCTTCAAAACTAGGTCATGTTTACATAATGGGTGATTTTAATTATCCAGACAGACCGGGGCAATAAGATTAGCATTACAACAAAAGGAAACAAGGTTTTGGGGGGTGCTGCAAGACAATTACATGATCCACATTATTGAGGAACGTACCAGGAGAGGGGCAATACTGGATTTGGTCAAATCAAACAATGTAGAAGTAATAACAATTATTCAAGTCCAGGAACATTTGGAAAACCGTGATCATAAAATGGTCTCATTTGAAATAAATGATCAATAACCATATTACGTGGGTTCAACAAAGATTTTAAATTTTAGAGAGGCAGATTTTATTAAACTGGGGAATAATCTACAAGGACTACATTGGGACGTTGGTTTTGCTGGGGAAAATGTGGAAGATTAAATAGGCAGTCTTTACAACATTGTCAGAAAAGCACACTTATCAGTCTATTCCCTTGGATAACAAATATAAAAGAAACAAGTCTAAACCAATGTTAAATAAACAGGTAGGGGTGGAAATGGAAAAGTAGAGGCAGGCATTTAGATTCTTAAAGCCAGAAGGGACAGAGGCATCATACCAGAATTATAAGGAATGTAACAAAAGTTGCAAACGGGCAATTAAATTAGCAAAATTTGAACATTCAAAAAAAAAAAAAATAGATTGCAATAGAAAGTAAGATCAAGCCTAAAAAAATATTTAAGTACCTTAATAACAAAAAATCAGAAAAGGAACTATAGGAACCTTTCAGTGTGATATGGGCAGGCAAATTATTGGTGATCGGGAAATAGCAGAGGTATTAAACAAATACTTTGCCTCTTTATTTACCAGGGAAGAATCAATTGCAATAATAGTGCCACTGGGGGAAGCCACTACCTCTACATTAACGAACAATTGGTTAACTGAGGAAGAAGTTCATAGGCGGCTTGATAAAATTTAAGTAAATAAGGCACCTGGACCTGATGCATACATACAAGAGTTCTTAAGGAGTTAAGTTCAGCAATAGCTAAACCATTACATTTAATACTAAAAGGACTCCATTTCCATAGGCTCAGTACCACAAGATTGGCGTAAAGCAAATGTGGTGCCTAAAAAGGGAGCTAGATCACAGGCAGGGAATTACAGACCTGTAAGCCTAACATCAATGGTGGGAAGATACAGGCAGTCCTCGTTTTACAACGCTTCGTTTTACAACGGATGGCTTATCCAACGTTATGCAATGCTTACCTATGTTCATTTTTACAACGCCAAAACGGCTTATCCAACGTTCTTACGACGCTTTGCAAAGTTGTTTATGTGTATATAATATATATATATATTATACTATATAATATATTATATTATTTATTATGTTATATTATATATAACACAATATATACACTATATAATTTATGTGTGTGCTGCATATCTTATTGTCTGCGTAAAATATTTGGTGTGTTTTAGTGTTAAAAAAGCCTTCAGGAACGGAACCTTTCATTTAAACAGTGTTCCAATGGGAAAACGTGTTTCGCTTTACAACGTTTCGCTATCCAACGCCATTTTGAGTAACGCATTGTGTCGGATAACCGAGGACTGTCTGTACTTGAAAGTTTAATACGGGATAATATTTAGGAATACCTAATGGATAACACAATTAGTACTATTTAGCATGGATATATGAATGATAGGTCGTGCCAAACTAACCTTATTAGTTTATTTGAGGAGGTATGTAGGAATTTAGACCAAGGTAATGCAGTCGAAGTGGTCTACTTAGATTTTGCAAAGGCTTTTGGTACGGTTCCACACAAGAGGTTAGTGTACAAAATAAAGGAAATTGGACTCTGTAGAAATATTTGCACCTGGATTGAAAACTTGTTTTAGGATAGACAGTTGTCGTAAATTTAACTTTTTCAGGTTGGGCTAAAGATGGCAGTGGAGTAACTCAAGAATCAGTACTGGGACCACTGCTTTTTAACTTGTTTATTCATTACCTTGAGGTTGGTAAAGAGAGCAAAGTCTCAATCTTTGCTGATGACACTAAATTGTGTAAGGTAGTAGGATCAGAGCAGGAAGTCATTTTTCTTCAGAAGGACTTGGATAGAATGGAAACTTGGGCAGGTAAATAGCAGATGAGGTTTAATATAGATACACGTAAGGTTATGCATTTGGGAAATAACAATAAACAAGCAATTTACAATACAAATTAAATGGGGATTAATTAGGAGAATCCTTGATGGAGAAGGATTTAGCAGTGCTTGCAGACAGCAGGCTTAGCAATAGTATCCAGTTTCATGCAGTACCTGCAAAGGCAAACAAGATCTTATCTTGCATTAAATGAGGAATGGATGGAAGGAAAGTCAACATAATTATGCCCCTCTATAAAGTATTAGTAAGAGCACACCTTGAATATAAAGACAAGTTTTGGGCACCACTACATAAAAAAAAGACATTATGATACTAGAAAAAGCATAAAGAAAGACCACCAACTTAATAAAGGGGATGGATAATCTGATTTATGAGGAGAGGCTAGCTAAATTAGATTTCTTTACATTAGAAAAGAGACATCTAAGAGGGGATGAGATAAATATATACAAATATATTCAGGGACAATACAAGAAGCTTTCAAAAGAACTATTCTTCCCAAGGGTAGTACAAATGACACAGGTCATCCCTTAAGGTTGGAGGAAAGGAGATTTCACCAGCAACAAAGGAAAGTGTTCTTTACAGTAAGGGCAGTTAAAATGTGGAATGCATTACCCATGGATACTGTGATGTCAGATACAATAGATATCTTCAAAGAAAAAAAAGCTGGGCATCTTTTTAGAAAGGAAAGGTATAGAGGGATATATCAAATAAGTAAACGTGGGAAGGATGTGGATTCAGGGAGTAATCTGATTCCAATATTTGGAGTCAGGAAGGAATTTATTTTCCCCTTATGAGCTATCATTAAATGATATTTCACTGGGATTTTAGTTTACCTTCTGGATCAATATACTGTAAGTATAAATATAGGATAAGTATCTGTCGTCTAAATTTAGCATAGGTTGAACTTGGACGTATTTTTTTTTCAAGCTCATCTACTATGTAATTATGATAAAGATCATGAGTATAAGGATGGTATATCCTTTGTCAATAACACCATGAGAAGAACCCGAGGATCACAAAAAGCCTGTCCTTTTTCCCCTTACCATCGCAGACGCTCATCTCTCCTGAATCCTCACAGGCATTAAGCACCATGACACCTGTAGCTTTAGCAAAATCTCCCAGAGGAGGGGGGGGGGGAGGGAGCAGTGCAACAATTGGAGGTACTGCTGAGATGCAGAACAGGGCAGGCTTTCAGGGCAGCACAAGAGAGGCAGGGGCCGGGTCCCTGAGGCTTCAGCAGGGACCCTTGGCACCCATTTCTAAGCTAAGGAAGGGGGGAACCTCTCTCTGAGGCGACACCAGGGAGGGGGTTGCCTAGACCCTTACCGAAAGTAAGATATGTTGGAAATGTTCAGGGAACGTGTACCCTTCGTTTAGTCCAGACCAGTGGTTGGGGCATACCCGGTGGGAAATGTCCAGGGAGCGTGTACCCTTCTAACTGCATAAAATTCAACGGAAGAAAAGGGCCTCTGAGGCGTCGCCAGGGACCTTGTGTACTTTTTGCCCTCATGGACTGTGCTATTGTGCTCAAAATGGAGTCCAGCGCATGAACTGTGCTCTCAAAATGGCGTTCCCACCAGAAAACCGGTACTGCATGGGCTTGCAAACAAAGTTGCAAGCTTTTCCTGCAAACAAGTTGCAAGCTATCGGTGGCAAAAGTAAGTTCCGCCCACCATTGTTACTAGCTCAGCCGGAGCCTGGTCCCACCTTATTCTTCTATGCCCCTGCCCTAAATTCTACCTAGGGGAGGGTGCACCCAAACGAGCCAATCGGATGCTGTTCCTGCTTTGGCAGGAGCCGACTATACCCTGATCCACTTCCGTTCCACGGAGCTGAGCAAGAGAGTAGATGTACAGTACAACATCTGTCTGCACTACCTCATCTAATACAAAGAAAATGGCTGCTCTTGATATTGGCAATTTCCATCTACCAGGAGGCTACCTGGTAGTCAAGGTGAACAGACAGCACCATCTGCGGTGCATCTGCCCACAATGCCGGCTCCCCTGGAGGCGATGCTAGCCCCACTGTGCGGTGTCCGCACTGGGAAGCCATATTCATGCGGCCTGCCAGCCCTGGGCCCGCAGATGCTTTTCTACCCATCGACCGGGCCTCCACACCAACCGGTGTGGCCCCTGCAGCTGAACCTGCCACGGACGACATCGTGGGCCCTAACCATCGCGCCTGCATGCTCACGTGGTCCGGTGCCAGAATCCGTGCCCACTGTGGTACCCGCCAGTTCCAGGACTGGAACCTGTGCAATCTATACCTGATGACCGGAGGGTGAGTTGACCCCGGGGGTGTTGGGTGTGCTTCCCCTGGCGGCACAGGAGCGGGCAAGCTCCGTGCCAATAGCTGCCAGGGAATGCGGGGCGCCCTGACATCGCTCCCCGGAGGAGGTGTCCTTACCCTCCTCTGAAGAAGATGAGGCCAGCCGTCGGGAGACCTGCGGAGGAAATACCGTCCCTTACATGCAGTCGGAGGCAAAGTCCCAATACAGAGGCGTCCATCCGACGACAGGCCATGGTGCATCCGGAACCCCAAAAGGAGCCCCACGCCCCGAGGAAGATGCCGGAGCAGCGAAGGACCCACCTGCGGTGAATCCTGTGGAGCCAGAAGACGTCTCCTACCTGCGGATGGATGAGGCTCCCACATCTTACTTCACTCAGGGTCCTGCTTCTGCGGCCTACCCGGACGAGGAGCCAGGCGGGACCTTGTTCAGTACGCAGAGGGGTGATGCACTTCTGGCGCGGCCGGACGTGACGTCATCCTCGCCGCCGGACTTGTGCCAGCCTGGGGCTCTCGCAAGATCCTCCCTCACTGATGACGTTGACAAGATGGCACCTATTACATCTGCGGAACCTCCGCTGGGACCTGCTGCAGTGAGTGCTGGACAGTCTCCTACTGACACTCCACTCCACAAGCCCCGATCCAGAAGAAGGGGTCACCGGATCCCTGATGCCAGCCCAATACCATACCATTTGACGCAGTGTTGCCATGGCGACCCGTCAACAGCCATCTGAATCTCGATAAGCAATAGGTTGCAGAGGCCTCATGCGATCCCACGGCATTTAATTTAAATGCCGCGGGGAAGAGCGCGGGGAAGAGCGCGGGGCCTCTGCAACCACCGCGCCCCCCTACAAAAATCTCCCACCCCCCAGTTTGCGCACCCCTGCGTTACAGTGTGCACAATTAGATTTGTATGCTTTAGGTACATTTATAAATATAGCAATAATAGGATTATTAGGGTACGCAAGGGCCTACCAGGTATATTACAACGAGGTAGCTCCGGGGTCTGGTGGCCAGATGAGCCCCAGGAATGGACGGTGAAAGGTGCCAGGCTTTAACCTTTGTTATGCTGGTAAATGAGTCCCTTTCTGTCACAAGGGTATCATGCAACTATTTACATTAGGCTCCCGTCCTACTTTTTAAAAACATAAAACTCAAAACTAAGCAACAGCTTGTAAACACACAGAAAATTGAATTCTATGGTTATAGGCCAGGTTAAAAAAAAAAACCTGTCTTCGTCTCAACTTTAACTTAACAGTGAAGTCACCTTTTAGGAAAGTACATATCTATCCACCAGCAGCCTGGACAGCAGTTATTCTGCTAGATTTCTAAACGCACAATTATTACAGTTGGAGGGGAACGTTCCGTGGATCTTCTGCCAGACTCGCACCATGTTACAGCTTTCAAAGTGTCGTGTACATTAAAAAGTAAAATGAACCAATTACAAGTGTCACTCAATAAAACTGAAATGTTTTTATGACAAGGGGAAAAAATGCAAACTATTCCACCAGAAACTTGCCAGCAAGAACTCCTTGTGTGCTGTCTGACTTGGTACTAAACTTACCTAAAAGTCGCACTGTCTGGAGTTGCATACCGTGCAAGTCACTTCATAGGGGGAACCTTAAGAGCGTCTCCCAAACTACTGAAAGGTTAGAGGAGCGCCACCTTGTGAAACTAAAAGGGGGAGCGCCAGCCTTGCTTCCTCCATTGCACTCAACGGTCATGGAGTTCCTCTGTGAAATCCCAGAAGTCCCTGGTGTCTGTCTGTTTTTCTTGCGTTGTCTGCAACCAATAAATCTTACAATCTATCGGTGTATAGTGTAGTAGTGAACAAAGGAAGGGGGTAAGGAAGTCCCCTTCTACTGCAGCACATCATCCAAATACAAGAGGTGTCCGTGAGTATGGGCTATATGCCCCACTAGCCCCCAATGAAATTGTTTGTGGTGAGTCCCTCATTCACTCTCAGTTTTCAGGGATTACGGCTTAAAACCTTTAAAAAGGATTACTCACTTTATGGCATACACCTTTATATGTTTTGGGACTGCATTTTTCATTTAAGCAGGGTATTTGAGCATTCTTACAACTTTCTTGCTAGTAGTGAACAAAGGAAGGGGGTAAGGAAGCCCCTGACGAAGCTCCGTAATTGCAGGGAAACGTGCGTTGGGGACGTGATGATGTCATCAGCCTCCGTTATGGGGCTGTTTTAAAACAGTGTTTTTCAGTCAGCTTTTCAGTATAGCTCTATATATATATATATAATAATAGTTCAGCAGTGAGGGAATGGTACTTATGTTCACTAGTATTAACCACCTGGATTTACCATTTATTCAAGGATAGTATAGCGTTCCATCCCCACTGTTAACTCAATTTATTCATCTATTGGGCTAGCTACTGATGTGGTGGGCTTGTTTGCTCACCCTGGCTGTTTGCACCTTTGTAGCCTCTATCACTCTATTTTCAATTGTGTATTGGAGTGCCTATACATGAGAGGTGACTCTGGTGCATATGTTATTCGATTTAATTTATTTTTATTCTTTATTACACATTTTTTCGGTAATATATGTTTTAAAGCTGCAGTTCAGTCAATATCCTGCATGTGGTTTTTTTTTAATAAATCAGTTCTGTACTGTGAGAAAATACTTGTAGCATTTTCTTTTTTTTTAAAAAACAACTTTGAAAGACAATTTTTAATGTATTCTGATGTAACAAGCATTTATGTTTCTATAGCAACCCTTTAGAAAGGCACAACCCCTTCCTTTTCTGAAACAGGCTCTGGCACACCCCTTTGTGAGTCCTGCCCCCTCCACAGCCGTGCACGAGCATGGAGCACAAATGTATCAGTTACTGCTGCCTGGTCACATGATCTTCCCCACAGAACTGTCAGAGCAGCAGCAGCAGCAGCAGCAGCAAAGGAGAGTAGCTCAGAATGAATTAATTAAACCTTATTCCATTGCACGTGTGTAGTTAATGTTAAATATTAACAACTCATTTAAAATCAAATCTGTATATATAATACTGTAAACAATATGTATATTTAATTTTGTGTGTATGTGAATGTGTACAATTCAATGTGTGTTATTAAAATTAATAATGGCATGTTCTTGTATAGCGCTGCTAGTTTTACATAGCACTTTACAGAGACATTTTGCAGGCACAGGGCCCTGCGGAGCTTAGGTGTGTATGTATGTGTGTGTATGATATAGATATATATGCACACGCACGCATATACATGCACACATACACATACAGTACACATGTGCACACGCACACATACACATGCGCACACATACATGCACACACACGCACACATACATGCGCATACGCACATATACACGCACAAACATGTGCACACAAGCACACACAAACATGCGTACACAAGCACACATAAACATGCGCACACATACATAGACACGCACACATAGTGTGTATGTATATGTGTGTATATATTTATGGTATTGCTTGCCCTGAGGAACAGAGGAAAACTCTTGAAAGCTTTTCCCATGACACAAATTCTTGGTCCAAATACAAAAAGGTATCAACAAATACTGAAGAACTCATATATTCTGGTGTGTGTATGTATGTATGTATGTATGTATGTATGTATGTATGTATGTATGTATGTATGGTATATATATATATATATATATAATCACACACACACTATATATACTGTATGAATATATATATATACATACTAGCTGAGAGACCCGGCGTTGCCCGTGATGTGAACCGTGAATAATTATGTGTGTGTTGTGAGTGTTTGTGTAAGAATTGACACACACGGCAGAATGAGCATTGTGTTAGGAATATATTTTGTTTGACCTAAGAGCTGATTTTGTGTGGTTGGTGTGTTGTCAGCGGAGGGAGTGTGTTGTTGTGCAGGTTTGGGGGGGTGTTGGGTTGAGTTGCAAGGGTAGAGGTGTCCCAGAGCTGTAAATCTGCATTGTGTTGAGTGTAGTGTGGTTGTGGCAGCACGGTGAACGGGAGTGGTGTTTTGTTTGGCGAGGGTGTGTTGTTGTGTTGTAGCGTTTGTGTGTGTGTGTGTGTTGAAGCGTTGTCTAGGGTAGGTGTGTTGAATATGGCGCAGCATGCGTAGTGGTGTTTGTGGTGTGGGTGTTAGGTAGGGGTGTGTGGAAGTATTGTTTGGGTGGCGTATCAGCACAGGAGTGTTGGGTGTGTGTGTGAGGGCTTGTGTTGTGGCTGAGGGCGTGTGGGGTGGGGGAGGTTTTTTGTGTGCGCGCGTGTTGCGTGTGTGAGCGAGTGTGTGGCTGAGGGCGTGTGTGTGTGGTTGTGGTGCGTGTGTGGTGCGTGAGGGCGTGTGGCGTGGTGGTGGTTATTTTAATTATTTTTGTGTGTGTGTGTGTGTATGGGTGTTGTGTGTGATTGTTGTTTGTGTGTGTGGTGTGTGGTTGAGTGTGTGGTGTGTGGGTGGATGAGTGAGTGGGGGTGGGTGATTGAGTGTGTGTGTATGTGTGTGATTGTTGTTTTTGTGTGGTGTGGGTGGATGAGTGACTGTGTGCTGGGTGTGTGATGTTTGTGTGGGTGATAGTGTGTGGTGTGGGTAGTTGAGTGAGTGTGGGGTGGGTGAGTGTGTTTACTGTAGTGTTGTGTGTGTGTGGGTGAGGGTTGTGTGTGTATGCGATGAATATTGTTGCACAAAAAAAGGACAGATAGGGGCCAATTAGCATTGTGTCCGTAATTGATGTTATTGGAAGGAAGAGGCGAGTGGCTGTGTGAGGTGTGGTGGTAGTGGAGGGGGTGTGTTGTTGTAGATGTTTTGGTGGTGTGTTTGCGTTATACGGAAGGGTGTTGTGGTGTTTGAGGTGCAAGGGGAGGGAGGGCCTAGATGTGTAAATCAGCATTTTATTTAGTGTAGTGTGTGTCGTATGAGGTGTGTTTCCATCGTTGAGTGTGCTGTGGGGGTAGGGGTGTGTAAAATTTTTGTTGTGTGTGGTGTATGAGCACAGGAGGGTTGTGTGTGTGTTTGTGAGTGTTGTGTGGGTGAGTGAGTGTTGTGTGTGTGAGTAGAGTGTTGTTGGATTGTTGTGTGGGTGTGTTTGACTGTGGTATAGGTGTTGTGTGTGGGTGTGTTGAGTGTTTGTTGCAGAAATGAGACACACGGCAGAATGAGATTTATTTATTAAAATATATTTTATTTCACCTAAGAGCTGATTTTCTGTTGTGGGTGTGTGTTTGTGCGCACGTTTGTGGGTGTGGTTTTTTAAAGTTCCAGGGGAGAGGTGTTCCAGAGCAGTAAATCAGCAATGTGTTGAATGTGAAGGCGAGGTGTGTGCATTGTGTTGAGTGTGAAGGCGAGGTGTGTTTGGCTTGGCGAGGGTGTGTTGGTGTGTATTTGCGTCCGTGCGGGTGTGATGAAGTGTTGTGTAGGGTAGGTGGGTTGAATATGCCGCAGCATGCGTAGTGGTGTTTGTTGTGTGGGGGGTAGGTAGGTGTGTGTGTAAGTGTTATTTTGTGTGGCGTATCAGCACAGGAGGTTTGGGTGTGTGTGGCGTGTGTGTGTGCGCGTGGTGCGTGGTTGAGTGCGTGTGTGTGTTGCGTGAGGGCGTGTGTGATGGCGTGTGGCGTGGCTGAGGGCGTGTGTGTGCATGTGGTGTAGGTGGTGTGTATGGTGTTGTTGAGGGCATGTGTGTGGATTTTTTGGTGTGTGTTTGAGTGTTGTGTGTGTGTGTGTAAGGGAAACTGTGATCCCATATTGTTTTATGAAGCAGACATGTGTCAGGAGGTGTTGTTGAATGGAATGAGTTCTATGTTATATAGTGAAGCACTGATGTTGCAGGAGTGTTAAGGTGATGTGTGAAGCCCTACAGGAGATGTTGCTGTGTTTGCGTGCAGGTGAGGGTTTGTGGGGTGTTGTGGTGTACGGGAGTGTTTGGGGGTGCGTGCGGGCTACGGGAGTGTTATTGGGGGTGGGGCATCCGTGCGACGGGAGTGTTTGGGGGGGGAGGGGGGTCCGGTATCCAGGAGGGCTTGTTGTGTACATTGAAACACGGATGTGGCAGCAGGGTGAAGGCGAGATGTGTGGTCCCTGGAGGGGGGTAGTGGCGTGCACCGGGAGGTGGTGTGTTGGTGGTATCGTTGCAGGTTTGTTGGGGGTGGGGGGGGTGTCACGCGAGTGTTTGTTGTGGTGCGAGCGGTATACAGGAGGGCTTGCTGTGTACCGAGGTTGTGTCCGCGCTCCACGTGCGCGGTTGGGATGCGGGCCCTCTAGGGAGGTAGGGGTTGTGTGGTCCACCGTGCGGTTTGGGGTGTTTTGACGGGAGGGTTCTGTGGGTCTGGGGTGTTGGCAACGTGAGTGTTTTGAGCGGGATAGAGGAGGTGTTGCGTCGTATGGGAGGGGTTGTGATGCGGGTTACGGGATGCTGTGTGTGTTGTGGGGGGGGGGGGATGCTGTGTGTGTTGTGGAGGGGGGTTGCTGTGTGTGTTGTGGGGGGAGGATGCTGTGTGTGTTGTGGGGGGGGGGGATGCTGTGTGTTGTGGGGGGGGGTTTGCTGGCTAAGGGAGTGTGTGTTTGGTGCTCCGGAGGGGGGAGTGTGTTGTCCGGTGGTAGTGTTGGCGCTCCACGTGCGCGGTTGTGATGCGGCCCGTGAAGGGAGGTTGTGTCCGCGCTCCACGTGCGCGGTTGTGATGCGGCCCGTGAAGGGAGGTTGTGTCCGCGCTCCACGTGCGCGGTTGGGATGCGGGCCCTCTAGGGAGGTAGGGGTTGTGTCGTCCACCGTGTGTTGGCAACGTGAGTGTTTTGAGCTGGATAGAGGAGGTGTTGCGTCGTACGAGAGAGGTTGTGATGCAGGTTACGGGATGCTGTGTGTGTTGTGGGGGGGGATGCTGTGTGTGTTGTGGGGGGGGGGGGGGGGTTGCTGGCTAAGGGAGTGTGTGTTTGGAGCTCCGGAGGGGGGAGTGTGTTGTCCGGTGGTGTCGGTGAAAGTGATTAGCAGTGGCTGCGGTACCGGGAGAGGTGTGGCGTGCGTTGGTGGTGTGCATTGGTGGGGGGGGGGGGGGGTGGTTGTTAACAGGTGGTGTGCGTTCCGTGATGGTGCGGTGTGTGGAGGTGAGCATGCGTTGTGTGGAGGTGACCGTGCGGTGTTGTGTGAGGGTGGGTAGTGTTGCAGTGGTGAAAAGAATATATATATATAGGTAAGAGTCTGTACCTGATTCCGCAGTTGTTTTGGTGGTATGAGGCGGTGAAGGTTTTGTGGGTTGAGAGGTGAGAGCTGTGAAGCGTTTCCAGGGTTAGGTGCTGTGAAGCGTTACCAAATCTCCCACAGCAGTGAGGGTTAGGTGCTGTGAAGCATTCCCAAAGCTCAGTGAGGGCTGGGAGAGTGTGGCAGTGGGGTTGGTGTGTTGGGCGCAGGCCAATGAGAGGTGTGCGGGGGCAGGTGTGGGGCCAAGGGAGCAATGTAATTGGCCTGAGGCAGTGGTGTGCGGGGGCGGGTGTGGGGCCAAGGGAGCAATGTCATTGGCCTGAGGCAGGTCCAATCTGATTGCCGCTAGGGACACAGGGAGACACATACAGACACGGACACATAGGACACTTTCAGAAATATATAGTAGATATATATATATATATATGTATATATATATATTTATATAGCAACTGTAAATATTACTGTATGTTCATTTGCATGTCTTAGACAGGTCTGCAACCCTGTCTTTCCCCATTATCGCCCAGCATACAGCGCTTCCACTGCAGCAAGGGATTCTGGGAAATGACATGCAAATGAGCACTCAGTGCTTTTTGTCTCAAGCTAGTATTACACAAGCAAATCCTCAAGCCAATGCATGCTGTTTTAAACACAGCTTTTAGACAGAGGCTGGGATGAGATGCAAAGCCATTAAACCCACTCACAGACATGTTTCAACCTTGATGGGTATCATCAGTGTGAGGTTGGTTGTAATGGCTAAGATGGTTTTGAGACTATAGACTAGGTAATCACCACAATTATTAAGGTTATGGTGGGTAAAAAAAGTGACAAAAATCCTCCACTGTAAAGCATAAAGCAACTGTAAATATAATATTACTGTATGTATACATATATATATATATATATATATATATATATATATATATATATATATTTATATTATCTCACACACACACACACACACACACACCACCTGGCTGCAACACCCCCCCTCCCGGGGGCAGCGCAACCCCACTCCATCTCCCGCACGGGCAGGGAGGCAGGCACGGTGATCGGGGAAGAAGGGGGACACATAGTTACATAGTTACATAGTAGATGAGGTTGAAAAAAGACTTCCGTCCATCAAGTTCAACCTATGCTAAATTTAGACAACAGATACTTTATCCTATATCTATACTAATTGATCTAGAGGAAGGCAAACAAAAAAAAACCATTAAGGGGAAAAATTAATTCCTTCCTGACTCCAAGAATTGGCAATCGGATTAATCCCTGGATCAACATCCTTCCCATGTATACTTATTAGGTATATCCCTGTATACCTTTCCATCTAAAAAGATGTCCAACCTTTTTTTGAACAAATCTATTGTATCTGCCATCACAGTCTCCATGGGTAATGAATTCCACATTTTAACTGCCCTTACTGTAAAGAACCCTTTCCTTTGTTGCTGGTGAAATTTCCTTTCCTCCAACCTTAAGGGATGGCCCCGAGTCCTTAGTACTGCCCGTGGGATGAATAGTTCTTTTGAAAGCTCCTTGTATTGTCCCTGAATATATTTGTATATAGTTATCATATCCCCTCTTAGACGCCTCTTTTCTAATGTAAATAAATCTAATTTAGCTAGCCTCTCCTCATAAGTTAGAATGTCCATCCCCTTTATTAATTTGGTGGCTCTTCTCTGCACTCTCTCTAGTTCCATAATGTCTTTTCTTAGGATTGGTGCCCAAAATTGTACTCCATATCCCCCACTCCCCCCGCCCCCCGCCCCCCACCCCCCACGG
Organism: Ascaphus truei; assembly: GCF_040206685.1. Classification (NCBI taxonomy): domain Eukaryota; kingdom Metazoa; phylum Chordata; class Amphibia; order Anura; family Ascaphidae; genus Ascaphus; species Ascaphus truei. The sequence continues at coordinate 232,407,746 of NC_134486.1, read as the reverse complement.
GGGCAGCACAACCCCACTCCATCTCCCGCATGGGCAGGCAGCAGGCACAGGGATCGGGGCAGAAGGGGGACACCACACAGCGGCAGATCGGGAGCGAGCACACGTCACTGGGAGACTCATGAATATTCATGAGCGTCCACTGACGGACAGAAGCAGAATAAAAAAACAGATCCCTTCACTAATTATGTCACCAAATTTCACCGATCAATACACGGAGAACGAATTGACCTGCAGCTATACAGTTCTTTAGTTAAGTAGAGATTGCCCACATGAAACTATTAAAGTAAAAAAAAAAAAAGACTGAACTGCAGCTTTAAGTAATAGTATTAAAAGTTACATTTTAAATTGGTGGTGTGCATTTAAGTGAATTTTCTTTGGCATACAATCACTTTGTACTCCTCATGTTTGCCCTAGTGTAGTAGTGGATACAATTATTGAAAAAAAAAAAAAAAAACTTTTTAAGAGCCTGAATGTGAAGAAAAAAAATGACTGGGGGAGGTTTGCTGTAACGGCCTACCCCTTTTCACAGAGACCTGTGTGTGTGTGTCAGATAGATAGACCTGCCTTACAAATATACATATTCTATTTGATATACAGTTATTTTCACATTGGGAGCTAGTTTTTGTCAGTTTCTTTGCACATAAAGGATTTTTTTTTAGTTGTTTACATCTTGGTTACTTAGCAACTAGGTGCAGGGCCTGAGGCTCTCTGCTTCGCGAGCTTTTCTCTAAGCTTTCACTTTCGGGTCCCCATACCCCTGTTCCCCTCACCCACTGTATGTATGTATGTATGTATGTATGTATGTTATATCTATATATCCTTTGTTCCCTGGTTTGGCTTTTACCTCCGCTGCAGCTTGAAGGGGGGTTGCTGCGGAGGCCGTCACGCTGAGCCAGAGCATCGCCGGAGCTCCAGAGAAGAGAGCGCTCAGGGCTCCGCCATGTTAGATATGTACACGCATGCGCAGTGGCTGCCGAGAGTCACGGCGGCCATTACAAGGTTTGCGCATGCGCAGGGAGCATTGCGGCGGCCATTACAGGTAGCGCACGCGGCGCCAATGATAAAAGGGTTCCTCAGGAACTACAGCCCCCAGAAGGCCACAGGGCTGCGGAGTCAGGTGACCAAGCCTGGCGAATGGAGTTTTTGGATTCCCTGCTGAGGCAGTTGTTACAGTTGGTGCTCTGAGGGCTTGCTGGCACTTGGAGCTGGGACACAGCTAGGGGAGGATGTATATGTGCAGGGGTCTGCGAACCTCTGCACTAGGCCAGAGATCCTCTAGGCCCCAGTTAGGCCCCAACTCACCCTAGATTGTGGCTGCTTTAGGGAAGGCCCCATCAGTTAGGGATTCTGCCCTTTTAGTGATTAGCCAGCTTAGAGCCACAGTGGTTTCCTTTGAACTATTGCTACTGCAGTCTGGGACCAGAGGGAGAGCAAGAGAGGGAGCGACCAGCCTTGCAGAGGTCACTCCAGAGGGAGGCATCCCATCCAGCGGAGGTTATCAGTGGATCGGCGGATCCCCTGTTTTCTCATCGTTTGCGCACCCGTGTGTGGACACACCCGACAGGTACTGCCAGCACTAGTAGACCCTTCAAACAAGAGGGAAAGAGGGCTGCACACATATACATACACACAGAAAAGGTGAAGGGAAACACAAAATGGATGTGCCCCCTAAAAGAATTCACTTAAATGCACACCATAACAGTGTAAAAATTAGCTTTTAATAAATTTACTTAAAACATATATTACCAAAGTAATGTGTAATGTGAATTAAAAATATATTAAATCAACGCTATCAGGCAACCTTGTCGTCAGTTATAAGTTCATACTATCCCAGTTAAGCACTTAATAATGGTGGGATATGGAGGACACAGGTTGCTAGGAGTCAGGGTGTTAACCCCTCTGGAGCAACGGTGAGACCCAATAATGGAAGTGTATAGATGTACACAAGTGAGTGGCCAATGCGTTAAATGTCCAGCTACCTTGCTAGATCAGCCAGCACTGCGCACTATAATGGAGACTTTAGTGTGTTAAAATAAGAGTGCTAGAGTGATAAAGCTGGCAAATGCAGTGATAATGGTAGTACATACACTGCAGCATAGACCTGCCAGACACGGCAGTGCTGTGCAAGGAAAGCAGGCACACTCACTATAAAATTAAAGGATTAAATAAATAACTAACTAATGGGATCAACACAGTTAGAGCCAGGAGACTGCTGACACTACATTAAAACAGCTCCAAGTAGGAGACTGACAACATTGCGCGTCCAACGCGCGTTTCCCTCCAGCAAAGGAGCTTCCTCAGGGACAAATTTTACTGGGGCAGTGAGGTCTGAACCTTTTTATACCCTTGCAGTACCCTAATTGCAAAATCAATTGTTCACAGCTGTTGCACATGCGCAGTGTGCTTGCACCTAAACTCACTCCATACAGTACTTAAATACTGGTTAGATACACTATCAGTCAATTCCTTAGTGTCATACCTTCATTTAGCACTTTTCCCCGTTGTTTTCGGGCTTTTGGTGCAGTTTTTATGGCTATAAATCGTATGCTCCGGTTGGAGTGGCTACTGCGCATGCGCGGGAACTTAAACAATAGTTCTGTTAGTCAGTGCGCAATTGCGCATGCGCGGCACCCTAGAGGTGATTTCAATCGGTATATATCCATTGCGCATGCGCGACATCTTAGAAAATATTCCTATGTCGGTCCATACGCATAGCGCATGCGTGGGCTCTTAGAAATAATTACACTTCATTCCCATTCGATGTGCGCATGCGTGGGGACATAGAAAAAATTTGGCGGATCCCCTGTTTTCTCATCGTTTGCGCACCCGTGTGTGGACACACCCGACAGGTACTGCCAGCACTAGTAGACCCTTCAAACTAGAGGGAAAGAGGGCTGCACACATATACATACATTATATATATACACACACACACACACACACACACATACATATATATAATATAATATAATTGAGGATTGGCTTGTGTAATACGAGCTTGAGACAAAAGGTGGCACGGAGTGCTCATTTGCATGTCATTTCCCAGAATCCTTTGCTGCAGTGGAAGCGCTGTATGCTGGGTGACAATGGGGAAAGACGGGGTTGCAGACCTGTCTAAGACATGCAAATGAACATACAGTAATATTTACAGTTGCTTTATGCTTTACTGTGGAGGGTTTTTGTCACTTTTTTTACCCACCATAACCTTAATGACAGTGGTGATTACCTAGTCTAGTCTCAAACCTGCTTTGCCATTAAGACTAACCTCACACTGATATAGCCATGCATAATAATGGCATACTACTTTCCTCTCTGCTGGCAGTAAGTCCTGATAAGTACAGGTATGCCAGCAGTAGTTATGGAGGTTTTCCCTCACGCCCTGGTGTGGAGGGGAGTGGCTGTATGCTCTGAGTCCCTGGATAGTGACATCAGGGATGCGCCTGCCTCCTGAAGTATATAAGGCACAACACTGTCAGTTAGTTAGTCGTTCCAGCAGTTATGTGAAGTTGCTGGTAAATTGTATTCTCCTGCATAAGGGATTGTAGGAACACTTTGTGACCCTAGTGCAGTAACTAGCGGTCCAGGTTGACCAATCGGCCTGTCTAAGCCACTCTGTGTTCAGGGACCTGGCACAGAGAGGGTATCCCTAGGAGAAGAGGGAATCCCACTTCAATACGGGAGGGCGTACCTGGCAAGGGACAGCACGAAGAGATGTGCGTCTAGAGCCGGCAGCTACATGGGGCAGTCTGCTACATCCCAATCTACAATAAAGATGACCTTGTTAATGAAAACCCCACTGTGTGAGTGTGAGATTACTCAGCAGTGGCAGTCACCACCAAGAAGGCGTTCCTCACCAGGACCATCTCCCTGCGGAAGCATAGACCCTGATGAGGTGGAGGCGCTGCACATGATGTAAGTTGAACTCGCACCCACTACCTCAGCTACCTGTCCTGATGACATCCCCTAATACCATCAAGCGGGAGACTCAGGAGTCCTGTTGCCTACAGGTGCACCACCAAACACGAACACGTAATGGGGACTGGTTAGATCACCCGGGCCAATGTGAGATTGGGGTGGGGAAAACCCGTTACACTGATGATACCCATCAAGGTTGAAACATGTATGTGAGTGGGTCTAATGGCTTTGCATCTCATCCCAGCCTCTGTCTAAAAGCTGTGTTTAAAACAGCATGCATTGGCTTGAGGATTGGCTTGTGTAATACGAGCTTGAGAGAAAAGGTGGCACTGAGTGCTCATTTGCATGTCATTTCCCAGAATCCTTTGCTGCAGTGGAAGCGCTGTATGCTGGGTGACAATGGGGAAAGACAGGGTTGCAGACCTGTCTAAGACATGCAAATGAACATACAGTAATATTTACAGTTGCTATATAAATATATACATATATATATATATATATATATATATATATATATATATATATATATATATATATATATATATATATATATATATATATATATATATATATATACACAGTGTTCGACAAACCTATACATTTGCACGCCCCGGGCGAGTGGATTTAACATCGTGGCGAGCTCCTATTGGCCCAAGCAGCCCACGTGTGGTACTAGGTGGCAAGTAGATTTTTTGGTGATTTGTCGACCACTGTATATATATATAAAAAAAGAAAAAAGCGCCCGACCCTAGTGTAAAATCTGAGTACATGTCCACCGTCAGTGCGTTTCGTCGTGGAGTATCTCTTTTTAGACTTCACTGCTGCTGATGTCACCGATTGGAGGTCCCTCCGGTAACCCGAGATTTCAGCACTGTTGTTCCTAATCTGTAGAGGTTCCTATTACGTGAGAGCAGACTCAGTGGGCTTCCACTCTTCCTTCAGCACTGTCAGGCACTTGCTTGCTCAACCACCGTAGCTCGCCGTCACCACGTGACTCTATGCGTTTTTTCCGACATAGCGGATTTCATCAGGGGATGGACTGCACTTGTAATTGCTAGGTATAAATAGTCCCACAGTCCAATCATATAAAATCATGTTGATTACTAAATGAAGTCATTTGTGTTCAACCATTCAATTGATTTTGCATAACGTTTAGCATAATAGATTGAAATAAATAAAATTGTATATAAGTATATGGTATTGTAATAGATTATCTCAATAATCAAAAATACTAATATAATAAAACAAAATACAGCATAAATACTTTGCAAATGTACATACAAATGACAATTATATATGGCAACAATGTCAATAAACAAATGTATATATTAATGAATGTTGTATTAGATGTTAGCAACACAAAACAGAAATGTGTGAAAACAACATCCAATAAATACATATATACTATTATCCTGTGAATCTGTAGAAATACAATATCCTATATGTTAATTTTTGTATATATACACATTCGTTTTTAGTATTGTTTTTATTTTATTTTTTCACAATACCATACAGCCACAATAGTTTCCATCACCATTACACTGTTATATTTGTATTGTCTTTATATCCAGTCACTAAGAGCAATATAAGTAGCCATTTGTGTTCATTTAGCATTATGCATGGTTAAGTTCATTGGGTCATTATAATTAGGTGTGACACTCTAGAAAGCGCTGTCTACATTTTATATACATATACATAGGAGAGGGAGTGGCTCAGTGAGTAAAAGACACTGACTGGCACTGAGAGTGTGAAGCAGGGGAGCCTGGTTCAATTCCCGGTGTCGGCTCCTTGTGACCTTGGGCAAGTAACTTTATCTCTCTGTGCCTCAGGCACCAAAAACATAGATTGTGAGCTCCACGGGGCAGGGACCTGTGCCTGCAAAATGTATCTGTAAAGCGCTACGTATAACTAGCAGCGCTATACAAGAACATGCTATTATTATATATATATATATATCCCGTTTTAAGTTATGGTGGGTGAAAAAGGCAACAAGAAACCTCCACCGTATTGCATATAGCAAATAAAAAGATCACTTGTGAGCACATTCACATGTCATAGCCAGGTCTGCAACCCTGCTTTTTTCACCATTATCCCCAGCATACAGTGCTTCCACTGTAGCAAGGGATTCTGGGAAATGACATGCAAATGAGCACACAATGTGATGATATATATATCCATATCCCTGATTGTACCCTGAGTGTCCCTGATGAAGATCCCGGAGTAGAACTGAAATGTTGGACTTAGATTTCAAAAGCAAATTGTTGTATTATATCTTGCTGAGCCTTTATCTTCACATCTTGCTTGTGTGCAACAGGACAATTATCCCAAGCACACAAGCAAATCTACAACAGAATGGTTGAAAATTAAAAGAATCAAGGTGTTGCAATGGCCCAGTCAAAGTCCAGACCTCAACCCAATTGAAATGCTGTGGCTGGACCTTAAAGCTGCAGTTCAGGCTCCCGTTTTTTTTTTTAACTTCAATAGTTTCAGTTGTGCAATCTCTACTTACCTAAAAAAAACTGCATAGCTGCCGGTCAATTCGTTCTCAGACTATTGATCGGCAAAGTTTGGCGACATCTTTAAATATGGGGAATGTAGATCGTTGCTATAGGAACAAGCATGCTTGTTAAAATAGAATACAAGAAAATTGGTCTTTCAAAGTTGTTTTTTTTAAAACAAAAAATGCTAAAAGTATTTTTTCTTACTACTGAACAAATTTATTAAAAAAAAAAAAACACATGCAGGATATTGCATGAACTGTAGCTTTAAGAGAGCTGTGCATAAACAAATGCCCACAAACCTCAATGAACTGAAGCAACATTGTGGGACAAAATTCCTCCACAACAATGTGAGAGACTGATAAAGTCATACAGAAAACAATTACTTCAAGTTATTGCTGCTAAAGGTGGTTCTACAAGTTATTGGGGGGAAGGAGAGAGCGGGATGGATGGGGAGGAAGGAGGGAGTGGGAGGAGGGAGTGGGAGGAGGGAGCGGGATGGATGGGGGAAAGGAGGGAGCGAGATGGATGGGGGGGAAGGAGGGAGCAGGATGGATGGGGGGAAGGAAAGAGCGGGGGGGGAGAAGGGGAGAGTGGGATGGAGGGCGGGGAGGATAGAGTGGTATGGAGCGGGGGAGGATAGAGCGGGATGGCGGGGGGAGATAGAGAGAGTGAAATGGAGGGGTGAAGGAGAGAGCGGGATGAGAGAGGGGGGGAAGGAGAGAGAGGGATGGAGAGGGGGAAGGAGGGTGCAGGATGGATGGGGGGGAGAAGAGGGATGGAGGGGGAGGAGAGAGGGAGGGATTGAGGGGTGGGGGAAGAAAAGATAGAGATTGAGAGGGAGGGAGGGATTGACGGGGGAAGAAGAGAGAAAGAGGAGAGAGAGAAAGAGGAGAGAGAGGGAGGGAAGAAGAGAGATTGAAAGGGGAAGGGGGGAGAGAGAGGGAAGGATTGAGGGGTAAAGGAGAGAGGGGGAAGGAGAGGAAGGGTTTGACGGCGGAACAGGAGAGGGAGGGCTTGAGGGGGGAAGGAGAGAGGGTGGGATTGAGGGGGTGGGAGAAGAAAATCTTGAGAGATTGATTGGGGAAGGATAGAGGGAGGGATTGCGAGGGGGAGGGGTCCCTTTAGAGGCCTGTGGAGGGGGCCTGAAAATTTGCCTGCTGGATGGTGCCTACAGAGGTGTATGTCAGGCACCTCTACAGACAACCTCCAGGTGGCCCCCTCTGAGGATCTGACCATGTCCGGTTTACCAGCATTTTACTCACCAAGCTTGGGTCACGATTCCCAGCTGTCCCCCCGCCACCACTGTTGGCTGCCCTGCATTGAGGATCCCCTGGTTCACGTGTGAGGGCAAGAATTAGCTTGAAAACTGTTTCAGTGCGAAAATAAATATTTTCATACGGAAACACATCTTGCCGTATTCTGGCTTGTCCAAACATTTGGTAGCAAATTGGCTCTAGCTGTGCACATCCGTGCGGTATGCACATTTTTTATGCATTGGAAGACATTTCCAAAAATGTACAGGTTTTACAATAAGCTGTGGAATTGCATTTCGAAAGGAAAACCTTGTCTGCCCCAGGCATGAAGTGGATATTCCTCTTCTTGTCAACGAGCATGGGCCGCAATAAAGGAATACCAACTTCACATCAGCAAGTGAACACAACAATAAATAAGATTCAGACTACAAGTATCTTCATTCATATGGAAGCAGCAGGAAAAAAATTCTACTGCCTCTCTCCTCAGTAGAGAGCTGGATTAAAAGAAAGAAAGAAAGAAAGAAAGAAAGAAAGAAAGAAAAAAAACCACGTAGCAATGACGATCTCACTATCAAACCAGCAGATAAAGGTGAAGCAGTAGTAATTATGGACACCAATAAAAACAGTCCATAGAAATGAGTAACATGCCATTTATGATGAGACAACACATACTGTACTACCGGAAACGTACAGTATCATATTATGCCACTTACAAATACCAAAGGTAACTGAAGAACCTTGCACTCAAGAAACCATCCATTTGTGTCCATATGTGCTTCCCAAAATTCGCAAACCAGGATGACCAATCATAAGCGGTATGGACATTCTCAGAATACATATCAGGTTTAGTTGAGGGAATTCTAAAACCACTAGTAAAAATAATACCAGCTGCTTCTTACATGACATTACAGGCTCCCTGAATGGACTGAACAATAAAAAGTTTCCAATCGCCACACATTCAATGTATAGTAGTTACCATGGCTGTGAAGTTTCTCTACAGTAACATTCCTTATAATGATGACATAGAATGATGCATGCTACAAATTGCATGTGAAATCAGACCAGAATCCCAAGTGAATGCAGAAATAATTACAAAACTCATACATCACATCTATATGTACCAGAATGGCACCTCAGTCAGTCACTAATCTTTTCATGGATAATCTGAAACATATTTCCAGCTTCATACCATAACACGCCTTTTCAACATTACAAGTACAGTGCATTAAAGATTTGTTTATAATATGGACAGAGGGAGAAGAAAACTTGGAACAATATGCAAAGGGATGTCACAAGGGATGCTACATTGAAAAGGCCAGACAAAAACGAATACAAATAAAAAATACAGAATTAATCTCCATAGGTGCACTATATCACACAACCAAGAAGATAACAAGGACACATCATTATAGAAAGGCAAATCGCAATACGTAATCTTAGAATTTTAATTCTCAAAGGAAAATTCAAATCCCTTAAGAATGGAAAAATATGATTACACTTCAATACCAATGAAAGTGTACTGAACAAGAACATTGAATTCTTGACACATTATTAAACATCCTTACAACTTTGAATATGATCATCTTTGCCTTGTTCTGACCATGCTACCTATATACAGACATCTTTTCCTTATCCATCTCCCACCCCCCACCACTTGTTCTCACCATTTGCTGTCTGACATTTAACCTCTTACATGTCTCTTGTATCTCTCACCTGTCTTTTACATGCCTTATCCGTTGCTTAGCCTCCTCCTGTCCCTGTTTATTTCCCTATCTCCCTGACCTTTATTAGCACTGCTTTATTTACTTGGTACAATTAATGTGTACATCAGTACTGCCTGACCTTAGGAAGAGAGCATTGCTCTTGAAAGTACTCATTCTTTGTTTAACAATTTCACAGCTACAAGAACCTATCGCATATATCATGCATATTTTGCACGTATAATTCATCTTTGAAAAAAATCTCACCACAAGTGGAATAGGTTAAGTGTTTTCGTGGTTTCTAAGGAGAGAGGGAGAATAACTATAATGGCTAGTCTCTCTTCTTGATGTAAAACACAGTGGATGGTGAACGTGCTTGCAAATGAGATGAGATGGCTATTGTAGCAGTATTTTTGCATGGACAATTTAAATAAGCCGAATTTTGCATGCCAATACTCACAGTTTAATAAAATGAGCCCCTCTGTGTCAAAGTCTCTTGAATAAAACTGGAAGGAGACGTTGCACCAGATTGATCAGAGAAACTAAATCTCACTGCTTTTAATGTCACTTCTGTACTGATAATTTTTTGGGGAGGGTTGCATCATTTTTTATTTATTTTTTTACATGCAAGGGACTTTAAAACGTCGCTTCTTTGAGTTTCACAGTTTCTTATTAAAAAAAAAAAAAAAAAAAAAAACAGGCGTTTTTTCCCCCAACACTTTCACAAACCTTGCAATTTTATGTAAACGTATGCAAGATTGTACTGTATACATGAATATCAGACACTCTTTTGTCCAGTGTCCTCAAGTTTACTTATAAGGCAATAACAAAAACTGCAGGTCTGCAGACATTTAGTGAGGACGCCCCAGTTCTAGTCCTGTAAGTAAAAAAAAAATGTAAGAACAAAAATTGTATAGACGCGGATAGCTGCTTTAAAGTATGAAGTCGGTATTAAGCGGTTTCATGGACAGCAGCAGAGGCATTTTGAGTATGTGCCAATGTGTCTTGCTCTTTCTTATAATCAGAGATTCATAGAGTGGTTGAAAGAGTAATTTAGGAATTACAGGACAAACATACAATCATATGATTATCAAATTCTGCATCGGTATCTCATTTCTTGTTCACATTCAAGGGTCCAGAAATTTCATCAGGTAGAAATTTGTGCCAAATGCACTATACTTTATTATAGGCTAAAGCTGGTAAATTCAGGGCATTATTGAAATCTCTGCTCTCTGATTGGATAATGCCCAGAATTTTAACCAATCAGTAATGGCCTGGAATTTTTGGCAGCTTGCCAAGTTTTTCAGCCAATCAGCTTGAAGGTTTAATTCACAAAGAGTGAAATTTGCACTAAGGCTAAGGCCCCGCTCCCTCAGTCAGCGCGCCCGCACTGCAGACAGGCAGGGCGCTGACAGACACAGACCGCGATATGCTGTCTGTAGGGAGCCGGGAGCCGGAGAGGGAGGGGGGCGGGAGTGGGGCGGGAGTGGGAGGGAGGGTGGCGGGCTCTGATCGTGGTGCCATCCACCCCCCCACACACATACATACACACACACACACACACACACACACACACACACTTTAATAACACGCAGCTCCTTCCCTGCTCCCCGCCCCAGGCGCCTCCCACCTAGCTCCTTCCCTCCCCTCCTCCCTATTGGCTGACTCGCGTACCACGTGACGCGTCAACGCCGAAATTCACAAGATTCTTGCAGCATCGGCCGGCTGACGCGTCACTGTACGTAGTCAGCCCTGTCGGAAGGAGGCAGCGGGGGCAGGGACCACTTGGCTAAGGGTCTGGTGGTTCGCGGCCGCACGCCCCGCCAGCCGCAGCGGGTTCGCAGCCTTAGACTAGGGAGGTGATTGGACAGAAGACACCAGCAAGGCACTGACTCTTCCCCCACCCTCCCTGCAGAGAGCTCCGCACAGGAGTGTGAAGGGAAAGGTTTGTGTGTCTGCTGAGTGTGTATTGTGGGTGTAAAGGGGGCAGCAGAGTCTTGTTGGTGTGTTTCTGCTGTTTTGTTTTGTTCTTGTAGAGGGGGGCTTCAGTTTTTGTGGCTTCAGTGCGTGTTTTGTGGGTGGAGGAGGGATTCAGAGTGTTTTGTTAGTGTGTGTCTGCAGTGTGGGTTTACAGGGGTCTGCAGTGGGTGAAGAGGGGGGGGCTGCTAGTGTGTGTCTTGTGGATGTAGAGTTGGCAGAGTCTGTTTTATTGATTTGTGTGTCTCTGCAGTGTGTATTTTGTAGGTGCAGAGGGGTGGCTGCAGTGTGTGTTTTGTGGGTGGAGATGGGGTGCAGAGTGTTTTTTTTGTGTGTCTGCAATGTGTGGGTTTGCATGGGGGCAGTGGGTGTAGAGGGGGGCTGCTGGTGTGTGTTTTATGGATGTAGAGGGGGCAGCAGTCTGTTTTGTTAGTGTGTGTGTCTGCAGTGTGTTTTGTGGGTGTAGAGGGGGGGCTGCTGTGTGTTGTGTGTTTTGTGAGTGTAGAGGGCGGAGGAGGGCTGCAGTGTGTTTTTTGAGTGTAGAGGGGGGCTTCACAGTGTGTGTTTGTGTGTATAGAGGGGGGCTGCAGTGTGTGTTTGTGTGTATAGACGGGGGCTGCAGTGTGTGTGTGTGTGCGTGTGTGTGCGCGTGTGTGTGTGCGTATATGTACAATTTACTTTTAATAAACTTGCAGTAAAAGCATAAGAATGTAGACAACCATGCTGATAAAAATCAATATATGACTACAAAAATTTATCTTTTTTATGAAAAATGAAAAAAAATTAAAAATAAGCCTACATTTAGCTTATAATAGTAATAATCCCCTCAGAACAGGGCATTACTGGCCAATAATGCCCTGTTCTTCAGGGATTATTACTTAATTAACATATACTTTTTGGAGCTTACGGATGTAGCACAATACTTGGTCGCGTAGTTGGCTCGCGGAACCCCTGCAACCTGACCCATCAGGATTACCACGGTGGGGGTCCCTGCTTCTGAATAGGACTCCAGCTGTGTGAATCCTACCGAGCTGCATCAGTCTGTAAGAGACGTGCAGTAAGAGTAGACAGAATCAGTCAGTCACTCTCCTTGCGCGCCTCTAACAGACAATCGCGCTGCTTTTACTTCATTTTAATATCATATTATTGAAGCAGGGGGTCTCCGGAGCTGAACCGCATTTATTTCAGCTTCTGGGATCCCCTGCTTCCTGAGTTACAGGCCTCGGTATGGGGTGCCGGTATCTCTTTGCCATATTTAAATGTCCCGTCACATGGCCTCCATCCCTTTTTGGTGACGTCACATCACTCCAAAAATGGAAAGGCATCACATGGTACATCCACCAATCCGATTGGTGGGTGTACCATGTGATGGCACCCATTTTTTTTTATTGCTGAAGTGACGTCATCTTAAAGGGAGGATGCTTCCTGATTGGCTGGATTCTTCCCTCCTTTTAAGATGATGTCACATCATTAAAAAATATGACGTCTCAGGCCTTATATAAGATCTATCACCTCATTTGAAGCTGGTGAAAGAAGCTGGCGGATCAACATCTCCTGGACCTGTTGGAGCAAAAAGAAGAAAAGGATGAAGAAAAAAAAAAAGTAAAGAAGAAAGAACAACTCACCGGGGCCTCCTCTGCAGGCAACTGAGGATCATGGACTTCTTCGCATCTGCTGAGGAGGATCATTGCATTGTGGGGCAAGAGTTGGTGCCGTTGCTGGATGAGGAGGATGAATCTTCATCCCGGCAAAGGTAAGAAACACATTGATTGTATTTTATTTGTGTATTTTTTTAGGATGCCCATTGACTGGCAATGTGTTTATCTATGCCCCTTTGAGAGTATATTGTAATGTATTTTATGGTTGTTTTACATTTTTAGGTTGCCCATTCATTACCATTGTGGCAATCCATGCCCATATTGTGGGCATGGTTTACCACAGAGACAATCAATGGCTGGAACGGGTTGGGGTAGTTGCCCCGGGGAGGGTGGTTAGGCATGCGTGAGGGGGGGGGGGGTTTAACCCCTTAATTACCAAAGTGGTTAATAACCGCTACAGGCTAGTAGGTTACAGGCTGGGGTTACAGGCTAGTAGTTGTATTTTGTATTTGTATGTCTTTATTTATATAGCGCCAAAAGTGTACTCAGCGCTTTACAAATACAGTACAGGGAATTATAATAAGACAATAAACACAGCAAAATCAGACAATAGGAAAGGAAATCCCTGCCGAAGAACTTACAATCTAAGTGGTATAATGGGAGACTTACAGAGACATTAGGTGAGGGATAATAGGGATTTTGGCCATTACGGTACTGTATTGTTGGGGGGGGGGGGGGAGGTTGAGGAAGGGTAGAGTGAACATTCATTGCCATTGGGGTTATCTTTGCTCCCATGGAAGGCGTAGGTAGCAACACTGGCAATCTGTGTATATTATCTAGTATTGGTTGTTGTATTTTAATGTTTATTGCAGGTAGAGGGTGTGGGTGAAGGAGTTAGTTACCCCGAGGTGAGTGGTTAGGCCTCGCGGGTGGGTAGTGGTTACTACTGCTAAGGTAATGAAAAAGTAATCCCTCCCGCAACCTTCCTGGTAGGCTTCACCATCCACCCTGGGGAAACTACCCCCTTCACCCACCCCCTCTACCCCCAATAAAACAGATACTTTGGTTTAACCCCTTCATTACCTCAAAGGCTAGCCGCTAAAGTAATGAAGTAATGAATCTGCTTTTATTTTATTTTGATTAAACAGTATTGAAGCAGGGGGCCTGCGGAGCTGAACCGCATTCATTTTAGCCCCGGGGACCCCAGCTTCCCAAGTTACAGTCCCCGGTATGGGGAGCCAGTATCTCTCTGCATTGTTTATATCTCTCACGTCACGTGGGCCGTGATGCGGGAGACTTTAAAACATGGCGCAAATACCGGCACCCCATTCCGGGGCCTGTAACTCGGGAAGAGGGTATCCCTGGGGCTGAAATGAATACGATTCAGCTCCGGAAACCCCCTGCTTCAAAACTGTGTTATCAAAATAAAATAAAAACAGCGTGATCGCCTTTTAGAGGTGCGCAGAGAGAGGATTAATTCTCTACTCTCATTGCGCATCTCTTACAGACTGATGCATCCTTGTAGAATTCACACAGCGGGAGTCCCATTCCGTTGCAGGGACCCCCGCTGTGTTAATCTTGATGGGCCATTTCCTCCCTGCCAAGCACTGTGACCTGAAATCTCATCTCTTGGGCCACGGTTCACAAGCGCATGTCCTGCGGCTGCTGATAGATAGAAGATGCTACATCTGTAATTGCACCGCCTCCTTTGGACAGGAACACAATCATTTGCTTTTGGTGGTTAAGGCCACAACAATTTATAAATAAACATGTTAAAATCAAATTTGTTAAGCTTTGCCAACCATACAATACGAAATACAATCCAAGCCTTTTCCCTTCCTGTGAAGAGGAATGTAAAAATACCAAAATCAATATACAATAGGCACTTCAGGTACCACCCTAGAGCTGACCAACTGCATCACCTTACCCCAGGGGCGCGAGATTTTTCTGAGGGGCGCGCAATTGCATAGGCCATGCGCTCTTCCCCAAGGCATTACAATTAAATGCCGGGGGATCACGTGAAGCCTCTGGAACCTCAACTTACCTTGCTTCAGCCGGCGTCTGGAAGCGTCTCGTGACGTCACACGTGTGTTGTCATAGCAACGCAGCATGAAATGATGCCGCAGGTCATGTGACGTAACGTCATTTGATCCTGCACTGAACGAAGGCGCGAGCACGGGGGACAAGAGGCAGGGAGGCGCAGGAGAAAAAGTTTGCACACCCCTGCCTTATCACAAAGGTCACAAATAGTGGTTCCAACCACACTTGAATTAACTCTCTGGCAGGGCCTGTGCTGGGACAGCAACACATGTAACTTTATTTTATTATTAACAATTTAGCCATCACACACACACTAAAGAAAAATCTAAAAATCAAGCAATCCCTTCACAACTGTAAAATTAACATAAAAAAGTAACTAAAACAATAATATAATATAACATAATCAATCACAAATTCGCTTTACAAAAAAAGTGCGTGTGCGGAGCATTTTAAGTGAAACTTCGTCTTTTGTCACTGTTTTCTCACAGAAATTGTATTTGTGATGGTGATGGTGATGTTTTTAACTAAAAATCAAAACACAATTTCAGTGACAAAACGCAATGAAGTTTGACTTAGAACGCGCGTGCTCGGCACACATTCCCTGTTTTAGCTAGTTGCACTTGTTATTTATACTAACTGTAAATTCCGTGTGTGTGTCTCTCTGTGTGTCTCAAGTTTCTGCTGTTTCGGCTGCGCATGTGCCGAGCTCCAGCTGCTGCGAAAGTGCCGAGCGCCTGTGACTGTTGCGTATGCGCCGAGCTCCGAGCTACTCTTCTGCCCACAATGACACGAGACGACGGCCTCTTTTGCCCACAATGACGTCACTTCCGTGACATTACTTCCGTCTCCACGAAGCAAATTCACCTAGGTACCTGCAAAGAGATTTCACTTCAAAAAGTGCAGGGGGGAAACCTTATAAGTGGGACCCAAACATTCTATCATTCAAATTAACCAATCAGAGTCTCTATACCTCATAACTTTAGCATCACCTACCTAACAACTGCCTGATCTAACCAACCAATCAAAATAACCTATCCAGCTAGCAACCAGAAACAATAAGTTAATAAATGGATTTGGAGGGGGCAGAATCAAAACACCATTCACTTACAGCTCCAGGCTATCCATCGATTGATACAGTAGATGTGTTGAGAACTAGAAAACCGTATAATCATTTCATGTTGCATCTTGCACTTGTAGGGAAGTTTAAAAAGAAAAAAACTGGTAATTGAGAGAGGCACTGGAGCACACCCATGCACTTAAACCCAAAGTTGCAAAGTAAGTCATCTCCCATCTGAACACTTGGTAAATTTTACTCTGTGACTTCCATTTATTGGGAGCCAGTCTCAATCATTTTAGCAACAATGATCTCACTCATTGAAGTACTGTTAAAATGTACTGGGTTTTTTTTTTTTAATCCATGTTCCTAAACACTCATATTTGAGTCATTGGGAATTAAGGTCTGTGCTTCTGTGCAGAGTCTCACTCCACTCATCTCTATTGCGAGAATGCTACCCTAATTTATAATCACAGTAGCCCTCTTACACACACAAGTTTTTGGGATAAATGTGATTTCCATCTGATCACAAACAGCGTAAGTGAATGAATATGTTGGCATCTATGCTGTTCTGCTCTCCATAGTAATCATGGAAACTGGTTGGTTAGTGCGAGTTCAGTGTGTATTCACACTAGCTGTGATCATTACAAAACACCCTTCTCATGTTACATGATGTCTAGTCTTTTCTGTTACCAGGGCACCTTGATGTGTCCACCCTCAAACCAATGCTACAGATGAAGTCCTTCGTTCGGATGGACCTTCTCACGGCTCCCGCACGGGAACCACCCTCCCCAGACTTTTTAAAAGCCATAGCGGTTGGAAGCGCGCCTTGGAGAGGAACAAATTCCCCTGCAGGCAGCCAACGGACTGCCCACGGAGCATTCCTGGAGGCACAGCGGACCCGAGACTTAATCTGTAGGGATATGCAGTGTAATGGTGCTAAACTCAGTGTCTCTTGAAGTAGAAGAGCCTGGCTAAAGACCCAGTGACTGCTCCTTGCACTGGATTAGTAGCTGGCTCTGACATTGGTCTGTATTCAATATGCTGTGAAGCCACCATCTCCTTGTTAGGGAAGGTTTAAGCTCTATTCAAATACATTTGAATGAGTCTCAACGTCCATGAAGAAAAAGATGGACTGATACTGTATCATATTAAACAGAGACTTTGATCTTCCTTTGAGTGAAGCACCAAAAGTTTTATAGTAATCTCCTTGGCGGTTGGTCATATTATTTAAAAGGGTGACTTTTGTATGCACTGCTGATAAAATCATTGTTAACATAAACAATGATTGGCTCTTTAACTATCTTTGCCGATGCAGGTTTGCCTGCCTCTAACTAGAACAAAAATTCAAAAGGACCCCATCAGAATAACTAGTGAATCATGGATTGGAGCACAGTACTGCAATAGACCTCCTCTCTTGTGTTCTGCTGACAGCTCAGTTTGTGCTAGAATTAGCAATGCTCCAGTAGAGAAGGTTTAGGGGAAGTAAGCGATTTATGTCCTTCACGTCCCGTTGACCCAGGCCTCCTAAAATCCAAAACTCCTGCTCTCCCTCCCACTAAGGCCTCGGGCATGTCAGCGCTTAGGCGCTGACCCGTGCTGAGGCGTGCTGCTGCACGGCAGTGAGCCCCTGCAGCCGCAATGAGAGCGGCTTTAGCAGGGGCTCGCGCACGCTTCCGCAAGCATGTGTCTTATTACATTTTTAGATTTGGCGCTCACGGGAGCGCAGGGCCGGTTACGTGAGCGGTTCGCCCAATGAGGGCGAACCAGCTCCGTGACGTCACAGCCCCCCCCCCCCCCGACACCCCCCCGGACGGCGCACAGACCAAGGCCAGGGAAAGCACCCGCTTTCCCTCAGCCTCCGCACGCCTCCGCACGGCTGCAGTCCTATGGACGCAGCCTAAGGCTGGTGTACGCTTTCATGTTTACTGCCAACAATACTGGGTGTGTGTATATAACTGCTCCTGCTCAATCTTGTTGTGTTTATAGCGGCTTAAAAAAAAGGCAATCCAAACATCTTTACAAAAAATCATTTTTTTGTTCAACTTTGTCTTGTTTTAATATATGCAGCCTTTGATTACCTTGATTGAAAATGAATTACCTAAGCTGCCGATCAATTAGTTCTCCCATGATCGATCAGCAAAGATTCTGCTTCCAGGGTTCACTAGGTAGATGGCTGCCTTTCAGTTTCAAATCAATCCTTCAGTCACTGTAAGCAGCTACAATGTATTCTTATATCACTAAGGTAACATTATGTATTGTTACAGCTTGCAGCTCAAACTGCTCTGAATATTGGCAACAAATTATCACAAACAGGAAAGTGTTTGGCTGCGTCCATGGTATGGACGACCGTGCGGACGCGGACGATCAGACTGCCTAAAGGCAGTGATTGCGTCTATATGGCGTGCGAGTGCGCGTTGCGCAAGAAATCAGTTAAAACTGATTTCTTGGTGCGACGGGCTGGTCACGTGAGCAGTTCGCCCAATGAGGCCGAACCAGCTCCATGATGTCACTGGCACGCCCCTAGACACGGCCACAGACAGTGCGCGCACCATGGCCAGGGAAAGCCTCAGCGCGCCTCCGCACGGGCGAAGTGTCTATGGACGCAGCCTCAGAAAGATCTAAAGCTGCACTTATAGTGGCGGCGACGGCGATACAACGTCATGTCAAAACAAATGCATTGTCGCCGTCGTCGACACTTATAGTGCACGCGGCGGCGCAACGGAGCAACAGTGCTACCAAAAATCTGGTAGTCACTGTTATATGATTTTTTTTCGGTAACGGTCTCCCCTTTTGGCCAATTAGAGAGCTTCTCCGTCCCTCTACCTTCCCCCTTTATGACGTCGCTGGCCTTGGAGCCAGCAACGTCGCCTAAACTTGAAAAATAACTATCGCAATGGCAACGGCATCGGTCGCCGGCACATAAGCGCGGCCTTACACTGCTGGGGAAGTGTGCTAAAATCTGCTATAGAAATCAAAAGATGCTCAGTGTATTAAAACTCATTAAAAATGCAATAAGGGTTGAATAAAGAAAAAGGTAGTTTTATCTAATACTACAGAACTCATTTATTATTTTTTTTAAATTACACGTACAATATTGCTTGGATTGCTCCTTTAAGTGTTTCATGGTAACAAGGCCTTACAATTGGTTATAGGTCCCTCTAGCAGTGAGGTATACCTTCTCTATGACTACGCTGGTACATAACCATTAAGTGTTTTCACCAGCCTTAAGCTAAGGCCCCGCTGCACGCGCCCGCACGGCCGCCTTGCTTGCCGGCGGCGCGTGCAATTCACTGCACCGTGATCTGCAGTGACATTTTTCCGGCGCGGGGGGCGTGGTCAAAACGGGTGGGGGAGCGCGGCCATAACGTGAGGGGGCGGGACAGTGCAGCACTGCAGACACCCCACAGCCCCTCGCACACAAATGTGCAAGGGGAGCAAGGGGAGAAATCGGAACGGCAGGGGGGGGGGGGAGAAATCAGAGCGGGGGGGGGGGGAGAAATCGGATTGGCTGCTGGGATCCAATCGGTGAAAATACCAGCTCTTTGTAGCTCCGGCTGGCTGATGCGTCATAGCACGTAGTCATCCACGCCGGGAGGAGCCAGCGGGGACATCCAGACCGGAGGTAAGGAGCTGGTGGCAGCCGCCGGCCGCAGCGGGACCAAAGCCTTATCCAACCTTTCCCATGTCATTCAGGAGATTTACGTCTACAAGGCCTTCTCAACACACAGTCACAAGACTCAAAAAAAATAATAATAATTAGTAGAGGAAATCAAACCTTTCCTTAGTTTCAGCTGACAATGTCTAAGCCAAATAATTTTCATCACCCAGGTTTAACCCCTTAAACATAAGTCTGTCATTTCTTCAATTTGGTATTTAGGAAGACTGTTTTTTTCAGTGTTGGTGAAGGCATATATACTTGATGTATATGTAAACACTTTAAAAGTGGCAAACACCCTGTATGAGATATTCTATTTATTTTTTTTACCTTACCTGAACAGGAGGGATCTCCCAGAGCTGGATTATGGTACTCCGTACTCTAGGGCTTCCTAAATTTGTGAGGTATTGAAGGTTTAAATCAGGCCTGCACAACATGCGGCCCGCCTGGCCTCTCTGTGCGGCCCGCGATGACTCTGGCCGGGCGCCAGTTAATTAATTAAATAATTTTTAAAAAAAGTTTTAAAAAAATGGCGCCGATTCCCCGCGGTCCCGGCACGCATGCGCAGGGCCTGCTCTCCCCCCTCTCCTGCTCCCTCCCCCCCCCCCTCCCCGCTCGCAATGTGGGACGGAGGGGGAAGTAACAAGCAAGCTCCTCCTGCGACCTGCTTCCCTCCGCGGCCAGCTTCCCGCGTCCCCCGAGCTCACCTCCCGTGGCCCCCCCACGAGCTCACTTCCCGTGCCCCCCTCCTGCCCCGAGCCCCCAAGCCCACCTCCCGTCCCGGGCTGCTGCCGCAGGGATATCGGGGGCAGGAGGGGAAAGTGTCCGGCGGCAAGCTGCACCCACCCGGTCAAGGTAAGTCACTGTCACCCAGTCACTGTCACCCACCCACCGTCACCCACCCAGTCACTGTCACCCACCCACCCAGTCACTGTCACCCACTGTCACCTACCCAGTCACTGTCACCCACCCAGTCACTGTCACCCAGTCACTGTCACCCACCCAGTCACTATCACCCAGTCACCGTCACCCAGTCACCGTCACCCACCGCCATTCACCCACCCACCGCCATTCACCCACCCACCGCCATTCACCCACCCACCGCCATTCACCCACCCACCGCCATTCACCCAACCGTCATTCACCCACCCAGTCACATGTCTTTTGTTTCACCCACCCACTCAGTCACTGTCACCCACTCACTGTCACCCACCCACCCAGTCACTGTCAAGTCACTGTCACCCAGTCACTGTCACCCACCCAGTCACCGTCACCCACCGCCATTCACCCACCCACCGCCATTCACCCAACTGTCATTCACCCAACTGTCATTCACCCAACTGTCATTCACCCACCCACCTAGTCACATGTCTTTTGTTTCACCCACCCACTCAGTCACTGTCACCCACCCACCCACCCAGTCACTGTCAAGTCACTGTCACCCAGTCACTGTCACCCATCCACTGTCACCCACCGCCATTCACCCACCCACCGCCATTCACCCAACTGTCATTCACCCACCCACCCAGACAGGCAGTCACATGTCTTTTGTTGAAAATATAAAAAATAAACAGGTTGCATTGTAATGTTTTTTTCTGTATCACAATAAGAAAACAGTTAAGTAAAAGTTGCGCGCTAAAAGATATTTTTTCGTGGTAGGTGCGCTATGGGTTTGGGGGGGGGGCTGCTCCTTTCATTTGTCCCGGGCCCCATGATTTCTGTTGGCGGCCTTGTGGATGATGTGAGGTGCACGGGGGTAGAGGGTGATATGTGAGGTGCAGGGGGGGAGGGTGATGGGTGATGGGAAGTGCAGGGGGGTGATTGGAGGTGCAAGGGGGATGATTTGAGGTGCAAGGGGGAGAGTGATGTGAGGTGCAAGGGGGGAGAGTGATGGGAAGTGCAGGGGGGTGATTGGAGGTGCAGGGGGGGTCATTAAAGGTGCAAGGGGGGGTGATTTGAGGTGCAAGGGGGAGAGTGATTTGAGGTGCAAGGGGGGAGAGTGATTTGAGGTGCAAGGGGGGAGAGTGATGTGAGGTGCAAGGGGGGAGAGTGATGTGAGGTGCAAGGGGGGAGAGCGATGTGAGGTGCAAGGGGGGAGAGCGATGTGAGGTGCAAGGGGGGAGAGCGATGTGAGGTGCAAGGGGGGGAGAGCGATGTGAGGAGCAAGGTGGGGAGAGCGATGTGAGGTGCAAGGGGGGGAGAGCGATGTGAGGTGCAAGAGGGGAGAGTGATGGGAAGTGCGAGGGGGGGTGATTTGAGGTGCAAGGGGGGGGGTATTTGAGGTGCAAGGGGGGGGTATTTGAGGTGCAAGGGGGGTGATTTGAGGTGCAAGGGGGGTGATTTGAGGTGCAAGGGGGGAGATTTGAGGTGCAAGGGGGGAGAGCGATGTGAGGTGCAAGGGGGGGAGAGCGATGTGAGGTGCAGGGGGGGGAGCGATTTGAGGTGCAAGGGGGGGAGCGATTTGAGGTGCAAGGGGGGAGAGGGATGTGAGGTTCAGGGGGGGTGTGATGTGTGTGCTGTGCAGGGGGGTATTGTGTGTTTGATGTGGAGGGGGAGTATTATGTGTGTGGGTGAGGGGGAAAGATGGGGGTATGAGACATAGATGGGGAGTATCGCAAAGGTTGATAGTGAGAGGTTCTGGGGGAGAGATGAGGATGATGCTGACGTGCTGGAGGAGAGATGAGGATGATGCTGACGTGCTGGAGGAGAGATGATGATGATGCTGACGTGCTGGAGGAGAGATGATGATGATGATGATGATGATGATGATGATGATGATGATGATGATGATGATGATGATGATGATGATGATGATGATGATGATGATGATGATGATGATGATGATGATGATGATGATGATGATGATGATGATGATGATGATGATGATGATGATGATGATGATGATGATGATTTTACCCGTGCGGGCCAATTTTTTTTTTTCCTTGGAGCAGTTCGGCCCTTCTCACTTTACGAGTTGTGCAGGCCTGGTTTAAATCTTTCCACAAGAACACATGACGGCAGAGGTCAGCCTATAGAAACCCCCAACATCATGGCTTACCCTGGCTGCCACCTTGTTTTTTTATTTTAAACCACCTGAAAATAAATTTAAAAAAAGGAATATCTTGGGGGTTGCCAGAGCTAAAACCATCGGAAGAGCACAAATTGCTGTTTTGAGGGGATATTACTGGTGCACTATGTCAATGTTCCCTCCCGTAGTACTCCTCGTAGTCCTGTATGGACGCACAGAGGAGTCAAGTTCAGACCCAGAACTGGTAAGAACAAGAACAGACCAAGAGGCCAGCTGCCATCTTAGTCTGGCTATAAAACCCCACCCAGTCAGTTAGTTCTTTGCTTGTCAACGTTCCGTTTACAGGTCAGAAGTCAGGTTATTCGTTGTCTATTAGCGCTGCGTATTTCCCTGCTCTTTTTCATCTGGATTCTTGTTCTGCAGATCTACAGGTACCTTCTTGTTTGTTGTCTTGTGTTCCCTTTGCACTATTTCCCCCCTTTTATTATTTGGCCCCTGCTACTATTGCTTTTTGTACTGTATGTCGCACTGCAAATGCTTGTAGCAAACGTTAGTTTGTCCTGCATTTACCCTAATACTATTTTACCGGTCTGTTTTTGTTGCCGTAGCTACCATAGCCTTTTGCAATATAGCTCTGCACACTTTGCAGGCACCATTTTATTTTACGGTGTTATTTACTTTAGTTTAACAATAAACCCTGTCAGTATGTTACCTCCAAGGGTTCAATACATCCATGTGTCAAACATCTGGGAAAGCAGAGTTTTGTTTGTCCCACCCTTTCGTAAATTAATGGTAAACCTTAGCACAACTTACTTAGACTGTAAGCTCTTCGGGGCAGAGACTGCTTTTACGTCTGTAGCGCTTATTCTATATGACCTAAAGCGGACGATTGTGTTATTTCCAGACGAAATTCCCCATTGAAGTCAATTGGACATTTTGGCCAAAAACAGCCCGATTGGCTGATATACAGATGTAGCAAGACTTACAGTCCCCAGCGCGGCGGCCGAAAAAGCAAATGGCCGTGCTGCTGGGGACTGTGTTTGCTGCGATTGCGCTGCAGGGGGTCCACGCTTCCGGATCGGACACCCTGTAGCGTTAATCCGTCAGGGCCTCTATCCTTGTGGGACCTCGCGCCGACACACTAACCTTAAGGTTTGCTACATCTGTATAATAATGCCTATGCCTCCTTTTTCCCCCACATGTACTAATGCTGTGAAGCGCTACGTACATTGCTGAGACTATACAAAAAAAATAATACATACATGCATAATGGGCCAGGAATATGGATTTGATATCTAGGTGTGTGTGTGTGTGTGTGTGTGTGTGTGTGTGTGTGTGTGTGTGTGTGTGTGTCAAGATGCACAGTTTACAAATATGCCTATTTAGATTTACATTCTATTGAATGAAAGCAGTAACCATCTGGGTTATTTTTGCATATTAGATAATAAAAAAGCATGATATCTTGGGAACTTAGAGAGATCCCCAAAACGAAAAGCGGGGCATCATGCTTTTGGGGGAGGGTGGGACTGCTGCATTGCCACATTAACAGTAGATTATGTTTTTAAGTAGCTTGCTCTGTAAATGAGCAGCAAAAATATGTCACTCCACCCTCAATGGACAATATGGAGAAGCTGCTACTTATAACTGTGATAAAATATAGGGTGTCCTTTTACGACACCCAACAACCAGACTCCTAAGAGGAAGATAATGTATAAACACACTAACAAAATAAATATAAATCACTGAGATAGCTTCCCCTCTGTGCCACAGAGAAGTCATCATGGATTTGAGATGTCATTCCTGACACTGCAAGTATTAAAAGAGGAGAATTGTCCTTGGGCTCAGCAGGAGAACAAAGGGTGGAGGAAAGGATTTGTATTGTTCTAGGTGAAGCGGATCCCAGAGAGATACGGTATCTCAACACACTGCAGCTTCTCTAAAACTTCAGCAATAACATTCAATATTGTAGATCCTCCATATGTGCTGGCTGGAGGTGCCAGCAAATTCATATGGAAGTCACCTAACCTATGCAGCTAACCACACATACACACCTCTCTGTGTAATAGGTACAGTTGGTCTGATAAGAACCAAAAACAGGCAGTGTACCTGATAAGTAGCTACAGTTAGATGGTATGCTATTTGTGGATAAGGCTGTAAAAACACTCTGACTGTGCACTAGCCAGGCACAATTATTTTTCTGCCTAAGCTACATCATGTACCTTTTAATATTTAAGGTTATTAAAAAGAAGGGTCAAAGTCTCAACTCCTTCATATTAATGGACCTCTCAGACAATATCTTTCCACTTAAGCCTTCTATTTTTCTGCTTTGTCTACACACAAATTACACAAAAAAAAGCAGCAGGAAGATTTGAGTCAGTCTAACTTGATTATTTTCACTAGAGAAAAGGAATACATGACAGAGACAGCGTTACCAAACTAAACCTTCACAAAATCATTACTTACATGGCGTGCGTGCGCGCGCACACACACACACTATCATGGTTTACCCCATGTGTTTCATCATACCAGAAGATGCTTTAGGCTCATCCTAATGTACAGTAGTTACGATGCAGAAGAAGTAATTATGCGACTGTTGATTTGTTTAAAATAATGGAATTACTTTAACAATCATAAAAAAAAAAGACACGATTTGCAGTTACATTTACAAATACACGTGATTGTAGTAAGCATAATTGGAAATGTTTAAACCTATATACTCAGTACCTGCTATTTTATAGTGATCAACCTGCTTAATAACATTTTCTGAGCACACATACCTGTAATATATATGTGTTCGTGCATGCCCTTTTTTTTTAACCTGTACGTCTTGCAGGTTACTACAACCAACAAAAAGGGTTAACATTTCTGCAAACAGAAGAATAGAAGAGTGGGACATGTTTATTTTTCTATACAACTCCACCTTTTCGGGAGTTGGATGCACTACACAACAGAAAGAACAACATATTCAAGGCGTTAACAAAACGTAAAACAAGACAAAGAGGACATAAAGAAAATATATATAAAAGGGTACCGTATCAGTGTACCACATCAGAAGATGAATATTTAATTCCACAGTTAGGGGGCTCCTGCTTCAGACAGTGGTTCAAGACCCAATAGTCCTAAGGCAGGTCTGTCACCCCATGCCCCAAATGCTGGGCTGTAAGCTTTTCAGTACAGTCTATTCAAGAATTATAAAGCATTATTAGAAGCATTCACACAAATACGACTCATTGAGACTGGCACTGGCTATTTAGGTCTGCTCTTCATACAGTGGTGGTAAACCTGGAACAGGGGTGTCGTGATCTTTTACAATACAAACTCGGCAGGATAGATACACCAAGCTCAATTCCTGCTGAAGCATTCGACGAGGAAAAGGGGAACCGTCTTTAAACTATCAAATGTATGGGTAACCCTTTAAGCTCCAGAGAGGCCTGCTGCAACACACGGGCGCGGAAAGGGTTAAATGACTGCCCGCGGAGAACATAATGCAAACAAAGCTTAACTCAGCAACACCGAACCTGTAGGTAGAATGGAGTTCGACAGCAAGACAATGAAGTACCATTTCCACTCCCTCGCCAATGCAATGTGGCACCCAGGCGTTTCCAGCTGTGCAAACAAGCCTAGAAACCAGACGGGCAACCCTCGCCAACCCAATCATCCACAGACCTCATAGAGAGCTAAACATATATTTATTTGCATAATACTGTACAGTAGACGGTCACAGAGTGACAGGCAGATATCCAGAGACCTGCTGCACTAGTGCACTGAAGGTAGCAGCAGCCTCTCATGTTGACAGCATCGCATATTGTTTTCCTTGCTATTTTCTGAGGGCTTCCAACAAAGCTGTCCGAAAATAGACTGTACTCCCGAATGCTTATGCCATGGGTAGGAGAGAATGACCTAATGAAAAGTGCTATGTTGTTACCTTTAATAAAGGATACACATACGTGTGTATAACGATATAGATTTTTTTGGTACTGTCCAACATATATACAGTACCTATATGCGTTTGTACATACGCTATTTATTTACATAAACTATATACCCGTACACACATATGTATCTGATGTATATATAAAATATATCAATCTAAACATATAGAAAAAGATATATATATACACACACACACACACAGATATATAATAATTAAAATACATACACACAAACATACCCACAGTGGCATATGTATCAAGCCAAAACTGGTGCAATTCTGAGGCAAAGAATTGCACCATATTTATCCAAGAAAGAAATCCCATTGAAATCAATAGGCTTTTATTCCTCCTGCTTCTGGAGCAGTTTGTTTTGAGATACAGTATAACCCCCCCACCCAACGATTTCAATACATGAGCCAGGGAGCTCCATGCTGCACATTCTCCCTTTTGAGACCGCGATTCCCCTAGAGCAACAACTTCCCCAATTGCCCGCAAAGTGCTGCATTTTTATAGATGCACAAAGCACAGGATAACGAAGCATCAATACATGCACGCATGGATGCATGGCTAGACACTGCTGTTAGATCAGGACTGTAGGTAGCACAGCTCTAACCTCTGCCACAGAGGATACCAGGTAAATGGTGCTTTTGTTTTGTTTGTATTCCCATTCAAACCACTATAATAACTATCATTTTTTCTTTATCTATAATTCTATACGCTCATTCACATTTCTTGCACCTTACCTCTCTTTGCAGAAGCAGATCCCCCTCTGCCTGTCGTGTCTCCTATGCAGGGCCTATCTCTCCACCTCCCCCCGCCCCCCCTCCATCCCACTAGACACGTGATCCCTGTCACATGACTGCACTTCCCGAGCCATCCTCCTGCTCCGGGCTGTCTGTCACTTCCCTCCCTCCCTCCTCTCTGCCGGCCCTTGTTGTGTGACTGTAATAAGAGACATGATGTAAAGGCTGCGCTCTCCTAGCAGACAGGCTGCATTACTACCACCACCGCAGCAGCAGCAGCAGCAGCCAGGCCGCAATGTAAACATCTTATTCTTCTTACAGGCCAAATTGAGGCCATTAACCCTTCGCTGACAGAGGGGTCTCAGGTAGGGTTGCTAGGTGGCTTCTCCAAAAATAATGGCTCCAATAGTAAAAGATGTGACCCCCCCATACATATAAAAACTGCACCCAGCCCCCCAACACATATATAAAAAAATTACCCCATATCCCCCCCCCCCCCCCCAACACAAGGGCTGACAGGTGTCTGTATGTTGCCCCTGCATTCGGTATAAAATGAAAGGTAACACCGGACATGTACTGTATGTGCCCGGTATTACCTCTCTCCGAACGCAGGGTGGCTTCGGGGGGGTCACAGCAGTTGGCGCCGGCCCCGGCTCTCCCCCGCTGCAGGCTTCTCCCTTGCTGTCACATGAAGAGGTGGCTGCTGCTGACGCGCGCCGGGTCTTTCTGACATCAGCGCCGGAAGTCAGCTGGCCTAAGCTTCCGGTGTGCACCGGCGTGAGAGGGAGGTCCAGCGCACGTGACGTCAGCATCGGACACCTCGGCGTGGGACAGACTGTGATGGAGAAGCCTGCAGCTGGGGAGGGCCGGCAGCAAAAGCAGTATAGCCAAAGGACACTCAAGTGGATATATAAGATGCACTGTATATAAGCTGTGTGGGATTGTGTCTAAAGGATAATAAAGCTGCTGTTTGAATGAATAAAGTTCCTGGCGCCCATCACCTCCACGCAGCCTGCATGAATCCAGCACACTGACAACATAACAAAGATTGAGCACTGATATATATGTAGCTAGGTCTCCCTTTTGCTGTCAGTACCCCCTCACCTCGAGCGCGATCGCGGGTACCGCCGAGTCTCAGGGCGGTCAGGCTCCGGCTCGGGGGTTGCCGGGGACGCGTGCGGCCGGTTGCTAAGGCTCGATCGCATCACCGGGTTCCCGGCGCTCCCGGAGCCGGGCAGTGAGGGCGCCGCCATTGCCGGGTAATCGCGCATTGGACAAGGAAGTCTGAGAGGCAGGGAGAAGTCGCGCGAAGGTTGCGGCAGCCCCAGAGAGAGATTGCGCAGGAGAAGGGGAGAAAGCCCGCGAAGCCCTAGCCTACCAGGGAAGGTTTTAGCAAGGGACTACAGGTCCCATGAGCCTTAGAGGACCCCATGTGACGCCAGGGAGCCAATAGGGCTGATGGATTGCCCTGCAGACCTAAAAGAGATACTGTACAATTCGCGGGGTTTTGCATACAGGCAGTTGGTGAACGGAGCAGCTAGGGGAAGGAGGTAGAGTGCAGGAGTCAGTGACTCCCTGCACTAGGCCAGCAATCCCCTAGGCACCCGATAGCCCTGAGTCATCCTAGCTGAGTGTGGTAGGGACAGGCCCTAGGTTAGGGACTCTGCCACATTATCTATTTGTTAGTAGGGAACAAAGAACATTGATTGTTTGCTGAGAGAGAGAGCTGGACTATTTCCAGAGGGAATCGCCCCTGAGGGATCATCCTGTGGTGGATCACGGATATCGTGTAGGAGCTCGCCTTGATCCTTTGTGAAGACCGTTGCAGGTCCGAGCACTGGAGTGCTCGGCAGGTAATCCATATATCAAGTGCACCAACAAGGCCTATCACCAGACATAGTGACTGCGCAGTCACACATGCACATGTATATGACTTGGTAGTGTGAGACATTGGGGTTACTGGACACGGGGTGGGATCATTCCGTGGGAGGTGGCACATAAAGTGTTAGCGTCCGCCGTGGCGCATAAAGTGTTAGCGTCCGCCGTGGCGCATAAAGTGTTAGCGTCCGCCGTGGCGCAAGATAGCGTTAGCGTCTTACGAGACGCCGTGGTTAGTGTCTCCTCTAGGGAGGGACACAGGTTAATGTGGTATGCACGTATGTTTCTATGTTCATAAGTAAACGGTATTGGTTATTATACATACAGTCTATGTGTTTATTGTGTGTTGTCCTGCGAGGAACAATACCTGCTCTGCTAGGAACCATCGCAGGTGGAGGCGCTGCACCGAGTGCAAGAGTACTATCATTCTTAATATATTGCCCCAGGTTCCCCGTGGCGGAAGCTCAGCCCTCCTGTGAGGCACCAGGTAAAGCACCACACCCTGGTAACACTGTATGTCCCTCGCACTCACACTATAATCTGCGATTGGGTGGGGGAATACCCGTTACATTTGGAGGCGCTACTGAGATCCAAACTGGGGTGCCCTATTCAGTATCAAATTGTCCGATTTAAACGCCATCATGTCCGTGCCGTCCAGGCAAGACGTCCATGATTGGGCCTTAGCGCGCCGCGTGTCTACAAGGCGCGTGGTTGCAGTGGCGGGAATATCCAATGATACAAGCTACCCCACCGTACGCACCCAAGTACGGGATTGTCCGGGACTGGCCACTGCCCGGATGATAGACTTTAAACTTGATGCTGACGGCCGGAGAACCACCTACCTCATGGCCACAGAAGATGACATATGCTCAAAGACTGTTCCCAATGTATTGAACCTACCCGAGCCCTCCATAGAGGAATGTATTATGATCTATCCTGACCCCCAGGCTCCCGAAGAAGCGTCAGTACCTACTGGACCCATCGTGAGCCACTGGGCCATCAGTAATCCTCACGGGGCAGGCACACCCAGAGTCTCCTTCGCCCTGAGCGGTATCGGGGGAATCAGCAGTTGGGCGGGAAGCCCACCCACATCGCCTACTCCTGATAGACGGCCCAGCGGGGCCCCAACCATGCCTAGCGTAGGAGCTGGCACCAGTAGTCATTCCCGTAGTGGCGATCCTTCCTTGAATATGATGGTGTCCCAACTAGTAGAAGCTGTCACCATTTCGACCCAAGCCCAGCACTATCGGAAACTTAAAGCTTTTTCTGGAATTCTGCCGACTCCTGCGGGGGAAGAAGGGATAGAGGCCTGGAGGGAACATACGCTCCCAGCCATAGCGGAGTGGTCATGTGCTGAAGCCAGCAAAAGACAGAGGCTGGTCGAGTGCCTTCGAGGCCTCGCCGCTCGGCTGGTACGGACGCACTGGAACGTGGAAGGAGAAGTTACTGCACAGGAACTAGTGGAAATGCTAATTCAGTCCTTTGCACGAAAAGACGACGAGGATGAGCTAATGGCCCAGTTCAAAGCTTTTCGCCAAAAGGAAGGACAGGATTTATCTGCCTTCGTTTGCGATCCACAGCTGTCCCTGGGGACTCTTCTGGACAAACATATTATTTCCGCGGCCAAAGCGGATCGATACCGCCTCAAACAGTTACTCAAGGGGTCGCTACCTGATCACAACATAGCTATAATGATGCGGGCTGCACTGACCGCTGTAGTACCCCCCAAGTACGGGGAATTAATGGAGTACATCAGAGAACATGAAGTGCAGCGACATTTCCATGAACCAAAGAAACTCAAAGCTACCATCAAGGGTGACCCCGTGGTTCCCGCTGCCACGAAGGGTAAGAAATCTTCCGCCCCAGAGGAAGAAGCGACTCACAAGCCGCCTGCCAGGGAAAGTCGTGTTCCTGAGAGGTCATCATCGACGTACCAGGGACGTCTTGAGCGTCGCGAAGTAGTTTGCTACAACTGCGGGAAGAAGGGCCACGTCTCTTACAACTGTCCGGAGAGGGAGGACTCTCCAGAAGAAAAAACGCCCGACAGAAGAAACCCAGCCCGGTCGATGGTATGCCTAGTACAAACTGCCTAGTCGGGCCCGGAAACCCCTTCGGGAGCCACCGATGTCCCTGCTGACGCCAGCCCCGGGGATGATGCCTCCACCCGGGAAGCTCTTAGCCAAGTAGGTCCCGCGGCTATCGTACGGGTGTTACTGGAAGGGATCTATGCATCGGCCCTACTGGACACGGGATCACAAGTGACCATCATATACCGCCCGTTCTATGACCAGCATCTCAGACACTGCCCCCTGAGAGCGGCCGATCATGTGAAAGTACGGGGGTTAAGCAATGAAGACTACCCCATCGATGGGATTGTAAGGGTTGAAATAGAAATACCCCATCTGAACACCGGCAAGAGACACGCCATGCATGTAGCGGCCCTGGTATGTCCGGAGCCTCAAGACCAGTACAAGTACCCGATCATCTTGGGCACCAACGCTGATATAGTACAAGCGGTGATCCGAGCGTATCTGAAAGAGACTAACGAGTTGCCGCTAGCCACCTCTCTCCTAGATCCTGTCCTACGAGAAGAGTGCAAACGGTTATATGCCCTGGAGCGCCACGGGGATCTCTACAACCGTCAACGCGGACTGACAACCATATTACCAGGGGGAGTGCAAAAGATGGCCATCTGGTGTTGTTATCCCGAACGAGATGAGAGCGACCAGCTGTTCTCTCTGGAGAATACGCCTGAAGAAGAAGAGGTTCAGAGAGGGTATAGGGTACTACCTGAAGTGAGGGAGTGGACGGCTAAGATCCCTCTACGAACCCACGTGTATGTGCAGAATCTCTCCCCCTTTCCGATGGAATTTGATGCCGACCAGAAGTTGGGTTGCATATATCCGGTCAGCCCTGTAGAAAACACGCCTCAGGTGAAGGCGGTGGCCGTGGATGAGCGGTTAGTCGATCTGGACTTCAACTTCGGTGAGTCGACGATGTCCACCAAGTGGAAAGAACGGCTGACAACCAAGCTGCTTCAACGACGACATGTGTTCTCCACGAGTGAGATGGATGTGGGGTGCAGTCGCAGTGCCCAACATACCATTCGACTTAGTGATGCCACTCCGTTCCGAGAACGCTCTCGTCGCATCGCCCCGCGGGATGTGGACGATGTGAGGAACGCCATACAAGACATGGAAACCGCTAGGATTGTGACGGAGTCTCGGGGACCCTACGCGTCACCCATAGTGGTGGTGCGGAAAAAGAACGGGTCCGTACGACTGTGTGTCGACTATCGAACTCTGAACAATCGTACGATACCGGATCAGTACAACCTTCCGCGCATTGAAGTGATCCTGAATGCGCTGAATGGAAGTCAATGATTTAGCATGCTCGACCTCCGATCCGGGTACTATCAGGTACCTATGAATGCGGAAGATCACGAGAAAACAGCTTTTGTCTGCCCCTTGGGATTCTACCAATTTACACGTATGCCCCAAGGTATATGTGGGGCGCCTGCTACCTTCCAACGGCTGATGGAGAAGACTATTGGGGACATGAGCCCGCGGGAGTGTCTTGTATACCTGGATGACATCATTGTCTTCGGAAGAACTCTAGAAGAGCACGAAGAGTGGTTACTTAAAGTGATAGACCGTCTGGGGAACGAAGGGTTGAAATTGTCCCTAGACAAGTGCCGGTTTTGCCATACCTCAGTGACCTACGTGGGACACATCGTGTCCGCCCAAGGGATCGCAACCGACCCCGCCAAGGTAGAAGCAGTCGTGAACTGGCCTCGTCCCGAGAATGTCACGGAGCTGCGATCCTTCCTGGGATTCTGTGGGTACTACCGTCGTTTCGTGGAAGGGTACTCTAGTAGGGCGAAACCCCTGAACAATCTTTTGAAGATATACCCGAGGAAACCGGGAGGAAGGCTGTATCTGCTTGCCAACCATTTGGTGATAAATGGACGTCTGAGTGTGAACAGGCCTTCTCGAAATTGAAGAAATGTCTGACCGAAGCGCCGGTGCTTGCGTATGCTGATCCCGAACAACCATACGTTCTGCATGTGGATGCCAGTCTCAATGGACTGGGCGCCGTCCTGCACCAGAAGCACCCAGAGGGCCTTCGGCCTGTCGCCTACATCAGTCGCAGTCTGACCCCCAGTGAACAGTGGTACCCCTTCCACAAGTTGGAGTTTCTGGCTCTCAAGTGGGCTATCACCAAGAAGCTCCACGATTACCTGTACGGTGTTACCTTCGAGGTAAGGACGGATAACAATTCCCTCACATACGTCAATACCTCGGCCAAATTGGACGCCGCCGGACACCGCTGGCTGGCCGCCCTAAGCAACTACAGTTTCTCCATGAAGTATAAGCCGGGACCTTTGAATATAGGGGCTGACGCTCTATCCAGACGACCCGGGTTAAGTGCTATTCCAGATGATGAGGAATGGGAGGAACTCCCCGGACCCGGAGTGCGAGCTATGTGTAGCATGGCCGCCATCGTCGACGACCAAGTGGCCTTTTCAGAATTAAGAGTGGCCGATTCATTGGGATGCCGGTCGCAGGCTGTCCCAGCCGCCTACAGCGACCCAAAGGGGATGCACATCACACATGACAAGGTGTTACGGTGGAAAGATCTGGTAGACTATCAAATACGAGATCCTGTTGTCAGTATCATCTGACAAGCCGTTGCAAGGAAGAATCCAGCCCTTCTGAAGCGTGCTCCAAATGACTTAGTGGCTTTGCTCATGCGGGAATGGGACAAATTCGAAATAGACAATTGCTTACTCTATCGGGTGGTGCAATACCACAACCACCCGGATAGGCGACAACTAGTTCTCCCTAAGAACTTACAATACCTGGTGTTGAAGTCCCTACATGATGATCATGGACATCTTGGGATAGAAAAGACCTTTGGGTTGGTCAGAGATCGCTTTTTCTGGCCCAAAATGCGAGAGGCCGTTGAACGTCACTGTCGCCGCTGTACCAGGTGTATACAGCGCAAGACCCTGCCTACCCGAGCAGCCCCCATGGGCCATCTAAAAAGTTCTGGCCCCATGGACCTTGTGTGTATGGACTTTCTGTGCATTGAGCCTGATAGCCGGGGAATATGCAACGTGTTGGTCATCACGGACCATTACACCCGGTATGCCCAGGCCTTCCCCACAAAAGATCAGAAAGCCATCACAGTTGCAAAAATATTATGGGAGAAGTACTTCGTGCACTATGGTCTCCCCAACCGCCTTCACTCCGACCAAGGGCGGGACTTTGAGAGCACCTTGATCAGATAACTACTCAAAATGCTGAACATCACCAAGTCACGAACGACCCCGTATCACCCCGAAGGAGATGCACTGCCCGAGCGCTTTAATCGAACCTTACAGGACATGCTCGGAACACTACAGAGTGCTCAGAAAACTGAATGGAGTCGACACGTGGAGGCCCTGGTGCATGCGTACAATTGCACCAGGCATGAGTCAACGGGATTCTCCCCATACTTCCTCATGTTTGGGCGAGAGGCGAGACTGCCAGTGGACGTACGTCTTAGAGTTTTGACGGATGGGAAACACAATGCTACCCATTTCAAATACGTGCAAAGACTTAAAGACAGTTTACAGCAGGCCTATCAACAAGCTGAGAAGGCTACAGCTAAGTTGAACGCTGGAAATAAAAGACGATACGACCATAAGGTCAAATATCGGGAACTCCGTCCTGGGGACGCTGTGTTGCTTAGAAATCTGGGAGCCCGGGAAAACACAAGTTAGCTGACCGATGGAGAGATGGGGTGTATGAAATAGAGTCTCAGATGCCTGGCCTCCCGGTCTATCGCATCAAAGACACTGAAGGCCGGGTAAAGGTATGGCACCGAAATCATCTTCTTCCCATTCCACAAGTGGGAGATGAGGACGCAGAGATACTGTCCACACCGCTCAACGGTGAGTCCGACGTACCAGAGATGGGTAAAGAGACTGTCCATAACGATACCCCCTCTGAAACGCCTGAAGACCCTATGGAAGGACCCTCTCAAAGGGACTACCCTGCGGATGGGGCATCTCCCGGAGGAGCTACGGGTAAAGGGCCCCGTAGGCCAATGCCTACTAAGGTGGCACCAACAGGCCAGCCTTTGGATGTACAGAGCCCGTGCTTTGTGCCTAACAGAGACTGTTCAGAGACATTTCTCCCCTCAAGGGAAGAGGCTGAGCCTCAGGACTGTGTTTATTATCCCCCAGAGGGAGTTGCGGAAGAACAGCTTCGCCGGAGTCAAAGAGTCAGGTACCCTCCAACTCAGGTAACCTATGATCAAATTGGGGCACCCCATTATGAGGCTCAGCAGTGGGCTCGCAGTGATGTTCACTGAAATGTGCAATCTGATCTAGAGATAGTACGTGGTTGTTGCATTTTTTTATTATATAATAGTGTTGTGCATTTTCATTATATAACTTCTGTACATAGTTATATCGAGTTGTGTCCCAAGCGAGGACGTTGGGGATTTTACCAGGGGGAGGATGTAGCTAGGTCTCCCTTTTGCTGTCAGTACCCCCTCACCTCGAGCGCGATCGCTGGTACCGCCGAGTCTCATGGCGGTCAGGCTCCGGCTCGGGGGTTGCCGGGGACGCGTGCGGCCGGTTGCTAAGGCCGCGATCGCGTCACCGGGTTCCCGGCGCTCCCGGAGCCGGGCAGTGAGGGCGCCGCCATTGCCGGGTAATCGCGCATGTGCAGTAATCGCGCATTGGACAAGGAAGTCTGAGAGGCAGGGAGAAGTCGCGCGAAGGTTGCGGCAGCCCCAGAGAGAGATTGCGCAGGCGCAGGAGAAGGGGAGAAAGCCCGCGAAGCCCTAGAATACCAGAGAAGGTTTTAGCCAGGGACTACAGGTCCCATGAGCCTTAGGGGACCCCATGTGACGCCAGGGAGCCAATAGGGCTGAAGGATTGCCCTGCAGACCTAAAAGAGATACTGTACAATTTGCGGGGTTTTGCATACAGGCAGTTGGTGAACGGAGCAGCTAGGGGAAGGAGGTAGGGTGCAGGAGTCAGTGACTCCCTGCACTAGGCCAGCAATCCCCTAGGCCCCCGATAGCCCTGAGTCATCCTAGCTGAGTGTGGTAGGGACAGGCCCTAGGTTAGGGACTCTGCCACATTATCTATTTGTTAGTAGGGAACAAAGAACATTGATTGTTTGCTGAGAGAGAGAGCTGGACTATTTCCAGAGGGGATCGCCCCCGAGGGATCATCCTGTGGTGGATCACGAATATCATGTAGGAGCTCGCCTTGATCCTTTGTGAAGACCGTTGCAGGTCCGAGCACTGGAGTGCTCGGCAGGTAATCCATAACATCAAGTGCACCAACAAGGCCTATCACCAGACATAGTGACTGGCAGTCACACATGCACATGTATATGACTTGGTAGTGTGAGACATTGGGGTTTCTGGACACGGGGTGGGATCATTCCGTGGGAGGTGGCGCATAAATTGTTAGCGTCCGCCGTGGCGCATAAAGTGTTAGCGTTCGCCGTGGCGCATAAAGTGTTAGCGTCCGCCATGGCGCAAGATAGCGTTAGCGTCTTACGAGACGCCGTGGTTAGTGTCTCCTCTAGGGAGGGACACAGGTTAATGTGGTATGCACGTATGTTTCTATGTTCATTAGTAAACGGTATTGGTTATTATACATACAGTCTATGTGTTCATTGTGTGATGTCCTGCGAGGAACAATTCCTGCTCTGCTAGGAACCATCGCAGGTGGAGGCGCTTCACCGAGTGCAAGAGTACTATCATTCTTAATATATTGCCCCAGGTTCCCCGTGGCGGAAGCTCAGCCCTCCTGTGAGCCACCAGGTAAAGCACCACACCCTGGTAACACTGTATGTCCCTCGCACTCACACTATAATCTGCGATTGGGTGGGGGAATACCCGTTACATATATATAGCAAATATATATATATTGCAAATGGAAATATTACTGTATGCTCACTTGCATGTCTTAGACAGGTTTGCAGCCCTGCCTTTCACCATTATCACCCAGCTTAATATATATATATATATATATATATATATATATATATATATATATATATATATATATATATATACAAGCATACCCCGCATTATCATACGCAATGGGACCGGAGCATGTATGTAAAGCGAAAATGTACTTAAAGTGAAGCACTCCCTTTTTCCCACTTATCTATGCATGTAATGTACTGCAATCGTCATATACGTGCATAACTGATGTAAATTACACATGTGTAACAGGCTCTATAGTATCCCCGCTTGCGCACAGCTTCGGTACAGGTAGGGAGCCGGTATTGCTGTTAAGGATGTTCTAACAGGCTCATGCGTGAGCTGCCATTTGCCTATTGGGCGATATGTCCTTACTCGCGAGTGTACTTAAAGTGAGTGTACTTAAAGCGGGGTATGCCTGTATATATATACTACTTGATGTAAACTTAAGAGCCGGACAAGGAGGGTTACAGATATATATTATTATTTATTTATAAAATGCAAACATATTCCGCAGCGCAGTACAATGGGGGTAGAGAGTTATGTATATTACATAAACCGCATGTCATACCAGATAAGGTTTAACACTGGAGCCTTTATCAAGAGCAACTATTTATGGTGTGCCTATCCCTTTGTTATTTTTGTACAATACCTTATAGTTACTGTAACACATATTCCCCCCTCTCCCCCCCATATGTGGAAATACACTTGTGTTACTGTGTGTGGTGCGTTACCTGATAGGCTCACAGAAGGCCTGAACCTATTCCGCTGGGAGCCTGGGGTTACCTGATTCTTTGGATACAGCGCCTCCACCTGTAAGGGATCCCAACAGGGTGGGATAGTCCGCTTACAGGAACAATAATAATAGTAATGCACACAATATATGCTAGCAACCTTTAACTCTGTACTCTGTACCACACAGTAATATACATAAGACCATTCATATAGCAGTTCACCCCACCGCATACCAACATGGGTGTCCCCAAATGTACCTGTGTGCTGGGCAACAATTCACTGATGTCCCTTTCCCTTATGTCCAGGCCCAGTCTGAAGTGTTGGAGATAGCGCTATCCCGTGGAGTGTTAGTGCACTGCAATAGGTACCTGCCCGGGGCTCCTGCACTCGGGTAACGTAGAATAACAGAAGGGGATCCGTCTGATCCGACGTGGCTTCCGCCTACGCGTGGGGTGAATTCCGGCGTGAATAATATCATCGTACTGTCTATACCATTGGGCTGGTCCGTTCCCAGACCGCAGGCCGCAGTCACAGCGTGGCGTTATCTTCCGTGAAGATAGTCTCTATTTAGAGGGAGTCTGATCCCAGACCCAATGATCAGGACTGCGCAACAGATGAGCTATTTCTTAATCTCAAATAGCTAAAGGGGCAGATTCCTTACTTAGGGCCTGTCCCTGAGGCAACCACAAACTGGGGGTAATGGTAGTACTATGGGGGATAAGCTAGCCTAGAACAGGGGCTACTGCTCCCTGTACCTGCAACCTCCTCTAACCTGCTCCCAGCTTCAACTGTCACCAACTGCCTGTTTTCTCCAGCGCGCAAAATGTATCAGAGAGCAGAGAGTTCTGACAACCCCATTGGCTGCTGTGACCACCTGGTATACCAACTCCCTGAGGCTCATGGGACTTGTAGTCCCACACAGAGCCTTCCCTGGTAATAGCCGCCGCTAGGGATGCTGCTACGCTAATGGCCGCCTCTGCCTTCATGTACTGCGCATGCGCAACTCTATAATGGCCGTCACAACTCCCGATCGCTACTGCACATGCGCGCACATTTCCAAAATGGCGTCCCCCGCTAGCCGGGTGTACCGCAAGTTCCAGGCGACCGGCTCGCCTACAAGCCGCCCCCGCAGCACCTCCCACACCTCGCACCCTGCAACCTTAGCGGAGGTAAGAAGGGCGTCTTGGAGCCAACAGAGATACCGGCAGCACCCTCTCTATTAGTCTGGCTTATACTAGTTAAGTGTGCGCCCCAGTGCCTTCACTCTATATATATATATATATATATATATATATATATATATATATATATATATATATATATATGAAAACTTATTTTTGCTGTGCTTATGGGCAATCTGATTGGTCTGTTGGTCTGTCACTCACCCTCTGGCCAATCTGATTGATACCCCACACACTAAACCCTCCCCGCTCCCCCACCCTTCACCAACACCGCCCGGTGCAGTCACCTGCCAGCACACCATACACCGTCCGGTCTCACACCCCCCCCCCCCCCCGCCCTCACGCACACCCTCTGCTGCTGACATCCAAATGCCACCCCCACCCCACAAAACAATTATTTGGGCTACCCACCCTGGACAACGCCGGGTCTCTCAGCTAGTATATGAATAAGAACACTGCACTATTGTGCTTTATATTAGTCACAGTGTCCAATGTGGAAGCCACTTAGGCCAATATTATTTCCAGCACTATGTTGGAGCTCTTATCTCAAAATGGCGTGTAGTCACGTTGCAGGCCTGTTAAGGGGGAAACATTTGTGAGGTGTGTGTGATACACAAAGGATACTCAATAGTTGTGGAAAAGGACCTCCCGGCTACTGTTATCCGGTTGTGCTTCAACACCACGACAAGTATCTGGATCTCTCTTGCTGTGTATGTATGTATGTATGTATATCTTTATTTATATAGTGCCATTAATGTATATAGCGCTTCACATCAGTGATACACGTGATAATCATATAAATAACAAATAATACAAATTAATACATAATGGGAAGAAGTGCTTCAGACATAAAAGTGCCATTTAGGAAAAGGAGTCCGTGTCCCGAAGAGCTTACAATCTAATTGGTAAGTAGGAGGAAAGTACAGAGACAGTAGTAAGGTGTTTTAGTAAGTGCGACTGCAAGGGGCTAAGGTCGGTGCATGAGGTGTAAAGTATCAGCCACGGAGCTACTCCCATGCTTCGTTAAGTAGGTGTGTTTTAAGATGGGTCTTAAAGGTGGATAGAGAGGGTGCTAGTCGAATATTGAGGGGAAGGGAATTCCATAGGTTTGGGGCAGTCAGTGAGAAAGGTTTAAGGCGGAGAGGGCTTTAGACACAAACAGATAGAAGACATCCTTGAGCAGAACGCCAGAGTCGGCATGGTGTATAGCGAGAAATTAGGGCTGAGATGTAAGGAGGGGCAGAAGAGTGTAAAGCCTTAAAGGTGAGGAGGAGAATTGAGTGTGTGATACGGGATTTGATAGGAAACCAGGAGCGGGATTTCAGCAGGGGAGACGCTGAGACAGATTTAGGAAAGAGTAAAGTGATTCTGGCAGCAGCGTTTAGGAAAGATTGTTGTGGAGACAAGTGAAAGGCAGGAAGGCCGGACAGCAGGAGGTTACGGTAGTCGAGACAAGAGAGAATGAGGGCCTGTTTTAGAGTTTTAGCAGTCGCGCAAAAGAGGAAAGGGCGTATCTTTGTAATATTGCGGATGAAAAAATGACCTTTTGAATGTATGGGGAAAATGTGAGAGAGGAGTCGAGTGTGACCCCTAGACAGCATGTTTGTGCTACTGCGTGTACGATAGTGCTTCCAACAGTAATGTAGAAGGAGGTAGTAGGGCCAGGTTTGGGAGGAAAGCTCTGTTTTTGACATGTTAAGTATAAGTCGGCAGAGGGCAATACAGGATGATATCGTGGAGAGACATTAAAAAAACATTGGTATGTTCAGCAGGTGTAAGGTCAGGAGTTGAAAAGTAAATGTGTGTGTCATCAGCATGGAGGTGTTATTTGAATCCAAGAGATATGATTTGGTCATCTAGAGAGAGGAGAGGCTGTTTCTGCAAACTTTGCATGTGAGCTACGGGGGAGGAGGAGAGGCTCTTCTGCTGCAATCTTTGCTTGTGTGTATGTGTGTGTGACAATGTGTGTCACTGTGTGTGTGACAATGTTTGTGTGTGTGACTGTGTGTGACAGTGTGTGTGTGTCACTCAGGACAGTTAGCCTTTGATCACCGGGCTATGCTAATTCTTGCTAATTCTTGCTAATTCTTGCAGGATGCTCTTCCTGCCCTATTTAACATAGCAGATGGAGTCTGCATTTTTCAGAACAGATCCAAAACCCCATATACATTTTAATACCTACACATATTAAAATACCTGGTTCTGGTAGGTCCAGCGGGTCCAAACTTTCCAGACCTTAATGTCGGAAGTGATACACTATAGGGTCCAAATTTCAGCCCGCTACGACCTTCGGAACCGGAGTTATACAAATATCACATAAACCGTTTCATATTTTATTGTAAAAATCTCCGCTAAAAAGAAATCTCAGCGTTTCACTAAATCTCCATTGAAAACAACGGGCTCCGCCGCCATGGGTTTCAATGGAGCAACTCCGCCGTTGTAATCAATGGAGTTTCCTGCCATAGACTTTCAATGGAGGAACCGCCGCCATTGAAGTCTATGAGAAAATCCACAAATCTTTACCTTCGTCCACACTCCGTCTGGTTGGTCTGAGGGGGCTGGGAAGGGGCATGCATTAAAGCCGGAACCTTGGCTATATGCCACCCAAATCCCATCCCTCTGGTCATTCCAGAACCGGAGATATGGACTTACACATTTCAACATTTTACACTTAGTCGTTTTTTCGCCATGCGGCTTTTCCCCATTGGAATCAATGGCCGGTGCCGCCATTGACAATGCATGGCGCCTGCCGCCATTAGATTCAATTGTGCGACCCTCCTTCTCCGCTCGACCCTTTACGGGGGACCCTCATTCCCGGACCCGGTGTGGATCGTGTGTGGGGGTTCCTAGGGGTTAGGGACAAAAATAACTTTATTACCAGGGGCCCTAGAACCCAAGATTCCCACGCCAATTGTCGTTGAACTTGACCGTAGTGATTAAACTCTTTTAAAAGACATTGTATCCGCTTTTGCGGTCTGCGGTTTGGATGGCTGCCAACCTGTTCCTCAAGGCCAGCATTGAGGAATCTCCATTGAAGTCAATGAGCCCATTGACTTACAATGGGAAACCGCCGCTCCTCCTCTCGGACGCCACCTGCTGGTCGTCGCTGGAAAACAGGTCCAAAACCGCTACTTCTGCCATTAGAAAGCATGGAGGCTCAATGGCGACCTATGGACGGCTGCAAAATGGAGCCTGAAAAGGCGGGAAAATTACACAAAGGGCTATAATCACTATTTTAACATTAACCCCTTCCCTCCCGCATCAACCCTAGTGTATGTGTGAGTGCAAACACCAGGATAACACAATACATTTACACAGGGGAATAAACATTTGGATACTGAAGCAAGGCAAAACACATTACTGGACCTCAGTCCAGTTAACCCCTTGCTTCCCAGGTGAGAGTAGAGGGTGGCCAAATGGGGTGTAACCCCTTTAATCCCGGGCCAAATCCTCTCTATCATGACATATAGTCTCTAAAGTTCCCAACATATTTAGCAGTGTCCTTTTGAACCTTTACGTTTGAGGGTTCCTTTGTGGGTGATATGGTGTCATCAGTTATTTTCTTATCCCACATAAAAACAATAATTATTTTATGAGACGACTTTCAAAATCTCTTTCTTGATAGGAAGTGAAGTCTTGCAGGTTACCCATAATGTACTAAGTACTTTTCCCATAACACTTTAGCAACTGTTGAAGCTCGTTGATTTTTAGTGTAAAAAGCCTGGGCATAGCGTGTGAAATGGTCAGTGACTCTAAGTGAAAAAATGGTAAACTAAATAGCAATAAGATAGCTGCACAAAAATGTGGTAACTAAAAATGTGTACATGACATAAATAAAAATGTGAATTAAAAGTGCAAGTGACCATAGCAAATAGAAGTGATACTGCTGCTCAACCCCTAAATATAACTGTTTCTTTGGTTCTTCTGTTTGTAGATAGGCTTTAACAAAGGGGAGTGCAGTATCAACCGAAGGAGAAAGTCAAGAGAACACACAAGAGTGTAGCACAGGTTTCACTCAGGTTAAATCCATTAATCTGTAGCAAAAACTA
This sequence comes from Ascaphus truei, assembly GCF_040206685.1. NCBI lineage: Eukaryota > Metazoa > Chordata > Amphibia > Anura > Ascaphidae > Ascaphus > Ascaphus truei. The sequence continues at coordinate 232,364,506 of NC_134486.1, read as the reverse complement.
CTCATGGCCCTTAAAATAAAATGGCAAAATACATACTGTGGCAACATCAATATGAGTATTTCTGGGAGGTGTTGTAATATTCAGCCAACTTAGGAACAACAGGGAGGAAATATAATAGTGCAGATGGTAGGTGCAAAAATAATGTTAGATAGTAAAATCCATAAAATCTAAAAGAGCATTAAAAGTACAGACTGAAGGAGATTGCAGCAGATACGTATCACATTTCACCGCCTCTGCACTGCTACACTCACGCGTCTCTGCATCCCACGTGACCGCTGGTATCCCGGATGTGCAGGAGATCCCAGATGATCAGATCATGGAGAGACAAATCGCTGCTCAGTCTATGTCCAAAACTCTACGCATTTCACCAGGAAGACTTCATCAGGAGTCAATGGTCATCTTCTACAAGCACCCCACTTAATATGTAGAAACAAAAAGTAAAAACCGGGCGCTTCTTAAACTAAAATGAAACAATATATGGTCTATACAGTGACAGTGACAGTGATATATAAATTTTAAATTTTAAATGTGTATCATATGATATGACAAATGACCTCCACCAATAACAGTGAATACAATGGTGATGTGAAATACAATAAATAAAGATAAAAAGCAGCTCTACACCCTTTAAACGGACTGTCCAGGTCCAGGTAGATCTTTGGTAGGTTGGTATTTGAGCGGAGCGCTGTGTGTCTCGTGGATATGAAAGAAAAAGATATATATAATGGTGCAGATAGTATAAACAAATGAAGTCTCAAGATAACTCTGCAATGGTGTTACTCACAATTGACAATGTCAATATAAGGCGTATCAGAGACACTTCTCTCTCTGATAGGAGCCCTTTAATGGATACCCCCTCAGAGTGGTGTCTTGATGACGTGTCAGGAAGCTTGTTGGTGGTCAGGGTTTTACTCCCAAGGTTTGTATAAAAAAGAGAGAGAGAACGCACAATAGTATAGTATGGTCTAAAATAGTGTATTAGCAGCAATGAATAGACATATGCATGATGCACTCACATTTCCAAAATGTTTTACGTTCGAGGGAGAGTACTGCTGGTTGTAGAGAGTGCCGGTGTCTTCAGGAGCGGCAGAGCACTTCCGCGTGTGTCACATGTGTCCGCGTCACGTCCTGTGACGTCTCGGGTTGGGGCGGAAGAAGCTGCCCTGCGTGTCCGTCTCCGTGCCAGCACCTAGCTCCAATGATCTCTCCAGCTCAGTCACCTCCCACAGTAGATCGATTCTACGCGTTTCGCTGTGGCTTCTTCAGGAATCGGATTTAATATACCTGTAGAGGGAGAAAGGGGATGGCCCGGTATTAAAGGGATTGCACCCCATTTGGCCATCCCCTGACCTCACCAGGGAGACAAGGGGTAAACTGGGCTGCGGTCCAGAAATGTGATTTAACCCTTGTTACAACATGATAATGTATATTCCCCTGTTCCCATGCTTTATTATATCTGCATCACACACACACTGGGATCCATCCGGGAGTGCAAGGGTTAATAGTTATTCAGTGATTATAGCCCTTTGTGTAATTTTCCCGCCTTTTCAGGCACCATTTTGCAGAGTCCCATAGGCCGCCATTAGAGCTCCATGTATTTCAATGGCGGATCTTGCTGTTTTGGACCTGTTTCCCTCGAAGAGCAGCAGATGGCGTCCGAGAGGAGGAGCGGCGGTTTCCCATTGTAAGTCAATGGGCTCATTGACTTCAATGGAGATTCCTCGACGGCGCTTTCCAGGAACGAGTTGGCTGCCGTCCAAAACGCAAAACCACAAAGCGGATACTTTTTCTAAAAGAGAGCTTTGATCACTGTTAGTCAAGTTCAACGTTAAGGGGCGTGGGAATCTATAGTTCTAGGGCATCCAGAAATAAAATTCTTTTTGCCCCTAGTCCCTAGACCTCCCCCCACTCGACCACCACCGGGTCCCCATATCCTGGACCCCCGAGAAGGGTCGTGCCGAGAGAGCGGGTCGCGCCATAGGTTCCAATGGCGGCGGCAGAAACAGCTCAAGAATTCGACTAAGTGTAAAAAGCTGAAAACCATGAATCCATACCTCCGGTTCCAGAGGGTCCTGAGGGCCAGGGTTTGGGGTACCTGTAGTCACTGCTCCGGCATGACTGCAGAACCATCCTTGACCCTCTTGGACCAAACCGATGGAGTATGGACCCCCTTGAAGGTTCGGGACTTTTCCCATAGACTCCAATGGCGGCCAATTTCCATTGACCGGCTATGGCTGAGAAACCCCATTGACTTCAACGGCGGCGATGCCCCGTTGAAAGTCTATGGCGGCGGATTCCCATAGCCGCCAACGGCGGCGGTTAGCCATTGAAAGTCTATGGCGGGGGAGCCCGTTGTTTTCAATGGGGATTTAGTGAAAAACCGTGATTTAATTTACAGCGGAGTTTATTGTATTAAAATAGGAAACAGTTTAAGGTGTATTTGTGTAACTCCGGTTCCGAAGGTCCCAGCGGGCTGAAACTCGGACCATATGGTGTCCCACTTCCGGCATTGAAATCTGGGTAGTTTGGACCCGCTGGACCCAACGGAACCGGATATTTTAATAAGTTTGTGTTTTACTTGTAACACTGTATCCCAAGGCCGGGATAAAACCCAGAGGAAATTCCTTTGCATACAAGGAAGCATATGGTCAGAGAGGCGACCCAATGTCTAGGACTTAAGTTTGTTCAAAGGATTTTGTCACCATCACTGTTTACCTGAGGGCGGAGACGACTCAAACCAGAGCAGTCTGTAAGTGTCACATTTAACACCTTACAACAAAGAGTATCCTGCCAGAAATCCCATTTGGTAGACTGGCTGGCATTCCTGATGTAAATGTGGGGCTACATAAATTTGACCCCACGGTCCTAGTGCGCATGTCCTAACTAGCAGGGGGCATGGATTAAAATGTATTCCCATGTTAAAGATTGGATACAGGTAATTGTTGCCCAATCACCTGTACTTAATGTTAAGGATAGGGTTACAAAAGATATATAAACTGTGGTAATCCCTATATCCATTGCCTTCTATACCATCTGAATTGTTACCTGATTGCTGGAGAATTGCTACATGATACTTCTCATTCCCCACCCCCAAGTAAGTGTACTTCTTGCCTGTTACTGTACTATTTTGTGTGTTCACCTATTTAAGGAATAAATATACTTTATCATATCTAAGCCTCGTTCAGTTCAACCCAGTTATTTGGTGTATTATTATAGCCTGTCACAAAGCTCCCGTCACAATACCCCTCTCAATTGATGTACTGTAATTAATTGAAAATTGATCAGACATCTGCATATTGTGTGATAATTAAGTCAACTTGATCTCTATAGGGATCACTCCGTACAGTACTAACACTGGGTTTATAAATGCAAATGATTGTTTATAAATTTTTGTAACCACATATAGGGTCAATAGATCAAAGTTGACTCAACATACAATGAATCTCTTCACATACAGGATGATTTAATATTGATTCAGTGCTCAAAAAGATATTACAAGTAACCCATATGTATAAAATATATAGAAGTATGAATCCAATAATGTAGCTTTCAGTCTGACCCCCACTGGCATGTGGTATTAATCCTGTATGTAAAATAATAAAGAATGGTTTTATGTGTGGGCATTAGGGTGGGTGGGTTGTGTCTTGGTGTTTATTAGCTATTGTAATGTTTATTGGTGGACTAGGAGGTGGGTAGTGGGCCTGTTGTGAGTATTTTGTTTTATTGTGGGTAGCGGTGGTGGGTGAAGGGTGTAGTAGCCCCAAGGATGGGTGTTTAGGTCTACCGGGTGGATAGCGGGAGAGGTTAACCCCTTCATTACCTTAGCGGTATTAACCGCTATGGTAATGAAGGGGTAAACTCCCACCAGTAAACCCCCCCTCCCCGCAAAGCCTAAGCACCCACCAAGGGCCAAATACCACCTTCACCCACTCCCGCTACCCACAACAAGCATGGCACTGGTGGTTAACCCCTTCGTTGCCTTAGCGGTTAGCCGCTAAGGTAATGAAGTTGCCTGTAAATGCATTTTTAAGGCATCTGATTAATGCCGGGGGCCTCCGGTGCTAATATTAATGGGTATAAGCTCCGGAAACCCCGGCATCAATCTGGACACAATGAGCAGAATGAGCATCTACAAACGGTGTGATCACATTTAACCCCTAACAGTGTGATGAAATTGACTTGATACCCAAGAAGATCTTTTAGACACTAACAATGGGTTTTCAAATGGGAATACTTACTGATGAATATTTATACACATGCAGAGTCCATTTAAAAACACAAAGTATATCTAAACCTACAAAATGAATACAATATACATCTAGATACATATGGGATGACTTCATAGTGGAACATTTTTTATATATACAGTATATACAATCTTATTCAACCAGTAATCAAGTGTAAATTATATGTAGCACTTATATATAAAATATATGGAAATTTGTGTCCAACAGGGCAGCTCCATACTCTTACAGTGCTGGACACACAGTATTTAAACACATAGCATAAAATTACTGTATACAATACAATAGATGGAACAACCCCATATTCATACTCCATTAGGAAGTGGATCAAGTATAAACATAGCGTCTGACACCTATGATTAATCGGACATGGTCACACCTGTGGGGGCTATTTGCCATGTCTGGCCCTATCAAACAGTATATATAAAACCTGGGAGGAGTGCAGCAGGTATCTGGTAGATCACCCCAAAAAGGCGTATCCACACATACCTTTCCGCACCCACATTCTCAACACAGTGAATAGCTAACACTAAGCCATAATGGCATACATTAACAGTACAAAGTACAGTATATTATAACACATTAAGAAAAAAGGGGAGAAAGAGGGGTACGTTAGTTGCAAAAAATATATAGTCTCTAAATCTTGAAGTTAACCTCTAATATGCTGGAAACCCAAGATAAATGAAAATATGGATCCACATTACAATGGGATTAAATATACTACCCAAACAGATCAATAGGAATAGAAAATGAATATGTCCCTGAAATATATCTCTACAGAAGGAAAGGTCCTATTTCGAAGTCTATTTAATCCTTAAAGGGCCATCATATTCAGAGCAAACAAACAATTATAAACCCTCTAAAAAGCGCTAGCCTACAAATAATTTGATTGAATGTGAATATTAATTATCAATAATAAGTGATAAACAATATAGTGAAAAAAGCAGCCTAGGGGAACAACAAACAACAGATCATCCCTAATCTGACATAAAGAATACACATACAAAATAAGTGTCCCCGCGCTTAAGAAAACAGTCCAAGATACCGTATTCAAACAAAGATAGTCTCTGATCCAAGGCTCCTTCTGGGCAGGTTGATGGACTGGTTGATTTAAAGTTCCAGATGGGTGGGTGTCCTTGATATGATGTCTTCAATGATTCTGAAATAACAGAAAAAGGGCACACCAATTGCGCAGTATACCACAGCAGCAAATCCCTAACTCGAACTTCAGAATCCTACTACTGCACCGACACACTTTATTCGAGCAAATACCCGGTATGTACCTGGCAGATACCTGGAATGCGCCACTCCTCACCTCTGACAAGCCCCGTTGCATTTGCCTTCCCAGCCTGGGTTCATGCCTGGCTGATGGGCGGCTGATCTGTTAAATGATAATGATTAGGATTTAATAGGCTGCAATGCTTCGCGTGTCTACCAGATGGCATAAATTCATGAATTGTAATGCAGTATATATATATATATATACTGTGCAGTATTGCAGCCAGCGGGAATAAAATGCTTCAATCCCTGCTTGGAAAATAACTCAATGCACTCGGGCAGAAAACAGTCACAAACCTCAATATACCCGGGTATACCCGAATTCGTGGGACTAGCCAAGCTCGAATAAAGTGTGTCGCCAGTGTAACAGAATATAAACTTGCGCATTCATGGGAGAGAATCTGTATAACTTCCCGTCTCTGCACGGCTTCCCACGGACCCCATGTGTTCTAGCTTGTGTAATTTCCCTCAGATGGACGAGGTGGATCGTGGATGTTAACGATGCAGCATACACCAACGGTAAGGACAGGAAATAGGACAATAATGGTGAAATACGTAACAGACTTTATTAACACACATACAATGCTTAAAAACCACACTCACATGGTATGGAGGTGAGTTGTAAAACTCACGGATGCCGTCCGCAGCCTGATAGTTCCTCGATCTGCAGGGTAGAGACTCACTGCACACAACACCCGCTACCGGCAGACGGGTGACGTCAGCAGTGCAGGAAGTCCTCCCTGTGCCTGGAACTAAGGAAGCCAGACTGGATCAAAACACTAAGCTCCTCCCTATGCGTTTCATGACACTAGGTCACTTCCTCAGGGGCTACCAGAGCTTAGCTGTGAAACATTTAAATACATACCCCAATAGAGAGACCCTCCTACAAATGGGAGGTACTAAAAAGGGAAATACAACCAATATCACACATAAAACAGCTTTCTCGCGTAAGAAAGCTGATGGGGTCTGATTATGAAAATACATATTGGTCTCACCCATTCAGCTCATTAAAATGTATACAATATTACACATTACAGGGAAATATAAAAATGATGAAGACCATACATTGATAAAAATTCAAACATATACTGGACATATAATTGAAGAAATCTCATAGATCATATGCAAAAGAATAATCAAGGATCTTTCAAAAAGGCCGCCAGATCGAATTCGATGTTAAGACCTAGGGGGGACAGAGTTTTTAATACATAGATCCAATAGCTCTCACGTTTAGATACCGCATTTAATCTGTCCCCCCCCACGCCAACAGCCCTTAGGATTATCAATTCCCATGCATACCAATCCCTCAGGATTCTGCCCATGATGTATTTTAAAATGATTAGAGACACTATGAGTCTCAAGGCCCCTCTTAATGTTATATACATGTTCGGCGAACCTACGTTTGAGGGGCCTCCCAGTGCGGCCTACATACTGTAGCCCGCACGGGCATTCCAATAGGTAGACACAGAAATTGGTCCTGCAGTTGATAAAAGTACTAATATTAAAACTTGCCCCTGTTACATTTGATCTAAAAATTTTACTATGTTTACATCCTATGCAGTTGGAGCATGTATAATATCCTTTAAGGTCATTCAATCAAGTTACATGGCGATCCCTCAAGCCATCGATGGGACAACTGGGGGATAAGGTGGATTTTAAATTTCTGGCCCTTCTATATACAATTTTCGGTTTACTGGGGAGAATAGTTTTCAAGATTGGATCTCTCTGGAGGATACTCCAATGTTTATTTAGCGTCTTAGATATAACCGGAGCCAAACCACTGTATTGTGTAATAAAAAATGGAAACTGATCCTGTGTTGTTGGAACAGGGGCAGGGTTCTTTTTCCAAATCAGGGTGGCTCTATCAATTTGATTAACCTCCGAGATGGCCTGATCCAATTTACGACTACTATACTCGCGCTCTAAAAACCTATTTTTTAAAACTTTGACCTGCTGTTGGTAGATCGAGTTTTCAGAGCAATTCCTCCTTACTCGCAATGCTTGGTGTAACAGGGGACTTATCCCTGTTCAGTAATGTGCCTTTAATCCAGCAGTGTGGTGGTTAACCTCTGGTAGTTAATTACTAAACACCACCTGCCTGATTAGATGGCTTAGAAAGCCTGTCTTTTGAAACAGGAAGAACTCTTTAGTTGACACCTGAGCTGAACTTGGAGACACACTTGTTTTGAGCTCTGCCAAAAGATAGCAGAGCTGCTTTCAAGACACAGGGAAAACTTCTAAACCTGTATGCTGACAAACCCTGAAGACAAGGGAGCTGAAGCAGGGACAGTAAAGATTTTCCCTCCAAACCACAAGGACCAAATAAGACTTCTAAAACCTGGATGCTGATATTTTCTGTGCACGCATGGGTGCGGATCCAGGAGAGCAGAGAAGCTTATAAACAGATAAGACTTTTATTCTTAAGAGACTGCTTATATCTGCTTATTGCATGCTATGTTTGGGGCTGGGGAGAAATGCTTGACTAGGAAGATGTGAATTGATTGCATAGTGTTTTCACTAGAAATACTCCCAAGTGAACGGAAGCTTTGTTCCCCCCCCCCTTGTTTGGATGTTTTCCTGATAAAAAGGAAAAGGCACAATAAAGCCTTATTATAATTTCACATTATAAAGCCTCCTAATTGCGTACCTCTGTGAACGTCCGTCCACATATGGTGTCCGAGGTGGGACAAGAGGTGTCTTTGTAGTTTAAAAGAGTTTTATGTGAAAAAAAATTTTATGCTTTTTGCCAACAAACAAGTCTGAGAAACTTAAAAAAAAAAAAAAAAAAAACCTCATGCAGCAGAGATCAGAATTAAAGGGGCACACCACTGCACTGAAACTTACACTGCATTGAAACTTACAAAAACACAGATGGACTCTTTACCCCAATCCCAAGAGGAGAGAGACTGCTGAAGCAGCTAAAACTTTATTTGCCTATCACAAAGCGTAATATGGTCATTGAAATAGGGGTTTTGCCTTCCAGCCATAGTCAGGGTTCAAGAAGTGAGTCAGCCCTTGAAAAGGGATAGGTGTTTGTTGTTTTCAAAAGTTTCGCTGAAGCAGTGAATACAGATGGTGACCCACGAGTGGTACTGATTTTGCAAATAAAGGTTGCCACACCGCTTAGGGCTACCAGCTGTGAATGGAGTATATGCAGAAAAGTGTGAAAATTGATACAAGACTGTGCTGAAGCAAGGGAATTTTTAGCAAACAAATGCTGAGTGTAAAATTGCCCTATAAAGGAAAAGGTTTTTCAAAGCCAATTGCTGAGTGTTGAGTCCACTGCAAAGAATGTTTTTTTTCTGCAAGTAAAAAAGTATGCCTATTATCTTGGGAGCAAAACAGACACCCAAAGTGGGAAGTGTGAATGCCATAATACCCAAAGATGAGACTGAAAATTACTGAACTCAGGCAGAAAACCAAATTCTGTTGCTGAAGCGGAGGGATTGCACCTAGCAAATAAATGGTGTATAGCAAATAGACTTTTTTTACCTAGCAACTGCACAATCTTGTATACCTGATTAAAGAAAATGCATGCACAGTACTACTGATATTGAAAAAAAAAAAAATTACCCAAGAAAGAAAAGTCTACAGAGATGCCTGTGAGAGCTACGACCTCTACAAGCAAAATATGCCCATCTGTAGAACTACCACAATTGGGGGTTCTAGCAAATACAGTGGCAACAGCTGCAATAGCGCCTCCTGAGGTCAGGAAGAAAATTACACCTGATAGCCTAAAAATGGAGGACAAGATGCAGCGTTCCTGTAATGAACCCTACCCCACGGAAGAGTGGCCCTTCCAGTCCAATAAAGAGGAAGACATCTCTTACGGGGAATCCGAACCGAGTCACACCCACAAAACACCCCAAGAATGGTGGGGGTGCCTGAACTCGGCACGAACAGAAAAGACCGCTCCCTTTGATGACGAATATGATCAGCAGGAGACAGAGCGGGAGCAGTGGATCACCGAATATTTCTGTCAGCTAAAGCAGCTGCAAGAAAAGCCTGGCGTATATAATGAAGCTGCTAAAATTTCAAATGAAGATGGAGACCCCAATATCCCTGAAGGGACGGTGTCATCCAAATCAAAAAGGCGGAAAAAGAAAAAGAAAAGCGGTTCTTCACTTTCTGTGGAAGGAACAGACACGTCCGCAGATCCTGTGGAGAAAATGGGGGACAGAGTTGCCCTGCAGCCTAGAGAAAATGGAGAATTCGTCCCACGGTTAACCGAATATCCAGAGGGCCCAAGGCAGAAGTCGGGTACCCCAAAGAAGTGTCTGTCCGGTGCCAACAGTGAGGAACCCTCAACCAACCATCCCAGGGAAGCGGAGCCGGAACCAGTGAGTGACGATCCCTTGACCAGTCCTGAAGACTCCCTGAAAATTGCCAGGCGTGACTGTGATCTACTTCGAGAACAATTGAAACTTGAGAGAGCAGATAACACAGAGCTACAGAAAAATAACGTCAGGCTACAAAAAGATGTGCTCACAATTTACTCTTTAGCCAGGACAGAATTGGACGATCTCAAGACTGAGCTAGATACTGCAAAGGCTACTATTTCCGCCATGGATGAAAAGCAGAGCCAATCTGATAAAATGGTGGCTACGCTAATGCGGAAGTATGAGGAGGCACTGAAGCAGATGACAGTCTTCCAGCAAGAGGTTCACACTCTTCGCATAGAGCTGAATGCCTCACAACAGGAGATCAACAGTGTCCGGATAGAAGTGAAAGTCTCTCAGAAGGAGCTTCAGACCCTCAACCTAGAGAAGGAAGTCTCACGCCAGGAGATGGTCATTCTCAAAGCAGATGTGTGTAAATGGATGGAGGACTGCAAAGAAGCCCTGAAGAATACAGAATCAGAAAAGAATTTGTCCCTGAAGAAGCTCCTTTGCTGGAGGGAAACGCGCGTTGGACGCGCAATGTTGTCAGTCTCCTACTTGGAGCTGTTTTAATGCAGTGTCTGTAGTCTCCTGGTTCTAACTTTGTAGACCCTAGCAGATAGTTGTTTATCTATTTATTTATTTTCACAGTTTGTGTGCTTGCTTTCCTTGCACTCTATGAGAGGTGCCTTCACAATTATCTTTGTGCTATTTACTCCAGCACTGCTGAGTCTGGTGGTTGTATGTTGCAGTGTCTGTATTATCATTACACTGTATATGTTAACTTCACTATTCAGGCACTTGCACTTCAATACACCAACGCCCCTATTGCAGTGCGTAGCACTGGTCTAACTAGAAAGGAAGCTCTATCTGTGAACAATTATATATTATCACCACTGGGTCTCATCGTTGCTCCAGAGGGGTTAACACCCTGACTCTTAGCATCCTCTGTCTTTTGTATCCCATCAACACTAAGTGGATATCTGGGACAGCACGACCTAATAATTAAAGACACGGATGCCAGATATGTCTGATTTAATATATTTTTAATCCACATTGCACATTACTTAGGTAATATATGTTTTAAGATACTTATTAAAAGTTAATTTTTACATTAGTTTGGTGTGCATATAAGTGAATTCTTTTAGGGTGCACATCCATTTTGTGTTTCCCTTCCCTTTTCTGATTCACTTTTCAGTTCACAGTTTGCACCCATCTTTTTGATTACCTCACTTAAATAATTGATTACATTATACAATTGGTATGGTCCTGTGATCACTCCCTATCCCTTCGTTGTTTCTGAAGAATACAGAGACTGAAAAAGGAGAAAATTCAAGATTAAAAAGAGAAAACTTAAAACTGAAAGAAGAAAATTTTCAGTTAACAGAAGAAGTCAAGGAAAAGTTTGACGCAGAGCACCGACTGCAGAACCAACTGCAAGGTCTGCGTACACACCTCCAGTATGCTGAGGAGAAGCAGCAAACGCTACAGGAAGAAAAACTGCAGGCTGCTAAAGAGGTACAAGCGCTGTAGGAACGTCTGAATACCCAGTACGTCCCCACAGAGCAGTATGAGGAGCTAAAGGCCACGCTGCATGTCTTCAGAGCATCGTTGGAAGCGGAGCTTCAATACCAGGTGACTGTATGAGAGGGAGCGTGAGAAGGCTCAGAAACTGGAGCAAGAGCTGGAGAGACAGAGAGACTCTTCCATTTCCTTGAGTCAGTACACCAAGGAGAAAACAGACGCAGCGGCAACCTTGACGACAAAAATTACAGAGCTCCAGAATATGAAGGAGACTCTGATACAGATTCCTCCAATACGGAAAAAGGTATTGGCTCTGCCCAAGCACCAGTATCCCACAGTAACTAATGCCCGCAAGGACAAGGGTACAGTGAGAGTTGGGGACTCCACGCAACTTCAAAACAAAATTACGAAGTTTGAGCCACCAAAGAAAGCACTAGCCAAACCTACAGCTGCCCAACAGGCAACAAACAGAGGTAGGAGTGCAGAATCAATGCACAAAGAATCCTTAGCTGAAGAAGTTGAACTGGCGACTCTGTGGTGTGGAGAAGCGGCAGAAAGACCACTTCAAGAGCAGATAACTCTAAGGGCTAGTCCTAACTGCTCTATAACTGTTGCCATACACTTTGTCTACAAAAAGAGGACTGCCCGACGCAACAGAATTCTCAAGACCGCGCACGTGATAAAAAGACTTTACGTGGAAAAAGTCCTCCTCGAGCGACTGAGGAGTGCTGATCTCAAGCATCTTCGGGAGGAGACAAAAATAAATTGGAGAAAGGGCTCCAATCCCAGCGGGACAGAGGGTTCTCTTCCTCCATCCACTCTCATTCAAGTCACAGAGATATCTAGAATGAGAGTGGAAGGATGAGCTTTGGCCGTGGTAAGCCCGAGCTTCAAACAAACAGGGGAGGTATGTAACAGGGGACTTATCCCTGTTCAGTAATGTGCCTTTAATCCAGCAGTGTGGTGGTTAACCTCTGGTAGTTAATTACTAAACACCACCTGCCTGATTAGATGGCTTAGAAAGCCTGTCTTTTGAAACAGGAAGTGAGAACTCTTTAGCTGACACCTGAGCTGAACTTGGAGACACACTTGTCTTGAGCTCTGCCAAAAGATAGCAGAGCTGCTTTCAAGACACAGGGAAAACTTCTAAACCTGTATGCTGACAAACCCTGAAGACAAGGGAGCTGAAGCAGGGACGGTAAAGATTTTCCCTCCAAACCACAAGGACCAAATAAGACTTCTAAAACCTGGATGCTGATATTTTCTGTGCATGCATGGGTGCGGATCCAGGAGAGCAGAGAAGCTTATAAACAGATAAGACTTTTATTCTTAAGAGACTGCTTATATCTGCTTATTGCATGCCATGTTTGGGGCTGGGGAGAAATGCTTGACTAGGGAGATGTGAATTGATTGCATAGTGTTTTCACTAGAAATACTCCCAAGTGAACGGAAGCTTTGTTCCCCCCCCCCCCCCCCTTGTTTGGATGTTTTCCTGATAAAAAGGAAAAGGCACAATAAAGCCTTATTATAATTTCACATTATAAAGCCTCCTAATTGCGTACCTCTGTGAACGTCCGTCCACACTTGGCCTTTAGGTATATTCTGGAGCCACTTCGGATGGTGGTGGCTCGATGCCAATAGATAGGTATTGGCATCCACTTCTTTATAGTAGGTCTTGGTATGTATGATATCATTAACAACATAGAGGGTGAGGTCAAGGAAATTAATATTTGATCTGCTGTGGTTAAACGTGAATTTTAAATTCAACGTGTTGGTGTTAACATATGACTTAAACTGTTCCAGCTCATCAAATGACCCCCTCCAGACACACAGCACATCATCGATGTATCTCTTCCAGAGCACCAGGTTTGCACTGAATGGGTTGGAGGACCAAATGTGGTCCTCCTCCCAGACTGACATGAACAAGTTCGCATAACTAGGTGCAAACCTGGTTCCCATGGCAGTGCCGCATGTCTGGAGGAAGAATTCATGGTCATAACTGAAAAAATTATGGGTCAGAATAAATCTGATCCCATCCAGGATGAACTGTCTCAGTTTGTCATCTATCCCAACATCTTTTTCCAAAACTCTCTTAATCGCATCCAATCCCATTTGATGGTCAATCACAGTATATAACAAGACCACGTCACAAGTTACCCAGCAGAAATCGTCCTTCCAGACGAGATCTTGTACTAGGGTCAATACTTGTGAAGTGTCCCTCAGATACGACGGGACTTGAACTACATGTTTTTGAAGGAGGTAATCTAGGAATTGGGAAAGGTTTGAGGTGAGGGAACGAATCCCAGAAATTATTGGGCGACCAGGGGGTCTCGTGAGGTTCTTGTGGATCTTCGGGATGAAATAGAAAACCGGAATTTTGGGTTGTTCAATTATCAGAAATTCCTGTTCCCGTGTGGTTATAATTCCATAATTTAAAATTCACGTTTAACCACAGCAGATCAAATATTAATTTCCTTGACCTCACCCTCTATGTTGTTAATGATATCATCCATACCAAGACCTACTATAAAGAAGTGGATGCCAATACCTATCTATTGGCATCGAGCCACCACCATCCGAAGTGGCTCCAGAATATACCTAAAGGCCAAGCATTGCGAGTAAGGAGGAATTGCTCTGAAAACTCGATCTACCAACAGCAGGTCAAAGTTTTAAAAAATAGGTTTTTAGAGCGCGAGTATAGTAGTCACAAATTGGATCAGGCCATCTCGGAGGTTAATCAAATTGATAGAGCCACCCTGATTTGGAAAAAGAATCCTGCCCCTGTTCCAACAACACAGGATCAGTTTCCATTTTTTATTACACAATACAGTGGTTTGGCTCCTGTTATATCTAAGACGCTAAATAAACATTGGAGTATCCTCCAGAGAGATCCAACCTTGAAAACTATTCTCCCCAGTAAACCGAAAATTGTATATAGAAGGGCCAGAAATGTAAAATCCACCTTATCCCCCAGTTGTCCCATCGATGGCTTGAGGGATCGCCATGTAACTTGATTGAATGACCTTAAAGGATATTATACATGCTCCAACTGCATAGGATGTAAACATAGTAAAAAGAGTAAAATTTTTAGATCAAATGTAACAGGGGCAAGTTTTAATATTAGTACTTTTATCAACTGCAGGACCAATTTCTGTGTCTACCTATTGGAATGCCCGTGCGGGCTACAGTATGTAGGCCGCACTGGGAGGCCCCTCAAACGTAGGTTCGCCAAACATGTATATAACATAAAGAGGGGCCTTGAGACTCATAGTGTCTCTAATCATTTTAAAATACATCATGGGCAGAATCCTGAGGGATTGGTATGCATGGGAATTGATAATCCTAAGGGCTGTTGGCGTGGGGGGGACAGATTAAATGCGGTATCTAAACGTGAGAGCTATTGGATCTATGTATTAAAAACTCTGTCCCCCCTAGGTCTTAACATCGAATTCGATCTGGCGGCCTTTTTGAAAGATCCTTGATTATTCTTTTGCATATGATCTATGAGATTTCTTCAATTATATGTCCAGTATATGTTTGAATTTTTATCAATGTATGGTCTTCATCATTTTTATATTTCCCTGTAATGTGTAATATTGTATACATTTTAATGAGCTGAATGGGTGAGACCAATATGTATTTTCATAATCAGACCCCATCAGCTTTCTTACACGAGAAAGCTGTTTTATGTGTGATATTGGTTGTATTTCCCTTTTTAGTAACTCCCATTTGTAGGAGGCTCTCTCTATTGGGGTGTGTATTTAAATGTTTCACAGCTAAGCTCTGGTAGCCCCTGAGGAAGTGACCTAGTGTCATGAAACGCGTAGGGAGGAGGAGCTTAGTGTTTTGATCCGGTCCAGCTTCCTTAGTTCCAGGCACAGGGAGGACTTCCTGCACTGCTGACGTCACCCGTCTGCCGATAGCGGGTGTTGTGTGCAGTGAGTCTCTACCCTGCAGATCGAGGAACTATCAGGCTGCGGACGGCATCCGTGAGTTTTACAACTCACCTCCATACCATGTGAGTGTGGTTTTTAAGCATTGTATGTGTGTTAATAAAGTCTGTTACGTATTTCACCATTATTGTCCTATTTCCTGTCCTTACCGTTGGTGTATGCTGCATTGTTAACATCCACGATCCACCTCGTCCATCTGAGGGAAATTACACAAGCTAGAACACGTGGGGTCCGTGGGAAGCCATGCAGAGACGGGAAGTTATACAGATTCTCTCCCATGAATGTGCAAGTTTATATTCTGTGAGTAGGATTCTGAAGTTCGAGTTAGGGATTTGCTGCTATGGTATACTGCGCAATTGGTGTGCCTTTTTTCTGTTATTTCAGAATCATTGAAGACATCATATCAAGGACACCCACCCATCTGGAACTTTAAATCAACCAGTCCATCAACCTGTCCAGCAGGAGCCTTGGATCAGAGACTATCTTTGTTTGAATACGGTATCTTGGACTGTTTTCTTAAGTGCGTGGCCATCATATTCAGTTGAAAAATCCTGAAGGTTTCCCTCTTGGTAAGTGCTTGATCTCTGTTGCCCCCTCTTCTATGGTGTAGAACATGCTCAATCCCCAAGTAGGTCAAACCCTGCGGATTGGATTGGTGACAGTTCCTATCCTTGAGAACTGGATTGCTCCAAAGGATATACCAGTGCCTCCTTTTTATCCCATTCATTTTATTAGCATCTTTATTAAACTGCATGAATAAAGAAACTGCACATTCTCTAGAGGATCCTGGCATAGTTTTGTTCTTACTGGCAATTATATCCTTTCTATCGATTCTCTTTTTTTCTCTTCAGAGCTTGTTCTATTGTAGCCTTGTGGTAATCTTGTTCTAGAAATCTTTTAGTCTGGGATTCGGATTGGCTGATGAAGATCTGTTTATCAGTACAGTTGCATTTAATTCTCCAATATTGCCCAAATTGGATATTATCTTTCCACTGATTGTGGTGGCAACTGGATTGCAAAATTAAATTATTGCAATCCACTGTCTTGAAGAAGGTCCTGGTCTTCAGTCCATTACCCTCAACATAGATTGTTAAATCCAGAAAGTCAGTCTCTTGATTACTAATTTTAGAGGGGAACTTTACATTTTTATTGTTAGGATTAATAAAACCCAAAAACTCATTCAGACTCTCTAAACCTCCTTTCCAAATAAACAATACGTCGTCTACGTACTTTTGCTATGTCATCAAGTTCGCGCTGAGCTCGGGACTAGACCTGATGGTGTCTTTCTCCCAAATCCCTATAGAGATTGGCGTCACTCCTAGATCGTCTGTGATTACACTTACCTCTGGAAGCAAAGGAGAAGAACAGGACCAACGCAGAGGTCAGACCGGACCGGATATAAGCAAAACCAAAAAGAGACTAGCACTTTTAACACATTAATACCCAGATCATTTGATTGAGCAAAGTGAAGAGGTAAAATAAATTGTGATTTATTTACAGAATGAACCCACACACATTAGTTTACAAAAAACACTTGAAATACACTTACTGGTATAGGGGCAAACGAAAAACTTCTTCCCAAAACATAATCTTGGAAACAAATGTCTCTAGGAGCAATTTCCCAGGAGCGGGAGTTGCTCGCAAACAGAGCTGGAAACAGTCTTTGGTCAGTGGCGCCAGTCGCAACCACTGTGTACTCCACCGAAACTGCTTCGTTCGTTCTGCGGCTGTAGTATTGTATCTTGGAACATCAGTTCTTACGAAATCTTTAAGCTTATTACGAATCTTATAGAATTTTAGAACTGTAGATGTAACTGCTTCCCAATGGGCTGCAGGGATTCTTATGTAATACAAAACCCTATCTTTAACCCGTGCAGCCAATCTCCTCCGTGGGAATAATATTCACCACCTATCCTGTAGTTGCCAATACTTTGGAAACCTGGCAGAGGGGCTTCTCATTCTGCTAAGGGCATGTGCAAACCTCGCACCTTTGCCTCTTAGCATATGAGATGAAACACCCTTACCTGGCGATGCTGAGTCTGGGCTAGTCCCCATTTGCTAAACTGCCGGACTTTACACTGGGATGGGGGTACTTGAGGATCCCCTCCCTGACTAAAACCTTGGGTGAGTGGTAGTCTTTCAACTATGGACTTTTTCCAGACATCCTGGCCTCGAACCAGCGGGATGCTATAGAAGTCCAGGGGTTGATTATGCACCGTTACCTTGCAGGAATGTCCTTCCATACATTTCTAAATGACAGTACTTGTAAACTAACTGTTCCCTCTTTTCCGGGCGTCTGAATGAAAATCCCAATATGCCTAACATGTTGGTACAATTAAAATAGGGGGACTTTAATTCATCAATTTTTATATAACTTTATAAAAATTGTGCTATATACTTTTTCATGATTTTACCCCAACAGCACTCACATCAAATCTTACGGTGCTAGGAGCTTCTGAGCGAAAGTTAGCAAAAAGCCGCCTGCTATGCTGCTAGCGCTGGGTTTTAAAACCATTTTTCCTTCCACGCGCTTACACGAAAACACTACCACAGTTTTACATATAATCTTAAAAATGACTTTACTCGGACCCCAGATGGTTCTGTGGTTCTCGGGCATACCAGGGGACCTGAATGTAATTCATTCCCCTGCCCGGTCTTACTATTCTGGTCTGTGCTGAAGCAGGGAAATGTCCACTGCTTAACACTCCTGGAATAATAAGACACACATATACAGTTTTATCACAAAACACAGTGTTTCTGGCCATGATTGGGTTGCAGAGCTGATATTTTACAATTCCCCAATATGGCTCAGGGGCAACCAGCCGGGCCAAATACCTTTATTAATGGCCTGGGTACCCCTTCACCTTCACAAGATCCTCCCAGAAATATCACCAAAGACTGAAAAATAAATATTAGTGAAAGGTTCCAGTGCACACTCAAAGCGTGACCGGACACCAAACACTGCAGACTTCATGCAAGCGGGCAATTATCCAGCTGATCCAGAGAAATAAGAACATTCTCAGATCCTCAGAGGAAAAGTTATAAACTATGTTGTCAGAGACTTTCTGTGCAAATGGGGGATCTATGCCACACACACACACACACACACACACACACACACGCGCGCGCGCACCATTGGGAGGGAGAGAATAGCTATAATGTGAGAATACCTAGTTAGAAATGGTTATGTTTAAGTGTATGTTTCGGTTGAATGATGGTTCACCTCACTGACTCTCTTGAATACCCCTAGGTTTCAGCAATATTCCACTGGGGACAGGGGATTTAAAAAATAAATAAAAAATGTCCACCTTCTCTTATCTAATGTGTCACAACAGGGGGGAGACGGTTATTTGGCAGGAAAATACCTCCTCTTTCCCGCTCTGCAGGCTGCTCCTCCTAACACCACCTCTACATGACAGCACTGTCCCTCCATGACGGCGACTCCCCTTTTTCTCCCCCGGGTAACTCCCCTTTCTTCCCTTCCTCCCCTCGGCACTTCCCCCCAGTGACAGCGACCCCCTTTCCCATCCAAGTACATACCCCTCCTATGCAAGCACCTCCCTACCTCTGCTCCTTCCCCTCTGTGACAGCTCCTCCCTTTCCTCCCCTAAGCACCTTCCCATTTTGGCTCTTATCTCTTCTCGGGACATGCCCCCTCTGTGATAGCCCCTCCCCCTCCTCCACAAGCACCTCCCTACCTCTTCCTGTCTCCCTCCTGCGAACATTCCCCCTCAGTGATAGCCCCTCACCCTCCTTCACAAGAAGCTCCCTACCTCTGTGCTTCTTCCTCCTGGGGGACACCCTCCCTACGTGACAGCTCCTCCCCTTTCCCCCTAGACATGGCCCCTGCTACAGTCCTCAGCAGTTACCCTTTCCCCCTCCCCCCTAGCCTCCTCTCCTCTGCATCTCCAAATCACTGAATCCCTTAACTCTAGTCTAGCTGCTTAAACAAAAAAAATTGTGTGTGTGCCGAGCACGCGCATTTTAAGTGAAACTTCTTTGTCTTTTGTCACTGTTTTGTCACAGAAATTATATTTGTGTTGGTGATGTTTTTAATTAAAAATCAAAATACAATTTCATTGACCAAACGCAAAAAAATTTGACTTAGAAAGCATGTGCTCGGCACACACCCCTTGTATTAGCTATTTGCAATAATTGTGAATTCCTCATTTGTGTGTGTGTGTGGTGTGACAGTGTATGAGTGAGTGTGTGTGGAGAGACACTGTGTGATGTGACACTGTGTGTGTGTGAATATATTTAAAACCAGAGACAGAACATAAAACACAGACAAAGCTCAGTTTTAGCACATCCAGTGAAACTCATACACGGTACAGTGCCTAAATATATATGTATAAATATCTATTAAGTAAAATGGTCTTTTAGTTTAACATTTTTGGCCAAAATTGTTGTAAGCCCCTGATCCAACTGCACGGCAGACCACAATTCAGGGGTCCCTAACGCTCATATAAATTCTTAATAACCTATGTAATAACAGGAAGAATGATTTATAGTAAATCTGTCAATATGAGTTGCAAAGTTCTAAGTCTGATTGAAGCTTTTATTAACCTGTACATTACCAGGAAAAGCACTCTGTATTAGAGTTGTCACAACCATACTGCAAGCACGCAAGTTCCCCTGAGTGGAAGATGCTATGGAGTGAGCCCTTAACCATTTAAATGTGGGAGGGGGTGAGCTACAATTAGGTAGGAGGTTGCCACCCTCCAATCAGCCATGACTAGCTGAACAACAATTGTAAAACATACTGGACACCTAACAAGCTCCTATTGAATCCCCAAAATAACCACAACATATATATAAGCATATGAGTGTCACAGAGGAGTGCTACTGAGCATGGCAATATATTTAAAACCAGAGACAGAACATAAAACACAGACAAAGCTCAGTTTTAGCACATCCAGTGAAACTCATACACGGTACAGTGCCTAAATATATATGTATAAATATCTATTAAGTAAAATGGTCTTTTAGTTTAACATTTTTGGCCAAAATTGTTGTAAGCCCCTGAGCCAACTGCACGGCAGACCACAATTCAGGGGTCCCTAACGCTAATAATACCAGGATTAGGTGTCCAGTATGTTTTACAATTGTTGTTCAGCTAGTCATGGCTGATTGGAGGGTGGCAACCTCCTTCCTAATTGTAGCTCAACCCCTCCCACATTTAAATGGTTAAGGGCTCACTCCATAGCATTTCCACTCAGGGGAACTTGCGTGCTTGCAGTATGGTTGTGACAACTCTAATACAGAGTGCTTTTCCTGGTAATGTACAGGTTAATAAAAGCTTCAATCAGACTTAGAACTTTGCAACTAATATTGACAGATTTACTATAAATCATTCTTCCTGTTATTACACAGGTTTTTAAGAATTTATATTAGCGTTAGGGACCCCTGAATTGTGGTCTGCCGTGCAGTTGGCTCAGGGGCTTACAACAATTTTGGCCAAAAATGTTAAACTAAAAGACCATTTTACTTAATAGATATTTATACATATATATTTAGGCACTGTACCGTGTATGAGTTTCACTGGATGTGCTAAAACTGAGCTTTGTCTGTGTTTTATGTTCTGTCTCTGGTTTTAAATATATTGCCATGCTCAGTAGCACTCCTCTGTGACACTCATATGCTTATATATATGTTGTGGTTTTTTTGGGGGTTCAATAGGAGCTTGTTAGGTGTCCAGTATGTTTTACTGTGTGTGTGTGTGAGACAGTGGGTGTGTGGCAGTGTGCGATAGTGTATGTGTCTTTCTGTGTGACACTGTGTGTGTGACAGGGTGGGAGTGGGGGAGGAGGGTTGGTGGGTGGTCTCGGCTCCGTGTCCTCTTTTTCTCTGGTGCTTCTGCTGCTGCTGCTGCCCAAGCGTGACCCGCTGATGGCTGCGGCGCTCCAGAGGCCTCAGTTCATGCGCGCCAGAGACGGCCAAAGTATTCTTCTGCACATGCACAAAGGCCCGCATCTGCGCAAGTGTGACATGTCTGTGCATGCGCAAAGGCCCGAGGACCCTGCTGTGCACTGGCAGCGAGAGAGACGTGTCTAATGCGCATGTGCGTGCCGTGCCGCCTGCGCAGAGATGGACTGTGGGCATAGAGGTAAGTGCGTGGCTGACGGCTTCATCTGCCAGCACTGACGTCATTTCCATAACCCACTTCTGTCTCCAGAAACAGCGATTTGGTCCCACTAAAGAAGTTTCACTTCAAAACTGTTTTTGTGTGTGAACAAAAATGTTTATCAACAATGTCCAGTTCCTTTAAACAGGATTTATTTATCTGGTGATGAGCTGAACACAAACCCCTGTTGTACCCTGCTATTTTCTATAGCCTGCACATACAGATGCAGCGGCTGTTATTCGAACATTTCACACGTTAGATCCCTTTGCTTACAGGGTGATGGAGCTTGATTTCTCGAGATATTCTCGCGTTAAGATGCGAGATTAGTAGTGTTTTGATCGAGTACAGAAAATAGCATTTTAGCTTTATCTGCAATATCGTCGAGAAATTGAAGTGGGCGATCGCGAGTTGTTGTCTTAAAGATTTAATTGCAATTCAACATGTCTTTTATTGTCGTACAGTACTGTACTTCAAGTGTGTGTAATTGTAATTAGAAGAATAACGTTATGAACATTATTTGTTCATACAGTATACATGGGAAAGAAGTTTTTTCTGAGGCTCCATAGCCAAAAATACAAAAATTCAACGTTGCCTCTCTCTTCTGCTGAATGTAAAATATGTTTTCCGCAACTGAGTTTTTCTCAAATTGGAACCTTGTTGAAACCGTAAAAACATGAACACACAAAAAAGTACAGTATATTTAAAGAATTAAAAAAAATTTGGACAGGATAATAAAGGGGAAAATAATAATAGAACAATACAACGTCGCCTCTTCTTCCGAATGTAAAATATGTATTCCACGAATGCCTTGTTTCTAAAATTGGAACCTTGTTGAAACGCATATGGGTGTCATCACATTTCTGCGCATGCGTGTTTCTCAAATTGGAAACTTGTTGAAACGCATATGCGTGTCATCACATTTCTGCGCATGCGTGTTTCTCAAATTAGAACCTTGTTGAAACACATATACGTGTCATCACATTTCTGCGCGTGCGTGTCCTGATGTTCCTAATTCAATTTCTGTACAGTAAGATACAGTGCATTTGCTCACTGAGTCACTAGATACTCTATCTGCTAGACAGCAGTACTGTACTACTGCTGTTGGTGTATCTAAATAGTAGCAAACACTTTAATTTTCTAGCTTTATATTGTATTTTGTACTTACTGTAGTCAAGGATTGGACTTCGGCTGAAGGGGATCCCAGTGACAGGAACAGCAGGAAGCCTAGTAGGGGTCACAGGCAGAGGTCAGAGGCAGGTGGCAGATTGCGTAGTCAGATAACCAGCAAGGGTCAGAGGCAGGCGGCAGATAGCGTAGTCAGGTAACTAGCAGAGGTCGGCAACGAGGAGACTGGAACAAGATGATAGCAATAGCTAGCACAGCAGTAAACACAGGAACCTTGCAGGAGCTAAGGAACCAGTATAAACAGGCAAGGGAGGAACAGGAAAGGGAGGTTTATATATGCAGGCTGAGAGGTGGAGCACAGGTGCAGAGGTGTCAGGTATCAGGGTCTGGAATGTTCCTTAGTTTAGCAGCAGCAATCCCGGTGGACAAGTATAGGTACTGCAGGCTAGAACAAGACATTGAGAGTGGTAGCAGTCCCAGTGGCCAAGCATGGGTACAGCATGCTAGAGAATATGACATTACTCCCCCCTCCCAAGAGCGTTCTCTGGACGATCCTTGCTAGGCTTGTCTGGATATCTCCGGGGGAAAGCTTTGACTAGTTGCGGAGCATGTACAAAATCTTTGGGTTCCCAAGACCTCTCCTCTGGGCCATAGCCCCCCCAGTGAATCAGGTACTGTAGTTTCCCTCGGTGTAACCTGGAATCCAAAATTCTCTCCACAATGAATTCCTCTTAGTTATCCACGAGGACGAGTTCGGGGGGAGGAAGTCTCCATCCAGGAAACGGATTCTCACGGAAAGGTTTCAGCAGAGAAGAATGAAACACAGGGTGTATTTTGATGGTCTCAGGAAGCTCTAATCTGAAGGACACTGGATTTATTAGTGATGAGATGTGAAATGGCCTGATGTATTTTTGGCCCAATTTAATGGTTGGAACCTTTAAACGTAGATTTCTTGTAGAAAGTCAGACTTTATCCCGACTTGAAATTCTGGGGAGGGTCGGTGGTGTTGGTCTGCTGCTCTTTTGTACTTTACTTGAGTCTCACGAAGTGTCTCTTTGAGGGTCTTCTGGATGTCTCACAGAGTCTCCAGTTTCTCTGTAACTGCCGAAATGGGGCCCGAAGATGGAAAACGAGGAATAAAGGTTGGATGAAATCCATAATTTGAGAAAAAAGGACTCTTCTGAGTCGATGAATGATGTGAGGTCTTGTATGACAACTCAGCTAATGGTAGGAAATCAATCCAGTCATCCTGGAGATGACAAACAAAACATCGTAAGTATTGTTCCAAAGTCTGATTGGTCCTTTCTGTCTGGCCATTGGATTGTGGATGATAGCCAGATGATAAATTTAAATGAATTCCTAGAGAGGAACAGAAGGTTCTCCAAAATTTTGAAGTGAATTGTACCCCTCTATCGGATATGATCTCATCAGGAGCCCCGTGAAGCCAAAAAACCTCTTTCACAATCAACTTGGCTGTCTGGTCTGCAGAAGGAAGATTCTGTGCTGCAATGAAGTGAGCCATCTTTGTAAGTCGATCCACTACTACCAGGATGTATTATGTCCACTTGATCGGGGCAGGTCAACAATAAAATCCATTGATATGGACCCCCAAGGACGAGTTGGAACCGGAAGAGGCTGCAGCAAACCCACAGGTGAGGCTCAAGGGGTCTTGGTCCTAGCACAAGTCTCACAGGAGAGGACATAGTCTTTAACATCTTGTGCTAATTTAGGCCACCAAAAAGAGCGAGACAACAGTTCCTGTGTCTTGAGGACACCTGGGTGACCAGAGTGTTGGGAGTCGTGCATTAATTGGAGCACCTCTTATCTTACCTCCTTAGGGACGAATAGACGATCCTTACAGTTCCAGAGACCATCACATAGAAATAGTTCTGCTTCCGGAGGAGGGTTTTTAAGAAAAGAGTCATTTGAGTAGGCTCCCTTTATTTGTGTGAGGAGATCGACGGAGAATGTGACGCCCAAAAAAATTCTTTTTGGAAGAATAGTTTCTTCTTGCTCTTTGTCTGAACTAGGATTAGGCAATGACCGTGACAAGGCATCGGCTTTCCCATTCTTGGAGCCAGGGCGGTATGAGATGTGGAACTGAAATCTTGCAAAGAAGAGAGCCCATCTGGCTTGTCGCGCAGACAGTCTCTTTGCGGATCAAATGAATTCTAAGTTCCTGCGATCTGTAAAGACCGTAATTGGGTGATTGGCCCCCTCCAGTAGATGTCTCCACTCAGAGAATACAGCTTTTATAGCCAAGAGTTCTTTGTTTCCGATGTCATAATTTCGTTCAGCTGTTGACATTTGATATGAATAAAAGGCACATGGATAAAGGAGCAGCTTGGGTCCAATTCTTTGTGACAGAATGGTACCAACAGCGGAGTCGGATGCATCCACTTCCAAGATGAATGGTAATTCTGGATCTGGATGGATGAGGATAGGGGCAGATGTGAAGAGTAACTTCAATTGTTCGAATGCCGCGTCCGCTTTAGGAGACCATTTGAAGGGGAATTCTTTCTGTGTGAGTTGGGTGATTGGGGCAATAATGCCAGAGAGATTTTTAATAAAATGTCTATAGAAATTGGCAAAGCCCACAAATCTCTGAATGTCCTTTTCATTTCGAGGGATTGGCCATTCTACCACGGCTTAAATCTTGCCTGGGTCCATACTCAAACCCTCGGGAGAGATGATGTAACCGAGAAATTGCATGCTGGTCTTTTCGAATTTGCATTTTTCTAACTTGATGTACAATTTGTACTTGCGGAGATGCTCAAGGACAATTCGGACATGTCTCTGGTGATCCATGATGTTATCTGAGAAGACTAGGATGTCATCCAGGTATGCCACTACGAATTGGTCTAATAACTCTCGGAGGACATCATTAATTAAATGCTGGAAGGTAGCAGGGGCATTACAGAGTCCAAAAGGCATCACCAGATATTCATAGTGCCCATAACGGGTTCGGAAGGCTGTTTTACATTCGTCACCGGGTCGAATGCGGACCAAATTATACGCTCCTCTGAGATCTAATTTGGTAAAGATTGTGGCTGACCGAATTCTTTCCATATGTTCAGGAATCAGAGGTAATGGGTACCTGTTCTTCATCGTAATCTTATTTAGTTCCCGATAGTCAATGCAGGGGCGTAGAGAACTGTCTTTCTTTCCCACGAAGAAGAGCGCAGCGCCTGCTGGAGAAGTAGAGGGTCGGATAAAACCCTTTGATAGGTTCTCCTATAGGTAGTCATTGAGGACCTTCAATTCCTGTTCTGAGAGGGAATAGATTCTTGCAAACGGAATGGCAGCACCCGGTAATAATTCAATGGGACAGTCATAAGAGCGATGTGAGGGAAGCGTATCCACATTCTTCTTGTCACACACATGTAAAAACTCAGAGTATGGAGCCGGCAGAAGATTTTCTTGAGACGAGGAAATCTTATGTATTCCTACACACTCTGGTATAGGAGTTTTAGGTAGACAGGCTAGCTGACAGTGCTCCGAGGGAAACGTGAGGGTCTTTGTCTTCCAGTCAATTAGTGGGTTATGGATCATGAGCTATGGAATTCCCAGAATCACTGGAAACAAAGGTGATGGAATGAGACCAAATGAAATCTTCTCCTGGTGATTGGGCTCCATGATTAGTGTTAAGTTACTTGTTTCATGGGTAACAAGTCCAGAGCTCAAGGGAGAACCATCAACGACTTCCATCCTTTCTGGCGATTCTTTGGCTACAAATGATACCGAATTGTGCTTGGCGAATTCTATGTCCATAAAATTCCCTGCCGCCCCTGAGTCGACCATTACTGTGGTTGAAAAACGATGTGTTCCGTCCTCGATTATAATAGGAACCAGGAGGTGAGGGTGTAGCGAAGGAGGGTTATCTTACCCTTGAGAAGCAGAGAAAACAGTCTTTGAAATAGCGTGCAGCTGATTTCTCCTAGGGCTCTGGAAAGAAGACCTCCTGGACTTGTTTGGGCAATCAGCGAGATAGTGTCCATCGTTTCCGCAATATAAATAGAGATCTTCTGTTCGGCGTCTATTCCTTTCCCCAGTTTAGATGGATCTCCGCAGTGTATTTACTTGCATCGGCTCCTCCTCAGTCTCCCTGGAACGTCTTGGGGTACTGACATCTCTAAACCGGGGTTGCTTGGCATGAACCCCTGTCTCTCCAATCGTCTTTCCGTAAGCCTGCGATCAATTTGGATGCATAAACGGACAAAGTCCTGAAATCTCTCTGGGGGCTCCCCCCAGGCTAGTTCATCTTTAACTTACTCCGAGAGACCCTGCCGAAAATGATATTTCTGCGTGGCCTCATTCCACTCAGTATCGTTAACCCATCTGCGGAATTCAGCGGCGTACTCAGCTGCCGAGCGTCTTCCTTGACGAAGATTGTTCAGAGTTGCCTCAGCGGTTGCACTACGATTTGGGTCATCAAAAATAAGGCTCATGGCTTTGATGAACTCCTCCAGGTCCCTTATTAGTGGGCTATCTTGTTCTAACATAGGGGAGACCCAAGCAAGGGCCTCATTCTTGAGCAGGGTTATGATCAGTCCAACCTGGGCTTCTTCGGTATGATAAATGGTGGGCTGAAGCTTGAACACAAGTCTGCATTGATTAAGGAAATTCCAGAAAGATTGTTTTTTCCCCCAAAAAAATTCCGGAAGGGATATATGGGGTGCGGTTTGCACAGGGACAGTGTTTTGAACAGACATGGTGATTAAGGCTGCATGTAGTTCATGATTCTCAGCTTTCGCGGTGGCGGCTTGTTCTTCCAAGCGGCCAAGACGATTGAACACGTGTCTTTGTTGTTCTTGGTAACCAACCATGATACGTTGTAAGTCATGGAGTGTCTGAGCCTGGGTCGGGTCTGTTCCAGCGGAATCCATGGTAGGGCCTGTTTATTCTGTCAAGGATTGGACTTTGGCTGAAGTGGATCCCAGTGGCAGGAACAGCAGGGAGCGTAGTAGGGGTCACAAGCAGAGGTCAGAGGCAGGCGGCAGATTGTGTAGTCAGATAACAAGCAGGGGTCAGAGGCAGGCGGCAGATAGCGTAGTCAGGTAACAAGCAGAGGTCGGCAACGAGGAGACTGGAACAGGATGATAGCAATAGCTAGCACAGCAGTAAACACAGGAACCTTGCAGGAGCTAAGGAACCAGTATAAACAGCAATATAAAACACAAAAATAGGAGCGCATGAAAATGAAACCAAAAGAAACCAAAAGAAACAAGAATTAATACATATATTTTTATCATGAAAAATCATTCATCATACAAAAAATACACATAATACGATAATATATTAATAACCTTGTCAAAATGACACAAATAAATTATATAAGAGCCCTAGCCACATAAGAATGAGGGATGTAAACACCCAGATGCACAACCCTAGTTGTAACAGGGAAGGAGAGGTGCTAGGAAAGCAAGATGTTATGAATCCAAAGGTCCTTATGTGGAGGTTTTTGGTAAACTTGTAGAAAAGGATCTGCAGTTAATGTGTAATGGTCAGTCATTTTGTCACCACTAAAAACATCCAGCATGTGGGCGACCGAGCTGGATCTTGTGCAAGGAGTGCTGGTGTCATCCAGATGGACATTGGCGTGCTGGAGGTGCTGGAGGAGGTAAGCAGGGGACTTCGGGAAGAACTTCGGCGTGGCTTTGTGCTGGCGGAGGTGAGCAGGGGACTTTGGGATGAACATTGATGGTTGATGGCAGTGTAAAGTCTGGGACGTCAAATTCGGCTTTGGGGGGTGCAGGGGCACTTCTGGGGCTCGGCCAATGAACTTGATCATGGTCGATTTCTTTGTCTTGGGAGCCTTCAGAACCTTTTCTTTAGGCACCTTTGGCTTTGGCTTAGAAACAGCTTCCAACTTTCGCTTTCTCATGGTCGGCACAGCAGAAGAAAGTAGGTTCCTGCATCCGTAGAATCGAGGTAGATCTATGGATGCAGATGGAAAAATGAACAATACAGTATCTGTACAAGAGCTCATTCAGATAGAGATCAGCGTGTGGGAGGCTATGCAATTTGTGTCACCTTATATGCACTGTGTCCCTATTTGAATTGTTTGGTGGGCATAGACACGAGGTGCAGGTGTTAAAAGTGGACGTACTCTATACTAAACTTGTCGAGCAAGGTCCATTACATTATAAATACACCATCACTTCTGTTGATTCAATGCACATATACATCGAATACACATTGAATATACATTCCTCTGTGCTTGATTTATTTTCTAAAGCAGCGATGCCAAGGAAAAGGATTTCAAAGTATCTTAGCATGAGAATACAGGATATGTACAAGAAAGGACACGGAATTTTACAGATCCAATGCTGGTTAGTTAGTTCGGGCCTTGGTTTAGCAAAAAGCACAGTCAGCTATCATGCCCATGGTAAGGCAAAAAGTGTAAAGCGGAGTCCCCCACTCACAACAAAGTAAGTATTTTTGTTTTCATTCTGTAATTACTGTATTACAGTACTTGTATATGCTTGTTGCATATCCAAATGCATATTTTTGTTTAATTATTTTCTTTTTTGGGGCCTAACAAATTGTTCTCTTTTCCTTTAAACTGTAGGACAGGAAAGCTTCTTGCATATTAAAATGCATATTTGTGTTTAGTTATTTTCTTTTAATTTATTTTAGAATACTGTATACAAATACATGTATTTGTTTTGACTTATTTTTGGGTCTAACATATTGTTCTCTTTTCCTTTAAACTGTAGGACAGCAAAGCATCTGGTGGATGAAATCAGCGAGGCTAATGATGAGCGCTGTGCAGAAACAGTAATGACTATTCTAGAGAAGAGTCACAATATCACAGCATCTGAGACCAGCATCAGGTTCATGAGACGCCAATTGGGATGGAAATATGGACGTGCAAAATAAGTGCTTTACTGAAGTAATATACACGATATTGCAATAGTATGCAGAGTAACACAACAGGGTTGATACTGTAATTACTGTGCAGTAGTTTGGCTAGTACAGTTAAAGTGTTGTACAGTACTGTACTTTAGGTAACAGTGTGGTTTGCCTGTGCAGTCCCTGTAAAATTATTCCTTATCATTACAGAGCGTATCCTATGATAAGGGAGGCCAACAAGATAAAAAGAGTGGACCAAGTATGGGCATGGATCGAAAGTCGCGAGACCTTTCAGGATGTCATCTTTTCTGGAGAGACAACGGTAGCTCTTGAGAGATTTGCCACTTTTGCATTCCGCAAAAAAGGACGGTTATCTCTAAAGCCGCGGCCCAAGCACCCGCTGAAGATGCATGTGTCGGGTGCAATCTCTGTACGTGGACCAGGAAGCATAATTATCTTTGAGGGTAAAATAATGCACAAAGTCACATGCTGCAGCCTTATGCACTGTACAACTGTAGTGTATTCTGTACCCTAATGTTCATCTTTTTTATAGTTTTTTCTTTTCTTGTTCCAGGAATCATGGATAAAGTATTTTTTCAAGAGCAAATTGTCACCCGTATTGCTCAATACATTAGGCATGATTTCCCATCTGGTGGTCACCGCTTCTTCCAAGACAATGACCCTAAACATACCGCCTCTATTACCTATATTCTTGCCAGTGGGATCAACTGGGTTATGACTCCACCGGAGTAAGTGTTCCAGTGTACAGTAACTGTTTCTCATTGTTTTAAACAGTTTTTATCTGATAAACTAATTCACCATTTTTTCCCCTTCCCATTCCAGTTCACCAGATTTGAACCCGATAGAATTGTTCTGGCATGCGATGAAGGATCGTATAAGAAAGGCTGTTAAGCCATCCAACAAAGGTGAATTTAGAAAAGGAATACTGAGTTTCTGGAAAGACATACTCACCGTACAAAAATGCAATAATTATATTGACCATATTGCCAGCGTTGTGTCTGTAATTTGACAGCGTAATGGCCAGGCCACTGACAAGTACTCAGGTACTGTACTGTACAGTAGTAAGGTAAGTACAGTGTGTATAGTACAGGTAAGTATGGTACTGACAATAACCTGTTTTAATGTTATATTATATTAAAGGTACTGTTATTGAATGTTAGCCATTTTATATCTGTGTTTACTCTCAACTTTCTACAGTATATATTATATACAGTACTTGCATTATTTGTATTAGACATGTGTGTATTACCTATTTCTAATAATTAATTATAGTTTACAGGTACGGTTATTTATAGTTTATTCATTTTGTGTGCCTATCAATAGAGTTACACAGACAAGATCTTCTATTTCCTAAGCCTGCAGCCTTTTTTTTTCTTCAACAGGCGATGAAGCACTACAGGAAGGGGGTGGGAGTACAAGTTTTTTGTACTGTGTGCATAATAACAGTCAATAGTTTGTCCTAATCCCCCCTCTCTCAATGACAAAAGAAATCCAGGCTCGTTTTCGACAAGTGATGTGATTCAGCTAAATCCCTTGAATTTTTTTTGTGTATGTGATATTTCTGACTTGCAATTAACATTGGCTGTGAAGTCAGGCAGGGGGAGGTGTTGAGAACACATTGAATGCTTTTACCTTGGCTTTGGAAGGGTGTGGGGGTGGGGAAAGGTGCAATGAAGTTAAGCCGTCTTTGGCTAAAGTTGTGATGACAGTAGAATGAAAATCATTTGAAGTGTTTTAAAATGTATTAAAAGTTGGAACTCCCTGGAGAACATGTTTCTGTGTGTTTGATTTCCATAAACAAATTGGAAGGTTTTGAATAGTATTTTTGGGGTTTCTTACCTGAATGAATTACACATGCAAAGTCTAATTACTGTACAATACTGTAAAATATTAGCGTGGCAAAGTTTTAAAAGTGCGAAGCTGGTAATACTGACGGACTGTATACAAGTAAAAATGGCAACGTTTAAAAAAAACGAAATTAGAGTTCCATCGAACTTCATCCTTACAGTATCTTTTGCTGCTCCATTTCAACGTTTCTTTTCTGGAAAAAAAATTACAGGGTGTGCTATTATTTCTGGTACATCGCATGCGTCAACTTGCGCTACAGTATATGGTGCATGTCTACAATCATACTGTACACTACTGTTGTGTCATTGGGAATGAAAGCTAATACTGTATAGTGTATCACTGTGTAGTACAGTACATTATATTTACCTTAATTGTAAACTTTGCCAACCGGGTGGAGATGAGCCAATGTCAGAGGTGTATTGTGCGTACAAGCTGGGGCCACTCATGTCGTCTGCATTATACAGTAGTTGACAGGTGACTGGTGGTAGTGAGACGGGGCCAGGTAGCAATGATTATAATCAGGCGGCTTCACTAAATTTTCAGTGACAGTCAGCCAGCTATTGCAATCGTATTGGCAAGTCATAGTGTATTGTGCGTAGAAGCTGGGGTCACTCATATCGTCTGCATTATAGTTGACAGTTGATTGCTGAAGCCGGTAGTCAGATGGGGCCACATAGCAATCATTGTTGACAGGTGGGGTCAGGTAGCAAGGATTGTAATCAGGTGGTTTCACTAGGTTTTCAGTGACGTCAGTGACGTTCGGCCCGTTATTGCAATCGTATTGGCAGGCCGGGGTTGGTACATTGTGGGGTCGGGAAATACGAATCTTAAATGGATTAAACCCGGCCTTTCTTCTTTTGACGTTGCCATCAGCAAACATACTGGCAAAACCTGGGAGCACAGACCAATAACCCCTGCAATTGGCAACAGTGTTCCCTATCTTACAAAGCAGGATAGGGCACGCTGTGGCCGACCGCAATCAGTAAGCACTGTGCCCTAGTGTGGAAGAGAGGGGGAAGAATTAAGAGAAGGTTGAGGTGCAAGGGATCGGGAAGGGAGCGAGGAGGAGCGCTCCAGGTCTGGAGAGAGGCATGTCAGTGTGTGTGTGTGTGCCAGTGTGAGTGCCAATATGTCCCCCAGATACACACTGACCCACACACTTTGACATAAAGAGTCACCAAAAAGGAGTGGGTGGGGAGGAACATTCACCTCTGCCCTTTCCCCTGCCACTCAACAAAACTCTGGCTCCTCAAAACAGTCTGGCTCCTAAGTTTTTAAAATTTTGTCCAATCCTGCCATAGAAAATGCATCTTTGAATAAAACTCAAACCTTTTTTTAAGCTAGAAACATTTATTGCAGCAGACTTAGTTACAGGCTTTCTCCAAT
Organism: Ascaphus truei; assembly: GCF_040206685.1. Lineage (NCBI taxonomy): Eukaryota > Metazoa > Chordata > Amphibia > Anura > Ascaphidae > Ascaphus > Ascaphus truei. Next base: position 232,331,769 of record NC_134486.1, on the reverse strand, counting down.
CATTAACAAGTTTACCCTTGAAAACCCCTAGGACAATCTGCTTCTATCTATTTTTAAATCTACGCTAAAAAATAATAATATTTTTTTATCTTAGATTTATTGATGACCTTATTTTAATTTGGGATGGTGACACTGTTTTATTGAGAACATTCGTGGATAGTCTGAATAATAATCAATTCAATTTGCATTTTACGTATACCTCTCATATACAACACATCATGTATTTGGATGTGTTGTTGTTTATTGTTATGGAAAATTCTATCCCGACCGATATATTTCGTAAAGAGAACGCAAGAAATGAATTTCTAAAAGCAACCAGCAGCCACCCGAGGTCCATTATTCAAGGGATACCAAAAGCTCAATTTCTAAGACTAAGGAGGATTTGTTCCAATATAGACATGTTCATTTAACAATCTAGAGATTTGGCCCTGAGGTTTAAACAAAGAGGCTACGGATGCAGCAGCATACAGCTTGCTTTTGACAATGACTTCAATACTTCAAGGACTGATCTATTGAAGGGCAATGTTAAGAAAAAAAATACCAAATCAAAGAAAGTGTCAAGAAAAAACTTCAGTGATAGTCCATTATTTATAACACAGTATAGTCGTCATTCTAATGACCTTAAGTCTATCATAATGAAACACTGGCATGTTCTGAAATTTGATTAAATTCTTAAACCATTCGTCAAGAATCAACCCAAATTCACATTTAGGAAAGCAAACATACTTTCAACACATTTGTCTCCAAGTCTGTTTAAGGCTCCTACAAAACAAACTACAGGTTTCTCACCTCCTAGAGGTTTCCACAAATGTGGTTTTTGCAATTTATGTAAATATGTTAAATCCATAAAATCAATCTCATCTAGAGTTTCAAAAGATATATATAAAATAAATAATCTAATTACATGTAATACCGATCATGTTATTTATGTTCTACATTGTGAATGTGGAAATAATTATGTAGGTCGGACCATCAGATCACTCAAAATACAGATAATGGAGCATCTGAGATCCATTACAAAGAAGGATGTCAGATTTCCCATATCCAGACACTTCCCCAGTTGTTCTCAGGGTAACATAGACACGTTCTCATTTAATGGTCTGGAACATGTTCCATTACCAATCAGGAAAGGTAACAGACTGTAAGGAATCCGTTCCTAGTTTTGGCTGGAGCTCACTCTTGCAGAGTTGGTGAGCTCTCAGAACAGACCATCCCTTGGATTTGCAAGCACTCACCTGTGCTTGCAATCACTGCAGCTCTGCCCCTATTCGCTGGCTGTACTATATAGAGCCAGCCCCTCCCCCTAGGAAGTTGCTGAGCATAACACTAGATTGACTAGGATGTAACTGTGTTTGCCACAAACTACTATGCCTCAGCCTTGCTTTGTTCTTGAGACCTCCTGCATTCAACCCAGGCAGAGGTCTGCATTTTGGTTCCTGTACTGAAACACTGGATCTCCTGTGCTAGTCTTGCCTTGTTACGGAGACCTGCTGCACCCCAGGCAGAGGTCTGCTTCCTGGTTCCTGTGCTGAAGCGCTGGACCCCAGTACCAGCTTTACCTTGTTCCCGAGACCTGCATTCTCCCCTTGCAGAGACCTTATCATGGGCCGCTCCCATTCCCGCGCTTCAACTGCTACGCTGAAGCGATGTGCTCCTGACTTCCTGTTGCCGAACTCAAGCCTGGACCCTACCATCTCCAAGCCTGACCCTGGCGTGTCAAAGGATAACCATGGCCTCTCCAACCCTGACCCTGCTACGAATGACTATGAACTGCGCAATCCAGAACCGGCTTCGTGGTCTAAGGTCGGTGTATTCACATCCCCACCTCAGCCCCGTGGTCCGGTCCTGGTTTGTCTCGAGCACGTCCATTACACAGACAGGGCATCCTGAACCAAAGAGAGATGTTCTTGATCTTTTCCTTGAAAACATTGAACCCTTTTGGGATAAATACTGATTGGGAATTAAAACATTTTCTCACATAATTTATATATATGTTTTTTTGTATGACATTTTTTTCATGAACATTGAATTTTGAAACATCACAATAATTTAAAATGCTAATTATGAATCCTTTATGGGTGTCTATACTATCTATTGCAGATCTTGATTTATGAATTCTTATCATGATGTAACTTTAGTATTACATATATATATAAATATGTAGTACACTTTCCCCCACCCACTGAGAAATATGGTGGCTACAGTGTATGTGGTGCGTTACCTGCGACTCACATGAGGGCCTGAACCTCCGCTGCTGGGAGCCTGGGGTGTACCTGATCCGTTTGATGACAGCGCCTCCACCTGCGCGGGATCCTAACAATGTGGGATAACCCCATGCAGGACAATATAATAAACACACACCAGTAGAATATAACATGTTTTACTGCACAGAATATAATACTAATGACACTACAGAAACACTCAGTCCTCACAGGGCCATAACCCCTCACCGTGCCTTCCCAGCTCCGTGTCCACACCCCTGTAGGGTTTACCCCACTGAACTGAGGTGCCCCTAGGCACCCAACCACCCTGGTGTCCACAGAGTCAAACACCCACACAAGTGTGTGAGACAGCGCTGCCCTACTAGCCAGTGTATTGTTGGTGCACTTGATGAGGTGAGGTACCTGCTGGGTGTGTCAACACCCGGGCGCGCAGATGAGGAAGATGGGTTCCACGTATCCGGTGATGCTATCTGCGAAGCCTCCGCCTCTACATTGGGTAGATCCTGCGTGGATTGTACCACCTTTAATAGTCTAGTAGTAGTAGCAGGTTTCTGGTCCCAGATCACCTGAGGACAGAATGTAGCCGCGTCCTGGCTGTGTCCATCACTCTAATGCTACAGAGGCAGTGTCCTTATCTATTGACCTGTCCCTGCAGCAACCACAAGTTGAGGGGAGTCGGGGCCTACCTGGGGCCTAATAGGGGGTATCTGGCCTAGTGCAGGTGCCACAGACATCTGCACACACAACCTACCCCTTCCTTGTCCCAGCTCCAATTGGCATGGCTGCATCGTGCAAAAATGTATCTATTTCCCCCAGCAAGGGAGTCTCCAGCCCTATTGACCTATTCCTGACATTGGCCGCCTCTCCTGCACTCTTTGCACATGCGCAATGCCCTGAATTGGCTGCCACACCTCTGGTCCTATCTACGCATGCGTGCGCGACTAAAGATGGCGGTCCCCACTAGCTGGGTGCGCCGCAAGCACCCAGCTCCTGGCTCACCTCTCAGGCTCCATCAAATGCGCGCACACCCTGCTGCTGGCACTGCACGCCCCCGCAACACTCTCGGCACCCGCCGGACGCATCCGCCGGCGCAGCGGAAGAAAAGGGGCTTACAGGGTTAGATATATAAAAAATCCAAATTAATTTTGATAATTTTTGGATTTATTGACCATCATATACACCAGTGTTTCCCAACTCCAGTCCTCAGGGAACCCCAACAGGTCAGGTCTTAAGGATATCCCTGCTCTAGCATAGGTAGCTCAGTCAAAATTACTGAGCCGCTGATTGACCCATCTGTGCTGGAACAGGGATATCCTTAAAACCTGACCTGTTGGGGTTCCATGAGGACTGAAGTTGGGAAACACTGATATACACAATACATACACTTTAATAGATTATATGTTCCATATGACTGTGGTTTTCCTTCAAGGTAATATGTTTAGAATATACTGTACATGCATGTTTATTGTAATCTTTAATACCGTGTAATATTAATGCTTCTAACATTTCCTATATAACATTTCCATGTATTGATTAATTAATATAACAGGTATCATCTTTTTGTTTTTAAGATGTTTTATTATTATTGTTTCATTTGTCTCAATGTTTGTTCATGTTTCAATGTGCCACAGTCGATACAGTTAGATCTGTGATATATTAGTTAATCATTCATACACAGTAACTGTGTTTTGTTGGTCTTATAGCATGGGTCCCCCTGGACCCCTTTTGCCCCTTACCTCCGCTGCTGATGGCATGTGCCAAGTGTTGCAGGGGCATGCGGGTCTTCGATAGTGTGGGGAGGTGGAGGAGAGCTGCAGAGACGGATTGCGGCAAAGCGGAGAAGGCGACCGGATCACCGGTGGCTCCCATAGCAGGGCGCCACCATGTCTGAGTGCGTGCGCATGCGCAGTGTAATGCGCATTCGCAGAGTAAGCGGCCAGTGCAGGGTATGGCCCGCAAGGGAACTACAACACCCAGCATGCACTGTGGCTGCCGGACATGTGAATAAGCACAGCCAATAGGGCTACAGTATTCCCCCTGCACCGCGATTCTTACTTTTGGCGTGTCTGGCACTACGCCAGTCGGAAGAGGGACCTCTGAGGAGCAGGAAGTGTCCAGGGAGCAGTGCTTCCCTGGACTAGGCCAGATCTTCCCCCATAGGAAGGCCCCGACTCACTGTAGCTTGTGGCTGCTATAGGGAAAGTCCATAGTTAGGGACCTTTCCCCAGTAGCTGCACATAGTCAGGTACAGCACTGGTGAGACACCACGCGGTGACTGTGGCCTCTGGTCTGGAACCAGACTAGCTACATGGTAAAGACGGTTAGGTGATATTATCCACACCAGAATACACCCCACGCAGAGGCGGACGCCATCACAGACAACAACGTTGGATCAGTTGGATCCTCTTTGCTCGTCTGCATCACCCAGGGTGCTGGAGCCCCAGGCAGGTACCCAACTAACATTTCCATGAATAGCGCTATTTCCAAAACACTTTTGGTGGGCCTTGACATTGGGAAGAGGGACATCAGGGTATTGGTGCCCGGCACCCAATGTACTTCGGGGACACTCACTGGTGGCAACAGGTTGGGGCCTGTATTACTGTGTGGTACAGGGTACCGATATTATTGTGTTCAGTAAAGGTTGTAAGTATATACTTGAGTGAGTGTATTATTGTTCCTGTAAGAGGATTATCCCCCCTTTGGGATCCCTTGCAGGTGGAGGCGCTGTCTGTCACCAGACGAATCAGGTACACCAGACGAATCAGGTGCTCCCAGCGGCGGTGGTTCAGGCCTTCTGTGAGCCACAGGTAACGCACCACACACACCGTAGCTGCCATATCTTCCATGGGGGTGGGGGCAGGGGGTTGAAGTGCGCTACAGTCACTAAGAAACTTTTTTTATCCTTTTATTATTTTGCTTTTTCTTTTTTTAGTCATATTTTGATTGTATTTTTTGGTGTCCGGTATTTGTTTGTCATTGCCTGGAGAACCGCCACTGGTTGTCTCATCATACACCGCCAATGGAGTTTACACACCATGCGGGATGTTTTTTGGTGGGAAGCAGGGGCCGGTACCTTTAAGAAGACAGAACTCTGACAAAGTGCACGGATGCACGAAACGCGTCAGAGGTTCTTCTTGGGTTTCCTGTTTACCTGTATGTTGCAGTTTGCCGAATAAAGTAATATTTTTTTAGCGATCCAGCATCCGTCAGCTCTTTTCTCTTGGGAACCCAGTATTTTCCTTCATTTGGCACGCAGTGCACCGCCCATGTCATCCCGCTTGGGAGAATTCTTTCTGCTACTATTTCTGGGCTGCATGCACGCTTCATCCAGCAGTGCAGATATACAAGGTTTTGAGTACTCTGCCTTAACTCTATATAATAGAAAATAAAAGCATACAATAGTGCAATAAGTTGTTTTTTTTCAATCTGGATAAAGCATATATGTCTTGGCTCTGTAGCAATGCCTACTTACAGCAGGTCAATAAGTAAACCGCATTGATCTACACAATAGGTAGAAAGGTGTCAGGATCTTCAGGAAAAACAGCCTTGGTTTACAGCATATGATGTCAGCACCTCAGCTCAGGCGTCAGGAGATGTGAGAGGATCAAAGGCATGCAAAAGAAAGGCAGACCATAGTGTCGATCGTGCATAAATTTTTTGAATAAAACAACAACAAAACTTAGGAATCGTACTCACAATGTGTACATATTCAAAGTTCACGTAGGATTTTACTTGAGGCAGATGGAGTGCCGGCTCAGTGTGGAACAGCTCACCGGGGATCTTCTCCTTAACTCACAGCAGACCGGGTGGGAGATGGCGTCTGACGTCACATCCGCTGTGTGAGTGACGGCGTCCGGTCTTGGAGGGGAGCGGTGGGGGAACTCGGCAACTCTGGAGCCTTCAGTGAAAAGAGCAGCTGCAGCAATGAACGTGGCTCTACGCGTTTCGTTGTGCTAGACAACTTCCGTCTGTTGGGAGACCCTTTAACTTATGAAATTATTTAAAAAACTATAAAGGAGTTCCACTGGTTCAGATGAGAACTGACAGTCAGAAAGATGTTATGCAATAAGAACTTGGTGCACCAAGTCCACTGCAGTCTGCTCGCAGCACCCGCAGACCTTCAGGAACCCCCAAAGGCACAGCTGATTCAACTTCACCTTTAAGGCACCTCCTCAGCTTTGCAGGCCCAACGAGCTGGTTGCCCGGTGTGCAAGGATACAAAGTAACTGCCTCTCTGACTCACTTTCTGCTACTGCATGTGGATGGAAGCATTCGTAGCTGCACATCGGGAGCAGGGAAAGGAACAGCTGAGAGTGCTGATACCTGCAGCAACCGCACTGCACTGAACCTTTACCTCCAGCAACCCACTGCACTCACACACTGTGCCTAATTGTCAGCGCTCACAGCACTGCCAGCTGTGACACTGACAAGACTGCACATTCACACCTAAGGGCAGGGTCTCTAACCTAGGGGCCGTCCCTCAGTACCTACCCACTACTCTGGTGGGGATTGGGGCCTGCCTGGGATCTGGTTAACTACCTTACCTGGTGTAGGAGCCACTTGCTCCCTACACCCTTCCTTCCCATTTCTGCTCCCAGCTCCAACTCCCGTGCTCCAAAGCCCGCGAAATGTATCTATTCCCCTGTCTGGTAATCCTGGGCCCTCATTGGCCACTATGAGGCACATGGTGCCTGCCTCTCTAGGACTCATGGAAGTTGTAGTCCCACAGAGGCCTCTACATGCGCGATTCTCCTGTGCATGCGCGGGTCCCTGGTGGCCGCCGCAACCCCTGCACCTTACTGCGCATGCGCGACAAACGCGCAAGCTCACGCAACCTGTCATGGCGGCCCCCGCTAGCCGGTGCGCCGCCGAGGCTCCGAGGACTCGGAGCGCTTCCTGCTCCGGCCCCCACCCTCACGTTGTGCCGGCGGGTCCATCGCTGCCTCCGGCGGCACCCGCGATCGCTCGGCACTCACGGAGGGGGGTCTCTGGGGCCAAAATAAGACCAGGGCTATATTCTCCCCCTCGCAGAATCCCAACGACCCCGCTTGGGTAGGAACCATGCAACAGGGGGTTATATAATGAAAAATGCATTGCAAACGATATACCACACACAACATGCATTTGTTCACCGGTACCCAACATAATCACTTGGATACCCGAGGTCAGCTGAGTCTCATAGTGGAGTGCCCCTAACTGATTGGGTGAGGGTATCCCACTTTGACTCCTGTGAGTCTTTTGGAACTCAAGATCAGGTGTTACAGTCTCTACCACCAAACCATTGCCTCCCCCTCACAGAAAAAATAGTACGGGGTTCTGGGTATTGACCCTTGCCGGATCCTCTGGTTTCGTCTCGCCGGAGACAGGGAGGTTCAGTCTCTTGCCTCGGTCCACCACATGGCGAACAAAACGCTCCATCGCGAGCATGGAAGAGGCCACAACTACCCGAGCGGTCTCAGCACAGTCTTTGTCTGCTCCAGCAATCCCTTTAACGGTGACATCTTCTGTGGACAGCACAATGTCTACGGGCAGGCCCGGGGTCTTGAGAAGACCAAGCTTGGAGATTCCTCACGCAGGAGTAGGCTTCGCTCCTGGCCGCTGTACCGGATACCTTGATGAGGTCAAATCCGCTCCCTGGTCTGCAGAGATCTTCTGGGGGAGACACCTCCACCAGGACGCGATGACGAGGGGAGCCTGTTGCCCAGGTGACCCTACCTTTTGAGCCACCAGGCTCCACAATCACTGGGGAGCTCACACCCGACACCCCTGGGGCAGTCAACTCACCCCTGTCGTCGTTGGTAGGTACTGATCCCAAGCCTTGGGCCGCTGGTACCATTGTAGAAGGCCGGACTGGCCACAGTAGGGCACACTGGCCCACAGCAGGCTCTGTATCCGCCAAGATAGCTGGCTCGGTGACTTGGCAAGAGTGGTCCGCCGGCAGGCGCATCACCATGAGTGGTTGGTCGCCGGAATCACCAAAAGAGGATGGGGGTATAAATACCTTACCCTGTGATTCCGGAATCTGCAGTTCTGGGCTCTGTGGTTCCTGCTCGGGATCTGTGTCTGGAACCGACATCTGGGGTTTGAACATCTGTGACTCTGCCTTTGGTGGCTCCGGCTTGGAACCTGAGTCTAGAATGTCCATCTGGGTACACGGGCCCTCCATAAACTCCATAGCTGAGGTAGGTGGACAAGCAGCTGCTTGGGCCGGCAGGGTGGAGACATCAGGCGTCTCTTTCTCCACGGGTTCCGCCATCAGAGGTTCCTGCTCTAGCACTAGGATGTCCCCTTTGAGAGGGTCTGGAACATTGATTTGGACACACGGGTCCCCTGAGGCCTCTGGAATTAGGACAGACTGATTTCCAGCATAACTCACTTTAGTAGAGAGGTCAGGCTCCTCCTCTTCTTTCTCTGCTGGTGCCGTAGGCTGCGGCAGTCTGGGTTTCAGGAACTGCGCCTCACGGTCAGGGCACTTGGGCCCTCGGGTCAACTCACCGATGGGGAAAGCACATCCGCTCAGGCAGCAGTGCAGGCATCCTTCCCTGTCCACCACTGTTGTCATGAGCGCTAGGGGTAACGTAGTTGACCCGTCCATCCACTCACCAGTCGCATTCCAGTCGGCTATTACACATGGGCACACTACCAGTGGCAAGCCTGCCTTTAGAGCCCATATGACTCTATACAGCTGGGGGTGAAAGTCAGAACAGAGGGTACCCCCTTCTGTGTGTGAAGGCCAATCACATCTTTCTCTTCTGGTTCCGGCTCTAGAACCGACTCTGGAATCACGGGTAGAGGGCACGAGCCCTCCGAAACATCCGGGAGGTAGGTAGCTTGATTACCTGCACTGCCTGCTCCAGCCTTGCCGTCAACTGCTTCTTCCTTGGTGGGTTCCGGAGTCTCCCGCAGCACTGGCTCTAGAAACTGTACTCCACAGTAGGTACACCTGTGTACCCAAGTAAATTCACCACCTGGGAAGTCACAAGTAACACAAGCGTTGTGCAGACACCTTATCCCTTCTATGAACACCTCCTTGTAGTTTAGTAGCAGCAGGTTGGGGTCATAGATCATACCAGCAGGCAGGTTCAATAAATTTTGGATGCACGGACACAAAAGATAGGGTAGCTTCCCATTCTCGGATAGCCAGGCTCCATACACTTGCAGATGTGATTCACTGCATCTTATGGTTCTATTATGAAGAACGGAATCTGCGGATTTCAGTTCCTCATACACTATCCACTGGGGGTAACTTGGGAATGAGGTACCTTCTATGAAGAAATGGTCCCAGCTCAGCTCTGCGCCACTCAAGTGGTGGGGCCGGGGCTCGGGTTTTCCCGCCAGTCCTGGATAACTGTGGGCAAAATTTTCCCGCGCGGGCCGGAAAGTCAGCACATGGGCTCTCCCGCCTTGAGGGCTTCCTCATGGCGAAATAAAAATAGAGCACAATTTAGAAAAAAATTTACAGGGCACCCCAGGTCTGATCTCTCAGCAGCGCCTCCAAATGTAGCCCTTTTTCTGAACCCTCCCAAAGGAACTACTGGTCACTGTAAAACACCTGCGGCTCCAGGAGATCTGAGCCTCCGCTAGCTGGGAGCCTGGGGTAACACTCATACACTTACTTAGCGCAGAGCCTCCACTTACCCAGGATCCCCGTGATGTGAGATTCCCCTGGGCAAGAAATACAACAACACACATATATGATGCAACCAGTTTTACTATATGATAATGCGCGGTAACCTTATCACTCTATATTATAGCAATATAACCTCAACGTGTAACCTTAGTGGCTTGGCCACTCTCATCAGGAGCAACGTCTCGGTGACTTCAGGGAACACTCCTAGGGGCCTACGGGGTAGCCTGTCCTATGCAGGTGGGTCACTGACCCCCTGCACCCACACTACCTCTCCCTTCACCTCCCGGATCCTCTCTGACTAACTCAACCTAAACCTGCAGCAAACACACTGCACTCACACAGTACCTGCAGCAACCGCACTGCACTCAACCGGTACCTGCAGCAACCGCACTGCACTGAACCGGTACCTCCAGCAACCCACTGCACTCACACCCTGTGCCTACTTGTCAGTGCTCACAGCACTGCCAGCCGTGACACTTACAAGACTGCACACTCACACCTAAGGGCAGGGTCCCTAACCTAGGGGCCGTCCCTAAGTACCTACCCACTACCCTGGTGGGGATTGCAGCCTGCTTGGGATCTGGGGAACTACCTTACCTGGTGTAGGAGCCACTTGCTCCCTACACCCTTCCTTCCCCTTTCTGCTCCCAGCTCCAACTCCCGTGCTCCAAAGCCCGCGAAATGTATCTATTCCCATGTCTGGTAATCCTGGGCCCTCATTGGCCACTATGAGGCACCTGGTGCCTGCCTCTCTAGGACCCATGGGAGTTGTAGTCCCACAGAGGCCTCTACAGCATTGGGGCCGCGTGCGCGATTCTCCTGGTGTCCGCCGCAAACCCCGCACCTTACTGCGCATGCGCGACCAACGCGCACGCTCGCGCAACCTGTCATGGCGGCCTCCGCTAGCTGGGTGCGCTGCCGAGGCTCCGAGGACTCGGAGCGCTACCTGCTCCGGCCCCCACCTTCGCGTTGTGCCGGCGGGTCCGTCGCTGCCTCAGGCGGCACCCGCGATCCGTCGGCACTCACGGAGGGGGGTCTCTGGGGCCAAAATAAGACCGGGGCTACAGTAACTTTATAATTATTTAGGGGGGGCGCGGGCTGCGTGCGGGGAAACCTGGGGGCGGGCAGAGCTGTGCACGGGTGGCCAGAAGCTCTGTGCAGAGGCTGCTACTTCTATGCTGTGTCTTGCAGAGGGGGCGGGGCCTTGCTGCGGGGCCTTCCCTGCACACAGACAAGCCCTCCTCCTCCTGTCTGTTAGCCGCCCGTTGTCAGCAGCACATGGGGGGACCTGAGCAAGCTTAGTTACTCCCTCCCCCAGGTGTGTGTGTGTGTGTTTGTGTGTGTGTGTGTGTGTGGTTGTGTGTATCAGTGTGTGTGTGTGTGTGTGTGTGCGTATGAGTGTGTGTGTGGTTGAGTGTGTGTGAGTTTATGTGGTTTTGTGAGTGCGTGGTGTTGTGTATGGTGTTGTGTGTGTGTGTGGTGTTGTGTGTGTGTGTGGGGGGGTTGAGTGTGTGTGTGTGTGGGGGGGGGGGGTTGAGTGTGTGTGTGTGGGGGGCGGGTTGAGTGTGTGTGTGGGGGGGGTGAGTGTGTGTGTGTGTGGGGGGGGTTGAATGTGTGTGTGGTTGAGTGTGTGTGTGTGTGTGTGTGGTGTTGTGAGTGTGTGGTGTTGTGTGTGTGTGTGTGTGGTGTTGTGTGTGTGTGGGAGGTTGAGTGTGTGTGGGGGGGTTGAGTGTGTGTGGGGGGGTTGAGTGTGTGTGTGTGGGGGTAAGTGTGTGTGTGGGGGAGGGTTGAGTGTATGTGTGTGTGTTTGTGTGTGTGTGTGTGTGGTTGTGTGTATCAGTGTGTGTGTGTGTGTGTGTGTATGAGTGTGTGTGTGGTTGAGTGTGTGTGAGTTCATGTGGTGTTGTGAGTGCGTGGTGTTGTGTGTGGTGTTGAGTGTGTGTGTATGGTGTTGTGTGTGTGTGGTGTTGTGTGTGTGGGGGGGGGGTTGAGTGTGTGTGTGTGTGGGGTTGAGTGTGTGTGTGTGTGTGTGTGGGGTTGAGTGTGTGTGGGGGGCGGGTTGAGTGTGTGTGTGTGTGGGGGGGGGTGAGTGTGTGTGTGTGTGTGTGTGTGTGTGTGTGTGTGTGTGTGTGTGTGGGAGGGGGGTTGAATGTATGTGTGGTTGAGTGTGTGTGTGTGTGTGTGTGTGTGTGTGTGTGTGGTGTTGTGAGTGTGTGGTGTTGAGTGTGTGTGTGTGGTGTTGTGTGTGTGTTGGAGGTTGAGTGTGTGTGTGTGTGGGGGGGTTGAGTGTGTGTGTGTGTGTGGGGGGGGTTGAGTGTGTGTGTGTGGGGGTAAGTGTGTGTTTGTGTGGGGTTGAGTGTGTGTGTGGGGGGGTTGAGTGTGTGTGTGGGGGGGTAAGTGTGTGTGTGTGTGGGGGGGGTTGAGTGTGTGTTTGTGTGTGGGGGGGTTGAGTGTGTGTGTGTGTGTGTTTGAGTGTGTGTGTGTGTGGTTGAGTGTGTGTGTGTGGGGGGGTTGAGTGTGTGTGTGGGGTTGAGTATGTGTGTGTGTGTGTGTGTGGGGGGGGGGTGTTGAGTGTGTGTGTGTTTGTTGGGGGGGTTGTGTGTGTGGTTCTGTGAGTGTGGGGTGGTGTTGAGTGTGTGTGGTTGGGGGTTGAGTGTGTGTGTGTGTGGGGGGGGTGTTGTGTGTGTGGGGGGTTGAGTGTGTGTGGGGGAGGTTGAGTGAGTGTGTGTGGGGGGGTTGAGTGTGTGTGTGTGTGGGGGGGTTGAGTGTGTGTGTGTGTGGGGGGGATGAGTGTGTGTGTGTGTGGGGGGGGTTGAGTGTGTGTGGGGTTGAGTGTGTGTGTGGTGGGGGGGGTTGAGTGTGTGTGGGGGGGTTGAGTATGTGTGGGGGGGTTGAGTGTGTGTGTGTGGGGGGGGGGTTGTGTGTGTGTGGGGGGTTGTGTGTGTGGTGGGGGGTTAAGTGTGTGTGTGTGGGGTTGTGTGTGTGTGTGTGGGGTTGTGTGTGTTATGATTGAGTATGTGTGTGTGTGGTGATTGAGTATGTGTGCTGTGTGTGTGTTGTCTGTGATTGTGTGTGGGTGTTGTAATTGAATGCAGCGGTGCACAAACTGGAGGGTGGGGGGCGCCCACGAGCGCAAGATTTAGGCGGGGTGCGTGCGGCAAAACCTGGGTGCGCAGGCGAAAAAAATGTGTGCGGCGGCCAAGAAGATGTGCGTGGGCGGCCGAACAGGATAGTGCAGGTGATGGCCACGTGATTCGGAGGTACGGGGGAGGAGCACGCCTTGCCTTCCGGTGTCTGCCCTGCAATAGCGCTGTGGTCCTGCTCTCCTCCGCTGGAAACCTGCTTCGCTGAGATCCTCTGCAAGTGAAAGGGTAGGCTGCCACTATATCAATAATACTATGAATGTACAGAAATAATTTTAAAAAGTGTAAACACTTCCCCGCTCGTGCTTGCAAAATTATGCAGAACACCCTGTGCTCATGCTTGGAGAGTTGGTGATGTCACCGCTTTCAGCGGCAGCGTGGACGCAGCCTAATTTTGCAAGAGCGAGCTGTTGAAGTATGTAAGTAGACTGCGCTTATAGTGCCGGCGATGCGACGTCGCCCGAAAACAAATGCATTGTCGCCGCCGTGTGCTCTTATAGTAAGCGCGACGGGGCGACGTGATTTTTTTAAGCCGGCAATATTTGATTTTTCAGGGGCTGTCGCCTCATGTGACTGCCCCTGAACCAATCAATGGCCTGGTCGCCCGCGCCGCCACAAAGCAAAATACAACCTTTGCTAGCGGCGACGGGTGATATCACGTGTCTCTGTCGCGGGCACTGTACGCGCGGCCATAGACATATTTGTATTTACATTGTATACCGTTTAATAAAGGTTTTTTTTCATGTGATTTTGATTACATCAGGCAGGGGTGGGGCCCGAGAAATTTCATGGATAAAAAGGGGGGCTCGGCCTTAAAAAGTTTGCTCACCCCTGCTCTAGAGCCCTGACCTAGAAGGTTATTCCTCCTAACTAACTTGTGTTTAAAAGCTGTGTAATACGGCAGGCATATGTTAAAATGGGTATGAAGTAATAGGTGACACTGTGTGCTCATTTGCATGTGATTTCCTAGAATCCCTGGCTGCAGTGCTACCTCTTCAGAGCTCCAGAGCAGCCACCCAGGGGCACAGAGGGGTTAGAACTGGGTCTACTCCGGCCGGAGGCGATGCTGAAGGACCATGGAGATGAGATCTAATGGGCTGGCTGGCATCAGCCCCAACCCCATGCTCATCAGCCCCAGCTGGATGCTCATCAGCCCCAGCTCCATGCCTTAAGATGGCTGCTGCCTGCCCAAATGAGGAGTAAGGGAGCCTAGGAGAGATGTGGCAGGCAATGGACGAGACACCTACCTAAATGAGATACTGTGACCACAGGGGAGCACTACATGAGCGAAACAAAATAATTAAATAGCTATACAATAACTGCATCAACGAATTCTGCCCAAAGCTAAATAGAACAAAATAGACATGCATGGCAGCCGTAGAACTATAAAGAATGCCCACTATCAAAAAAATACTGCAGGTGCGGAAAGCACCCTACAGATGTTTCGGCGGCCGGAGGTAGGGCCCAAGCACACAGGCGCAGTGGGCTTGCGAGCACCAGCCGACACTCTGTTAGTCTCACTGGGGCAAAGGAAAGAAAGAGAACCCAAAATAACTGAAGGTTAGGTAGAATATGCTGTAAAAGCAGACCTGATGAATTTAGCGAGAAGATTAAAAAAGACATTACTACTTTGGGAGACAGGGTGGATGAGCTGGAAAAAGAAGCCGGAATGGTCTCAACAGTTCAGGAGTATGTAACTCATAAAGTACAGGAGCAGGAAGAGACTATGCAAAATATGCTCCTGCATAATGAGGACATGGATAATAGAGGGAGACGTTCTAACATAAGAATTAGGGGTATACCCGAAACAGTAGAACCCCAAGAACTGGTCCCATACCTACAAAAGCTATTCTCCAATGTGACTGATTGATGAATCACAGGAACGGACGTAGATGATGGACAGGGCACACAGAGCGCTTAGACCCAGACACAGACCATCAGATCTCCCGAGAGACATTGTCATTAAAATGCAAGACATTACTGAAAAGGAGGAAATTATGCAAAAGGCCAGAGGATTAACAATATACAGTTTGAGGCGGTCAATATCCAGATGTATAACAATCTCTCCATGTTAACCCTGCAGCACCGTAGAGTGATGAGGGAAATTACCATGCACCTTCAAAAAACCAACGTGAGATACAAATGGGGATTTCCTACCAAAATGATTGTTATACAAGAGAGTATATCCACGTAGGAGCCGAAGCACAGCCACACCAATGGAGAATAGGACACGAAAGTTCTTTCAAGAATTTATTAGCTAAAAAGGCATAAGGACAGACATCCTAATAGCACTCTGACATGTTTCACACAAAGGGTATGGCACCAGTTCTTGGGGTTCTACTGTTTCGGGTATACCCCTAATTCTTATGTTAGAACGTCTCCCTCTATTACCCATGTCCTCTATATGCAGGAGCATATTTTGCATAATCTCTTCCTGCTCCTGTACTTTATGAGTTACATACTCCTGAACTGTTGAGACCATTCCGGCTTCTTTTTCCAGCTCATCCACCCTGTCTCCCAAAGTAGTAATGTCTTTTTTAATCTTGTCGCTTAATTCGTCAGGTCTGCTTTTACAGCATATTCTACCTAACCTTCAGTTATTTCGGGTTCTCTTTCTTTCCTTTGCCCCGGTGAGACTAACAGAGTGTCGGATGGTGCTTGCGAGCCCACTGCGCCCGGGTGCTTGGGCTCTACCTCCGGCTGCCGAAACATCTGTCCTTATGCCTTTTTAGCTAATAAATTATTGAAAGAACTTTCGTGTCCTGTTCTCCATTGGTGTGGCTGTGCTTCGGCTCCTATGTGGATATACTCTCTTGCTGATTACCTGCCTGGATGCACGCCAGTCTGGACACGCTGTGCAGAGGCTTTTCCTGCCTTATTGTTCACGCCCCGCTCCAGCTGCTTTGGTGCACGGCAACCTACCCCTTGGAGGATTTCGGCGATTCCTGAGCTGAGGAGGATGCGCATATGGACGGCGACGACATCACGCAGGGTGCCATGGAGTCAGCGTGATCGCCTGACCAACACCCGGTGAATACTACCACGAGTGACGCCGCGCTTACCTACCTCCAGGATCTTCGCAAGGGAACCGCCACCAAATTTGAAGGATCGGGGCTCCGGTTTGAGTGGGTCTTACCGGTCTGAAGTTGCGTGAGTAAAGCAACCATTGCCTGCTGTATACGAGTGGTTATTGAATTTAACCCTTTATTGCCATTTTGCTTGAGACATTGAAAAAAGCACTCACAAACCACGCACTTGCAGACTTTCATCATAGACCCTTCAAGACATATGTCTTTATATTACAGCATTTGATTCCAGCGTTACATCACTATTACTGTTTTTAGAGCTCCAGATATTTTGGTCTTTCTTTAGATCAATTTCTTCTATGATTGTTATACAACAAGTGGAAGTTTTCATCCTCAGGCACGGGGAAACCCCCACTAACTTTTTTGGAAGAATTAATATTCCAGGACCCAAAGCAAGTAAAGAATCGCAGGACTCCGCGATGCCAGGACCACCCGATTCCCCCAAGAGCGGAGAGGACAACAATGGGTTGATGTGGGCAGTAGGAAGAACTGAAATTCCAACGATAACAGCAGTAAGCAGAACAGGGATAGGAAGAACCCGCAGGACGAAACAGAGACCACAGAGTGAAGAAGAGTAATTATTATAATATAACGGAGATTTTTGACTATGTACTTTTATGTCCGGCTGTCAGATTAGAGGTCCGAACTACGCAACACGGTGGACATATGCCGATATGACTAGAATTCACAAACTAAATGCCTTTGCAAGAGGAAAAGACAAAGTGTAACAGTATCTGACAGTTCAAAGGTTTAGAAAAGGTTTTTCCTCTTTTCTTTCTGTTCTTTCTGTTATCTTTCTGATAGTCAGTTCGGATTAGAGATAATTAAGGGATGACGATGTTTTCTAGATTAGTTTATGAAGATGTCTATGGTAGTGCTGTGATTTTATAACAGGCTTATTATGGCTAATAAATTAAAGGTTCAATGTTGTCTTAAAGACAGTAGATAGAAGACTGATTTTGCTGCTCCCCCCTTCCTTCCCTCTTCTTAACCCCCCCACCCCCCACCGTTCCCCCCCTGTTTTTTTTCTCCGCTTCCCTCCCCCCTTGCCCCCTCCTTTTCCCTCCCCTGTGGACCAGGGATGGCTGGACTGCCCGGGCCTGCACACTCGCCTCCCCTCCTATATCCCCACACCAGGACTAGTGTGAGCACGTGGCTCTGCCTGCTAGCGATCTGAGCAGCGGAGCCACCCATTACAAGAGAATAGGTTAGGTTGGGAGGTTTTGAGAAATGGGGGATCAAAAGGCTGATCTCAATTTTTGGTTAATTGTGTACTGTGTATTTGTATGTGTTTTTATGTTTTTTTGACTGTTTTTCTTTTTCTGTAACAAGTCAACTGTCGCAGGGAGAAATTATCCAAAACTTTACTTGGCAGATGATGTCCGAGGGTAAGGTGGCTCTAAAGAAGGTAGAGGCTGGAGTAAGAAACAAACTGAGGTTGGTTACTAACCATCACTACGAACCCAAACACCACAACAAACATGACATATAGGATAGACACTCTGAATGTAATGGGGCTAAACTCACCAGTAAAGAGGAGACGGGCACTTGAAGAGATAAAAAAGATGAAAAGGGATGTAATGTTTATACAGGAAAAACATTTTAAAAGAGATAAAGAACAGAGAATGATCAACAAAGACATTGTACAACATTTCTATAGCTCATCACGAGTTAAGAAAAACGGGGTGGGAATTCTGCTTAGCAAGAATTTTGTGCTGCAGGATATCACCACGAAGAAAGATATAGAAGGTAGATATATTATGATCAAAGGGAAGATAAGGAGAAGAAGGTTACCTTAGCAAATATATATGCCCCCAACGTTGAGCAGGCAGATTTATTAGAGGAAGTACTGGCAATAATTAATGTTTTAGAGAAGGAGCTCTATATCTGGGTGGTGATTTTAATGTTGCACTAAACCCGGTGTTAGATACTTCTAAAGGAAATGCAAAAGTGAGCAAAAAAACAGACAAAATGTATAAATAAAATATTGAATCAGCAGGCATTAGTTGATGCCTGGAGAGTTTTGAACCCGTCAGGGAAAGATTACACATATTACTCTCACCCACATGATAGCTACTCTAGAATAGATTATCTTTTTGTAGACCAGATTAATGTGAGTAAAATATGGAATGTCAATATTGGTAATATTACGTGGTCAGATCACGGCCCAGTAACTTTAGAAATTGATTTGGGTGGGGGGTCTATACACAAAGGTGAGTTGACATGGAGATTGAATGAGTCTTTACTGAAAAACAGTAATGTAGTATTAGTGATTGAGGATGCACTTTAAAAGTATTTTGCAGAAAATAATGTAGGGAATATATCGCTGGCAATACTGTGGGATGCTCATAAAAATGTCATAAGGGGAATGCTCACTCAGCAAGCCTCTCTCAGGAAAAAACACAAGAGAAAGAGAAATGATAAAATTAAGCAAGTTAATCCAAGACCTTGAAACAAAACAAAAGAGGGCAGCAGATAAGGAGATATAAAAGCTGGACTAATAACAGCTAGAGGAAAATTACATTTGTTAGCAACTCAAAAAATAGAAAAGTAATTGACTTGGCTTAAACATAAATATTATGAGAAAGGTAATAAGATGGATAGACTGTTAGCCAATCAGTTAAAGCAGAAGCAGAGTCAAAATAATATCAGCAAAATTCAGAAGCAGGATGAGCAGTGTCACAGGATCCAAAAGTTATTAAAGAAGAATTTAGACTATTCTATGATAAATTATACAATATAGAAGCCATACAAAATAGTGAGCAGGAACATATAGAGGCAGATACTCTGGCGACACACTTTATTCGAGCTCGGCTAGTCCCACGAATTCGGGTATACCTGGGTGTATTGAGGTTTGTGACTGTTTTCTGCCCGAGTGCATTGGGTTATTTTCCAGGCAGGGATTGAAGCATTTTATTCCCGCTGGCTGCAATACTGCACAGTATATATATATATACTGCATTACAATTCATGAATTTATGCCATCTGGTAGACACGCGAAGCATTGCAGCCTATTAAATCCTAATCATTATCATTTAACAGATCAGCCGCCCGTCAGCCAGGCATGAACCCAGGCTGGGAAGGCAAACGCAACGGGGCTTGTCAGAGGTGAGGAGCGGCGCATTCCAGGTATCTGCCAGGTACATACTGGGTATTTGCTCGAATAAAGTGTGTCGGTGCAGTATAGAATTATTTATGAAGGTTATTCAAACAGAACAATTACACCTGAGGCAAGAGATAAACTTGATGTGGTTATAATGTGGGAAGAGATAGAAAAAGTGGTGAAAGATCTACCTAAGGAGAAAAGTCCAGGCCCTGACGGACTACCACATATATACTGTAAGATCTTTGCTAACTCTCTTTTTGTATATATTATGGGCATGTTTAACACTTTAAGAGACTCTGGAAACCTATCCTAATATATGTTAGAAGCTCACATAACAATTATCCCTAAGCCTGATAAGGATAAATTAAATTGTGCAAGCTAATCGCCCAATATCACTTATAAATGTAGATGTCAAAATTCTTGTCAAAATGTTAGCGAACAGACTTAATGAATATTTGCCGGATCTGGTGTAGAATGATCAAACCGAATTTATACCAAAAAGGGAAGCCACAGATAACACTAGACAAATTATAAATATACTGAGCCAGATTAATAAAACACAGACTCCAGCTATGATATTATCTATAAATGCAGAAAAGGCATTCAATAGAGTGCAATGGAATTTTATGTTTAAAATGCTGGAACGTATAGGAACGAGAGACATATGTAGGCAGTATATAAAGGCACTATATAGTAATCCGTCAGCAAAGGTCAAGGTAAATGGGCAGGTCTCAAACTCATTTAAAATATTTGATGGTACCAGACAGGGGTGCCCTTTGTCCCCATTGATTATTGCCCTAATAATGGAGCGATTAGCAGAATCAATAAGGAATCATCCAGATATTGCGGAAGTTAAAATAGGTGAGAGAACATAAGATCGCATTATATGCGGATGATGTTCTTCTGATAATAACTAACCCTCTGGTTTTGTTGCCAAGTATAATGAATGTTCGGGGCAGATATAGTTTAGCGTCTAATCTTAAAATCGACTTAACAAAAACAGAGGCGCTAAGCATGTCTTCCAGCAGAGTTGGCGGCCCAAATTAAAGAAAGCCTCCCTTTCGAGTGGAAAAATAAGAGTATAAAATATCTAGGTAAAAATATAACACCAAAAGTAGAAGATCTGTTCGAGGCCAATTATACTCCATTAGCAAAAACAATAGAAAACAATTTTAAAAGATGGAATCAAGGTGAAGGAATAGGAGCCAGAGTTCCTATGCAATGCTCACAGGAAACACACATGTGGTACAAACAATGAAAGAAATCCAAATCACACAGCTTGATATAATTATATCCTTGACACTAGCAACCCTTGATGCCACTCTTTGTGGACACCCTCTATATATAAGGGTATAATCTGTATGGGTGTCACAGGCAATGGGTGCAGTGCAAAAAGGAAAAAAGGAGGAAACTCACACGTCTCTTGAGATCCAAATCCAGATGCTGTGGGGCGTGCTCCTACCTGGTTGGTATTCAATGTAGAAGTTTCTTGAATGGCGGTGCAGCTGCCTTTTGAAAAAATTTGTGGGAACAAAATTGCAAATTGCTGGGTACAAACCGTTTATTGGCACATAAAAAACAGCAACAAAACAGACTCTGACGCGTTTCAGCCGCCAAGGGCCTTTGTCAAAGAGTATAGCATAAACCAAACACTTACAATTTAAATACCCCCCGTTTCCTTTTTTTTTTTTCCTTTTTTTTTTCCTTTTCTTTTATCCATGACTTATATTACTTTTTGCTTCGTCAGACATGCGATATAGAAATGATTATTGGGTTTACAAGGTCCAAATTTGAATGTCCAATGGTTAGCTATTTTACAATTATTAACCAATGACAAGTATCTGTCTGTCCATTATATGTAAGTGGTCCAGAAATAATTAATGAGTTCTTTCATTAACTATAAATTATAGACACATGTCTTACAAAATCTTTATGAAGATATGAATTTATTATATAAACAATTTTTCCAGGTAATATTAATTGTGATGTATTGTGATGATCTATTATACAGCACTGTTGTTTTTAATATTTTAAATCACTTCATGTATGGAGTGAGTTTTAGTGTCACACAGCTCATTCTGACAAATAGTCAGGGGAGTTCCACACTGTTCGTTTGTGTTTGGAATTTCATTTCCCTTTGAATGTATGATGTGAAAAGTATTTATTTATGTAGCTTTCCACCATACTGTGTGTGTTTTTAATACCCCCTCCTTTCTGGCTCTGTCTATGTACCATCGGTTCCAGCAGGCCAATGGTTAAGTGAAAGTATAAACAAACCAGGAGCTTTTCAGTGGTGGCTCAGCTGTCACGTCATAGGGGAGTTGAAGTGTTTATATCTCCGTGTGATTCCTGCTTGCTGTAAGTAAAGACAAGCTGTGTTTAACACAGCAATCATTTAGAGTCCCTGTCAGAGGGGGCGTGATGATTCTGATAGGCAGGGAGTGCCGATATGTCATCATAGGAGGCGGGAACGGGGGGTATTTAAATTGTAAGTGTTTGGTTTATGCTATAATCTTTGACAAAGGCCCTTGGCGGCTGAAACGCGTCAGAGTCTGTTTTTTTGCTGTTTTTTATGTGCCAATAAACGTTTTGTACCCAGCAATTTGCCATTTCGGTCCCACAAATTTTTTCAAAAGGCAGCTGTACCGCCATTCAAGAAACTTCTACATTAAAAAGATGGAATAAGAATATTATCTCGTAGATAGGTAGACTTAATTGTATTAAAATGAATATATTGCCAAGGCTTATGTATTTGTTTCAGACTATCCCCGTGAAAGTTTCCAAGCAAAATATTACTACGCTTCAAAGTAAAATTACTACATTTATTTGGGAATTTAAAAAGCCAAGGACCAATACTAAAACATTGCAAAGACATTAATCACAAGGTGGACTTGGGCTACCAAACATCAACAAATATTATCTCGCTACCCCAGTGAATGCCCTTTTTGAATGGTTTGACTGTACTAAAAATATACTCTGTGTGGAAATTGAAAATAATTATTGCAAAGAAATAGATACAAATAAGGCTGAATGATTTAGGAAGACAGATCGCCCAAGAGGTCTGTATGAGCACCCCACTAAGTGCTTTCGATGAATTTTCTAAAGATGAGAGAATCTCCATGTTCCCATCCCCTCTAACTCCAATATGTGGGAACCCTGATTTCCTCCCAGGACTCGACTCCAGAATATTTAAAAAGTGGAGTCAAGCAGGTGTAATTAGGCTAGGAGACCTGATGGATACGGGTAAGACTAGATGTATTAAACACTTTCAAGACCAGTTTGAATTTAAAGAAGGAGAGAGATGGTAATATATGCAAATTTTACATTATATGACTGGGAAAAAAAACAAAAATATATATTAAGGGTGCTGAACCCTTTTGAAACACTGCCGGTTTTGCGGGGTGCAGGTGGGCACAATACTGTATATCGTACATCTATAGAGCATTACTAGAAATTAATATTGAAACTAAACCAGGATTTGTACTAGCCTGGGAAAAAGGACTTGGTAGGGAGTATTCTGCACTGGAGTGGACACACATGTGGAGTAATGCCAGCTCTTCCTTGATATCAACCAATATTCTAGAAAATGTATATAAGATAATGTACAAGTGGTATTACACACCATAAAAGCTGAAAGAATGCTGCCCGGAACTTCCAGTAAGTGCTGGAGAGGTTGTGAGGAGGTGGGAACAATGCTTTATATCTGGTGGGAGTGTAAGATAATAGAGCGGTTTTGGGATATGATATTACAGCAGATTTTTAATATTACCAATATTAGAATCCCCAAAGACCCGACTATTATACTGCTAAACAGAGAAGTGGTCAAGGGGCACAGAATTAGGAAATCTATTAATACATATGCTAAATGCAGCAAGATGTGCCCTCGCTGCCAACTGGAAAAAGCTGGAGGCTCTCACTATGGGACAATGGGAGTCGAGAGTATGGGAGGTCATGAAAATGGAACAATTATCAAGGATAACCACTGACACAAGGTTAAAATTTGAATGCCTTTGGCTGCCATGGTCAGAGTTTACTGCTAATAGAACACCGTGAGAGGATCTGAAAGTGGACACATTTGCCATAGTGAGAATAATAATAAGGATAACCCGGACTACTATTTACGGGATTGACTTGTTTCTAGTTTATTTTATCTTTGACTACTTATTTAATTTTTTATTTATGTCAGATTGTTGGTTTTATGTATGTTTTTATTAGTATCAATGCTGTTAGTTAATGTGTTATTGTATATCCGGTAATGTATAACTTAGCTTATACGATAATATACAATAAGTCTGAGTATGGCTGACTGTAGACTGCAGAGTGAAAAGTGTAAAAACCCTGACATGTTTTAAGTTGTGTTGTATAGTTTTGTATATGTTAAATGTTATAAAGATGTGGATTATAAATAAAGAATTTATATAGCATGTCTGAAGTACTCCTAAAAAAATATTTGCTGTCCGGGATAGCCAGAATGGCAAACCGAATCAGATGAAGCGTGAATTCCAGTCTTATGATGTCACTGCCCTTTCCTGGACACGAGAGCCAATAAACAGTGAGGACGAGGCATTGAGGGGAAATTGCAACCATAGAAGTTCGTGGACACCGCAACAATTCTTAAATCTAAAATTGTTTATTGTCAGTAGATTTTAAGATTATTTGTCAAAAATTAGAATAATACTTGCAGTTAACCACTGTTATATGATTTAGCAATGTAACATCTTTAAATCTTCATCTATTTGAGTTCGAGATCTCTGTTATGAACTGCACATTAGATAGAAAGACCCCGATTCTTTATTGGTATCATCATTTAAATTCTCTGTTTGCGTAATCTGAATGTAAAAATATATGATACAAAAGGCATAGCTAGTAAATATTTCAGTTGTGTTTATCAGTGGGAAGATGACGTTAGTACCAACTAGCAATAACATTTATTGGACTGACATTAAGCTTGCATTATGTGTGTGATATTAAAACTTTGCAGGTTCCAGAACATCTCTATATCATTTTGATGCGGATCAAATAAAAGTTGTTGTATTATGCTTCAAATGACAAAAGGGCATACACAATTCTCTGGGTTGTTAGAAGTTATTGGTGATAAAGGAGAGTGATTGCCACTCAATCCTCTACATACAGATTTCCTGGATCAAACTTTTTATATTTTTCATTTTTGTGAACTGCTTTATAGAAAAAGAAATTGAAAAAAACCATCAGACCAGCAATACGCTATTTTTTTCAATGCATTCAGTGCAATTCCCAGGCATCATTACATGCTTCTCTGCATTGTCGCCTAATCTATATTAGTTATAGATAGACAGACACACATACAGTGGCGACAAGAAGTTTGTGAACTACTTAGGATTTTCACATATTTTAAACCTAAAATGTTATTAGATCTTAATCTAAGTTGTAATAATAGATATAGATAACCTGATCAAATTAATAACACAAAAACATGATACTTTTTCAGCATTTATTTATCCACAAATGATTAAACATTCAATTTCCCTGTGTGAAAAAGTATGTGAACCTTTAGATTCAGTATCTGGTGGCGCCCCCTTGAGCAGCAATGACTTCAACTAAATGTTTCCTGTAGCTGCTGGTCAGTCCCTCACATCAGTTTTGAGAAATTCTGGCCCATTCATCCATACAAAACTGCCTCAACTCAGTGACATTTGAGGACTTCCTTGCATGGCCCACTTGTTACAGGTCCTGCCACAATATTTCGATGGGGTTCAGGTCCAGACTTTGACTAGGCTATTCTAAAACGTGTAATTTCTTCTTCTGCAGCCATTCTTTTGTAGATCTGCTTGTATGTTTAAGATCATTGTCTTACTGCATGGCCCACTTTTGCTTCAGCTCACGGATGAATGACCTGACATTCTCCTGTAGAATCACAGTGTGTAATGCACGAACAGGAAGACGTATGAAGCACAGAGTACGTGCAAAACCGGTTGAGGTATTGTTGCTAGCTTCAGTATATGTCACGTCATCACGTCATATGTTGTCCTGTTCGTGCGTTACACGCTGTGATACGGCTTGTGCCCTCGTTGCTGTCCATTTTGAGTTGTGGTCCGGGGACACTGCGCACCATGTCCTGCCTGAATTTTATCTACGGACTCATTCCTTTCTGGATCTTCAGCTGATTTAATATACCTATTTGGATACTCACCTCTAGTACGCTGTGTGTCTTTCTTCTTGTCTTTGGAGATTCTGTTGGGTCTCACCTTTGAGGGAGCAGTGTGCCCATTCAACACACACTGCAAGGAGGTGTTTTTGCCTACAAGACCCATTACCTGTTTCCTGACGTGAGGGAGAGTCTGCGCAATAGGGAGTCTTCTTTTATTGCTTAATATAAACCCTACTGGATATTTAAGAAAAGACTGGGTTTTGATTCATGAATGTTATCATGAAAAAAATATGGAATTTCCATAATTACCATTAGAGTTCACAAACTTTTTCTTGCCACTGTATACTGCAGACAGACATACAGATATACAGGATAGGCAATAAGATATATTTATTAGCTGATACCAGTGACTCCTAGTGATATTATAATAATATTTTCTCCTACTCCGTAAAGATAAGAAATGTATCTAACAACAACTATTATAAGGGATCTGTCTGAATATCCAGGATGACTGTTGACAGGAAGTGAAATCAACTTCTCCAAAGCTGCCATGGCCACCTAAGTTCTTGGTAATTCCTGCCCTTACCCCCCTGACAGGAAGTAAGCCTTGCTTTGGACCTCATTGCCTGAAGCTGCCTCTGGCCTTTAAGTAGCAGGCATTTGCTATCCAACTTTTTTCGTGCAAAATACTTGTACCTGCCTTGCCTTTGTTTTGCCTGCTGCCTGTCTCGACCTTGGAACTGTATCTGACTACCCCTTGCCTGCTGCCTGCCTCGATCTCGGAACCGGAACCTGACTACCCCTTGCCTGCCGCTTGCCTCGACCTCAGAACCGGACCTGACTATCCTTTTCCTGCTGCCTACCTCGACCCCAGAATCGGATCTGACTACCCCTGAATCCAAGGCCTCTGATCCCAGGCCAAGGTCGTGTATTACTCCCTACGACTGCCCTGCGGGTCCGTATCCTGTTATGCAGTCAGCAACGTTGCATGGACCCTGCAGAGGTAAAGAACGCTGTTACCCATCAGGACCAGCTTCTGGGAACCCATGCCACCCATCTAGCTATGCTGGATCAGAAACTGTATTCAATCTCCATTATGCTGCAGACCCTGTACAGCCACTTCAGTACCACCCAGGGTGAACCCATATATGCCTGCACCTTTAGCTTGTGATGCTGCACCAGCATCTGTGGTCCTAAGGGAGCCCTGGATCACTCCAGTATGGAGGGCTCACCTCGGCTTGCAGAGGATTCCTGAACCAGTGCCAGGTGTAGTTTGACACACAACCGTCATCCTTCTCTACTCACCGCTCTCGAGTGGCATATATCTTCTCGCTCCTCATGGATGAAGCATTAGCTTGGGCGTCACCCCTTTATGAAAAGGGTTCCCCATTGTTGGACGACTCCATCGCTTTCATGCAATCCTTCAGGACAATCATTGATACTACCAGTTGTGCGACTTCCGCTGAATTCATACTACTACAGTTAAAACAAGGCTCTCGCACTATCGGACAATATGCTATAGAGTTTAGGACCCTGGCAGTGGAGACTGAGTGGAACGAGGGGGCTTTGAAGGCTGCTTTCCGTCAGGACATTGTGGAGAGGCTGAAGGACGAATTGATGTACAGGGACCTACCTGCAGATCTTGAAGGACTGATCGCCCTTTGTATGTTCCTGGACCTTCGGGTGAGGGAGAGACATCAGGAGCAGGATCGTGCTCACAGATTCCGGTCTATTCTGCTGACTCCACCTCTTCAGGCTCCTTCCAATGAAACACCAGGAGAACCAATGGAGCCCATGCAATTGGGCAATTTGCATTTGACAGAACAGGAGAAGCAGCACTGGCGATCCTTAGGGTGTGCTTCTACCGTGGCGAAAAGGGACACATGGTACGAACCTGTCATAAGAAGTTGGGAAATGCCTGTGCCCAGAGCAAGTAGGGGAGCATCGTCTGGGTATCCGCACCTTCTCTCCATCTCCTTGTTGTTTGATGATCCCCATCTGCCTATCCTGGCAAGACCATTCCGTGATAACCAAGGTCTTCGTGGACTCCGGAGCCGCCGGTATATTTGTGGATAATGCCTTCACTCAACGGATCAAGATTCCTTTCCAGAGGAAGGACGTACCCCAAGTATATGTTTGGAATCGGGGTCGTATCACAAGAGATGGTTCAAATCAGGGCTATGGTTGGTGTTTTGCACCACAAACTCATCCAGCTGGATGTCATCAATTCCCCAGCCATCGATGTGGTTCAAGGGCTTCCCTGGCGTGAGGATTGACCTTCGGCCCTGCCTCCATGAAGCAAACCCATGATGAGACGGGTGACGTGTGCCTCGCTACCAGGCTGGGGTCACCACATGCACCACGCTTAAGCCCCGCCCCCATGACGCATCCCGTGATGCGACGGGTGACATGCGCCACGCTTCCAGGCTGGGAGACACCGCAAGGACCACGCTCAGGCTCCGCCCCGTGACTTCACGGGTAATGCGCACCGCACGCAAGCTACACGCAGCCGCCGCATTGCCATGGGTACATGAGGGGTTAATTCCATCCACAATTATTCTTCACCTGTACTTCTCCCCGCCCCTGCCTATCAGTGGACTAAATATGTCTAAGGGGCGGTGTTCATTCATTACTCTGCAGCAGTCTGCTATTCTACCATTGGCTACTTGTTCCTTAAATGCTCAGCCAGCCCTGCTGCAAACTGGCTGAGCATAAACTTCTGTTTGTGTAACTAGTGTTTGCCTCAAACACCCTGCTGCCCTGCTGTTGCCTTGTCTTGTTTCTCTTGCTCCTGTTTGACCTCGGCTTGTACCTGGATCTCCGCCTTCTCTGACCCCTGAACTCGGCTCGCATTAGGACTTCTACCTTCTATATTCCTGGACCCGGCACCGTACAACGACTATCTGACTTCTCCTATCCTAGACCACGGCAAGAATTACGACCAATCTGACCTCTCCTACCCTGACCCAGCTACACGTCTACCACTCTGCATTCCGGACGCAGTTAGGCGGTTGTAGGTCGGTGTATATCAACATCCCCACCTCAGCCACATGGTCTCATCCAATTTGTGGTGAGCACCCGTTACAGTATGCTCAGCCCCACAAACATGGACCCTGCTGAGGTTGGTCGAGTCTTGAATCTACATTCTGACATGTTCAATAAATTAGAGAAATACCTTGATCAAATCAGTCAGCGGATGGAGCAACTCCAATGGACTGTGCAAAACATGACAGATCAGACACAACGTATCCCTACTGGTCCTCTCCCCTCAGCGTTGTGCCCCCGCAGCGACATGTTTGAGACCCATACTCTCATTCCCGAGGGTATGGAGACGCCAGAAGGTTGCTTATATGCCGCTCAATTCCACCAGAAAATCCTTGAGTGGGGTCACTCCTCCAAATCTGCCGGTCACCCTGGTACTATTTAATCAGACGCACTTTTTGGTGGCCGAATATGCTGAAGGACATTAAGGAATTCATCGGTTCGTGCTCCACCTGTGCCCAAAACAAGTCCGCTCGCAACAAGCCGTCTGGTCTGCTTCACCCTTGGTCTATCCCGGATCGCCCTTGGACACACCTTTCAATGGACTTTATTGTCTTACTCCCAGTCTCTAATGGTATGAATACCATTCTTGTCATTGTGGATAGATTCTCAAAGCAAGCTCATTTCATACCTCTCAAAGGCCTTCCCAATTCTGCCACCTTCCGGATCCAAGGAGTCCCTGTCTCTATTGTCTCTGATCGTGGTTCACAGTTCGTCTCAAAATGTTGGCGTGCTTTCGCCCAAAGACTGGATATCATCCCCAAACCAACGGTCAAACAGAGAGAACTAATCAATCTCTTGAGCAATAACTCAGATGCTTAATCTCTGACCCACAAGATAACTGGGTAGACCTACTCCCATGGGCCGAATTCGCTCACAACTCTCTCAGGAACGAGTCCACCCAGGAGTCGCCCTTCTTTATAAATTATGGGTTTCACCAAGCCCGCCTGCCTATCTCCTCAAAACTTCATTTTTGAAGTCCCGGCTGCAGATTACAGGTTAAATTTCCTTCAGAATTCTTGGAGGCGGATTCAGAAGACGCTCCAGGAAGCAGTCCTCAGACAGAAGACACAGGCGGATCGCCATCGCCGAAAGGCGCCCAAGTTTAGGCCAGGAGTCAAGGTGTAGCTATCTTCAAAAAATATAAGACTGAAGACACATATGCCAAAACTGGCTCCAAGGTTCCTCGGTCCATTCACCATTCTTGAACAAGTCAACCCTGTATCGCCTTCAACTGCCTCAGTATATGAGAATTCCAACCATTTTTCATGTATCACTACTGAAACCAGTTGTTCAGAGCTCCCAATTCCCGGATGTCTCTCCTAGACCACCACCGGTCATTGTTCAGGGCCAAGAGGAATTCGAAATCCAATCTATAATCAACTCCAGGTACTCTAGAGGAGCTGTCCAGTTCCTGGTACATTGGAAGGGTTTCTGACCCGAAGAACGCTCCTGGGTACCACAGATCCACACTCCCAGCTTGTTAAGGCGGTTCCACGTCAGGTTCCTGCACAAGCCTTATGGGAATTGTCCTGAGGCCGTTCCTCAGGGGGGGGGTACTGTAAGGCATTGGGGAGCACGTCCCTTGCGACGTGTTCCCTCCTTACCTGCCACTGCTGCTGCCTCCGTCCCGGCTCCCGGTCATGCACGCACCCCCGCTCTGATTACAGAGCGCGCGCACACCCGCAGCTCTTCAGGCCACGCCACGGAGTTTAATTCCGCCCCCCAGATGTGCCGCGCCCACCTCACACGTGGCGCACACATGTGATGACGTGCTCCAATCCCCAGCTGCGAGTCAACACTGCTAAGTGCCCCTTGTCTTCTGCAGCCTATGGGAACCTCCGCCGACGACGCGCCTCCCGCCCTACTGGTTCCTGCTCCCTTTATATACCTGGTTCTGTCAGTCAGCCCTTACTCAGCATAACCACTTGTAGCCTTGTTGCTTCCATGTCAGTTGTGCCTTGCCTTGTTCTGGTTTTGTTTTGCAGATTAACCTTTTGTGTACCGACCCGGCTTGTAAGTGAACCCTCTCTGATATTGACTTCGGTTTACCCTCAACTACGGCGACCTCTCCAACCCACAAGCACAGCTTCACAGACTTGACAATTCTGATATTTATACTCCCAGACACGGCTTAACGGACTTCTACGATTCTGCTCTCTCCAACCCAAGGACCCGGCAAGTATACGGATTAACCCACTCTCTCCAACCCAGACCCAGCAACGCTAAACAATCCGCCTTCCAGGCACGCCTCCGCTGCTGTGGGTGCGTGGTTTTGTACCTTCCCACCTCAGTACCGGGGTCTTCTCTTGTTTGTGGGTAGCACAAGCGTTATAGTAACAGTTGCTTATTCTCTGTTTCATATATCCCAAGGCAGCTGTCCTATGGCCCGTTACGCGGTTGAATTTCGGACGTAGCGTCTGAGACCGGCTTAAATGGTCAGGCATTGGTGGTGGCATTCTGGCAAGGCCTCTCAGAGAATCTTAAAGATGAACTCGCTGCCCAGGAAGCCCCACAGAGTTTGAGGAACTCATCGGACTATGCCTCCGAGTGGACTTCAGGCTACATGAGAGAAGAGCCGAGAGAGCTCGATGCAAGCCAGGTACACTCTTCGCGTGTGAGGATTCGCCATCCTGGTGGTCGCAGACCGTCTCCTCACCTCAACAAGCCTTCCGTGACGGACACTCAGGATGTGCGGTCTCATGGTCTCAGTACGCGCACGTGCACGGACCTTGCGTGGCCTGATTCCCCGTCCGTGGATTCAGACCCTGTCTCCCGCTCTGATGCACAGTGAGTGCGTTCGGCCAGCCTCCCTGCTGACACGTGGTACAAGCCCCGTCTCCACTCTGGTGATGGACAAGACCAGCGTGGGAGTGACACGCGCTCTCGGTTCCACCCCTGACCTCCGTGACGTGCGCAGGATGACTCATGAGCAGTTCTGCCCCCATCCCCGATTAGGCTGCATCATAGGGCACACCTGTGTGCACCAGCAGCCTATCAGTGCTTACTTCCTGGTTCCGCCCTTGCTGGCTATTGGTGGCTCTGTCTTTATATACCTTCAGTCTGCTCTCATTCCTTGCTGAGCATAGTCAAGTGTGACGCCGTGCCTTGCTGCATTCTTCTTCCTGAGACCTTGCCTTGCCTGCCTGTTAACCTCTTGTTGCCTGAACCCTGCTAGTACCTTGGACTCCGCTTCTGTCCACTCCTGATCCGGCTTGTACAACCATTCTCTGTCTCCAGTCCTGACCTTGGCTAAGTACTCCAACGATCCGATATTCTCCTATCCTGAACCTGGCAACATACCCCGACAATCCACTACTCTCCGCTCCTGAACCTGGCAAGTTTTTCAACCATTCTCCAATCTGTAATCCTGACCTGGCTTGAACGACTACTCTACATCCTAGACGCGCTTGCGTGGCTGTGGGTCGGCGTTAACGAATTTCCTACCTCAGCACCGTGGACGCGCTTCGTTTGTGGTGAGCTACGTATTACATCGCAAAGCCTCTATGCAGGCTCCCTTAAACCTCCGCTTCCGGACCCAGAGGAACCCATGCAGCTCGCAGGTAACAAATTGTCGTTCGGTGAGAAACAGCGCAGATGTGATGCCAGACTCTGTGTGTATTGTGGTAATGCTGGGCACCAGGCACTCACGTGCCCCCATAAGTCGGAAAATGCCAACATCCCAGTAAGAGCTAGGAGGACCTTACTGGGAACATTATCTGCTTCTCCTCCTCAAACGCCAACCAGACTCTTGATACCCATCACGCTAACCAGTGATACCTTCAAAGTCACCACTTGGGCCTTTCTGGACTCTGGGTCAGGTGGGAATTTCATTAACCTTGGATATGCGGTTAAAACAAATCCCTTTGGTACGCAGAAGTCACACCGTTGGTCTGGAGGCTATTGGTGATCGACCATTTCAACCCGCTTTTGTTTCTCTCCAAACTATTCCTTTTCAATTACAGACAGGGGAGGTCCAAACTGAAAAGATCCATTTAGACGTCATTTATACGCATACCTTCGATGTTATTCTGGGACTTCCATGGCTTCAATGGCACAACCCGCGGATACACTGGACAGAGGTGCAACCTTTCCAATGGAGTTTTTACTGCTCCCAGAATTGCTCTGTCCCGTCCAAAGCCCTATGCTTTCGGTACCTGAACAGGTAACTCTTCTACCTAAAATGTATTCAGAATTTCAGGATGGCTACAACAAGGCTCAATCCGAGGAATTTCCCCCCCCCACCGGTCTTTTGATTGCCCCATTGACCTTTTACCCAGCTCTGCCCCCACGAGGAAGTTCCTACCCACTATCTCCTCCTGAGACCAAAGCCATGAAGGAGTATATCCAGGAGAATCTACAGAGAGGGTTTATTCGGAAGTCCTCGTCCCCGGCCGGTGCAGGGTTCTTCTTTGTTAAGAAGAAGGATGGATCTCTCAGACCGTATATTGACTACCGGGGGCTTAACAAAATCACAATCAAAAACCAGTATCCTTTACTCCTTATTACCGAACATTTTGACTGGCTACAGGGTTCCACTATTTTCGCCAAATTGGACTTACGGGGAGCTTACAACCTGGCAAGGATCCGACAGGGGGATGAGTGGAAGACAGCCTTTAATACTTGGGACAGTCATTATGACTGTGTAACACTCCTGCAGTTTTCCAGGATTTGTCCATTAAGTTTTTGGGACCTTCTCGACCAATACGTTATTGTATATCTAGATGACATACTAATCTTCTCCAAGACCATACATGATCATCCTGGCCATGTCAAACAGGTACTCCGACATCTCCAGGAGCATCGCCTGTTCGCTAAATTGGAGAAGTGTCAGTTACACAAGACCATGACGTCCTTTCAAGGCTACATCATCTCTGACACCGGCCTAGCAATGGATCCTGCAAAGGTAAAAGCAGTATTGGATTGGCCTCGACTGACAACCCTGAAAGCCGTACAATGGTTCCTAGGCTTAGGCAACTATTATCATACAGAACTTCTCTTCAGTAGTGGCACCATTACAGCATTTACGCAGAAAGGAGTCGATTCGGCGCTGTGGCCTCCTGCTGCTATGTACGCTTTCGAGAAGTAAAAAAATGCCTTCATCTCAGTTCCGGTCCTCGTACACACCGATTCAGGATTACCCTTTACCCTTGAGGTGGACACTTCAGATGTCGGGGCTGGAGCAGTGTTGTCCCATTGGAAACCTCCGCAAGCCTTGTGCCTTCTTTTCTAAAAAAATTCTCATCTGCCGAACAAAACTACGACGTAGGAAATCGTGAACTGTTGTCCATAAAAATGGCTTTGGAGGAATGGAGGCATTTTCTCAAGGGTACGGAAAATCTGGTTACTATTGTTACAGATCATAAGAATCTGCTCTACATCGAAGGCGCTCGCCACTTGGGATCACGACAATCTCGGTGGTCTCTTTTCTTCTCTCGCTTTAATTTAATTATTTCTTGCATACCCGACTCTAAACATATTAAGGCAGACGTCCTTTCTCGTCAATTTCTAGTAGAAGACAAGGCAGAAGATCGAGAGGAAACCATACACCCTCCATCATGTATAATCTCCACCAATACTTTTGACTCGTTGGAAGACATCACGCAAGGCCAGTCCGAGGTTCCTGAAGGTCTCTGTAACGCCTTTATGCCCGCAGACCTGGCCAGTCCCCAGTACTGAGGTGGGTAAGGGAATAACACTCACCCACAGCAGTGAGGGCGTGCCCGGAGTGTGGTAGTTGCGTTGCCGGGCCTGGTGAGTAAGGGTTAACGTTATACTTGCTGAGTCCGGGGTGCCTGAGGTCGGAAGGTAATGTCCAAGAGCCAGAGTTCAAGGGTTGGAGAGAGCAGCGCTGTGATGTCCGAAAGCCAGGGTTCAAGGGCAGGAGAAGGCAGCGTAGTCAAGTCCAAAGCAGAGTTCAAGTTCAAACCAAAGGAATCCAAACAGGGGCAGGGACAGGAACCAGAGCTGAAAAAGACAAGGGAGCTAGGCATAGACACTGCACACACAGGAGCTACAGGAAAGCTATGCAGAGCAAGGACTGAGAGGAAGGAGTGGGGTTATATGGGAAGAAGGACCAATAGAGGTGAGGGGAGGAGCAGAGGTTAGAGTGGGTAATTGCAGGGATAGGTCTCTGAGAGCAGGGGAGGAGACAAGGAGGTAATCCAGGGTAATTGCCTGCAGCCGATGGGGGGCGGAGCCAGTGCCTGGGGATGGCAGATAACTAGAGCGGGTGCGCGCGCCTTCTATAACATTGCTATGTGCGCGCACCGCGCGTGCACCAGAGTGTGGAGGAAGCATCGCAGAGGAGGCGCTCGGCAGGAGAGTCAGAGGCGAAGGAGGAGCGGAGGAACCAGATAGGGAAAGAGCTGGGATAACGGAGGCACGCCGAGGGGCGCGTATCCCTCGATAGGAGACCAGTGATCAGGAACGCGCGCGCACAATGAGGGGACCGCACGCGTGCGCAGAACGTATGCCTGGGCGTGCGGACCGTGCCGTGGAGGAATAGCTCAGGGAGGAGGATAGAGATTGGGAACGTAGGGGAGCGGGACAGTTAGCCGCCGTGGGACCTGGGGTGACGGGGACACGCTGGGAAGCGCGAGTCCCTGATCCGTTACAGTCTCCAAGTTCCAGAGGGGCGTCTCTTTACCTCACCAGCATATCGTAGCAAAGTACTAGATTGTGGTCACTCTTCTAGAAGCTCCGGACACCTGGGTATTAAGAGAACCATCGATCTACTGGAACTGACCTTTTAGTGTCCAGGCAAGGACATAAAAGGATTTGTCTCTGCATGTTCCACCTGTGCCAAGAACAAGACTCCCCATAACAGGCCTTTTGGTTTGCTGCAGTCACTCCTGATCACGGATCATCCATGGACAAACCTCTCCATGGATTTCAACGTGGAACTACCTGTGTCCAAAAGGTAGGAACACCATTCTGATGGTTGTCGATCGATTTTCAAAACAGGCCCACTTCATACCTCTCAAAGGTCTACCCAATGCCCTTAAACTATCCAAAATCTTTATTAATGAGGTGTTCCGCCTTCATGGGGTTCCCCAGGTCATTGTGGCAGATCAAGGCTCCCAATTTATCTTGAAGTTTTGGCGGGCCTTCTGCAAGCCACTAGGGATCTCTCTGCACTTTTCTTCTGGCAATCATATTCAGACAAACGGTCAGACTGAGCGAACTAAACAATCACTGGGATAGTTCATCCATTGCTTCATCTCATACCCAGGACAACTGGATGGATCTTTTACCCTGGGCCGAGTTTTCTCATAACAATCTTCGCAACGAGTCAACCCAAGACTCACCGTTCTTTACCAATTTCGTCTTTCATCCCTCAGCTCTCCCTACTGCAGGACCCAGGTCCAGGGTACCGGCAGCAGACAACAGGATTCTGCATCTTCAAGAGTCTTGGGCTAAGATTCAGGAGAATCTCTGTAAAGCAGTCTCGGTGCAGAAAAAAACGGCTGACCGACATTGTTGCGAGCCTCCTACTGTATGTACAATTCGGGACAAAAGGTTTGGTTGCCCACAGAAAACATCCGATTGAAGGTTCCCACAGCTAAATTGGTGCCGAGGTATATTGGCCCATTTCCCATTAACGAGAGTCAATCCAGTGGCCTACTGACTACGGTTGCCAACATCTATGAAAATTCCATCAGTGTTTGATACGTCACTACTCAAGCCCTTCATACAGGACCCTCAGTATCCAGCTTTCGGTGTCCCCGCCTGAACCCCTCTTGGTTGAGGGACAACAGGAGTTCGAAGAACAAACCATCTTGGACTCCATGCTCACCCGTGGTTAAAATCCAGTACCTGGTTCATTGGAGGGGTGTGACGATAGCCTGCCACAGGTATTTAAGGTTACACAAATCACTGGGTCGAACTGAACGAGTCTTAGATATAATAAAGTATATTTATTCGTTTGGATAGGTGAACACACGAATAATACAGTAACAAACAAGAAATACACTTACTTTGGGGTTGGGGAATGAGAAGTATGAAGCATAGCAATTCTCTCGCAATCAGGTAGCTTTCAGATGGTATTTAGAAGACAAAGGATAAAGGGGGAACAACAGTTTATAAACCTTTTGTGCGCTATCCTTAACATTGAGTACCTTGGATTGGTTTTCAATTACCTCTAGCCACTCGTTAACGTGGGAACACTTTGTGACACAGGCCCCCCTGTTAGTTGGTACATGCGCAGTAGAGCCCTGGGGTCTCATTTCTATAACTCCTCCTCTATATCAGGGATGCCAGCAAGTCTACCAGTTTGGGACCCTGGCAGGATATTCTTTGTTTGGGAGGTGTGAAATGGAACACTTGAAGACTGCTCTGGTTTGAGTAATCTCCGCCCTCATGCAAACAGGGGAGGTGACAAAATCCTTTGAAACATACTCAAGTCCTAGACATTGGGTCGCCTTTCTGGCCATATGCTACCCTGGTATGCAAAGGAATTTCCTCTGGGTTTTACCCTTGAAATACAGTATGTTGGATAAAATATGAACATATTAAAATATCCGGTTCCTTTGGGTCCAGCAGGTCCAAACTCCCCAGTTCTCAATGCCGGAACTGGGACACCCTATGGTCCAATTTGCGACTTGCTACGACCTTCGGAACCGGAGATACAAAAATACACTTAAAACCGTTTCACATTTTAATACACAAATCTCCGCTGTCTTAAATCACGTTTTTTCACTAAATCCCCATTGAAAAAAACGGGCTTCGCCACCATAGACTTTCAATGGCAAACCGCTGCCGTTGGCGTCTATGGGAATCCCCGCCATAGACTTTCAACGGGGCGACGCCGCCGTTGAAGTCAATGGGGTTTTTCCGCTGTAGCCGGTCAATAGGGTTTGGCCGCCATTGGAGTCTATGGGAAAAAATCCCGAACTTTCAAGAGGGTCCATACTCCGTCAAGTTGGTCCAAGAGGGTCAAGGATGGTTCTGCAGTGATGCCGGAGCAGTGGCTACAGATACCCCAAACCCTGATCCCCTGGGCCCTCTGGAACCGGAGCTATGGATTACCAAATTTCAGCTTTTGACACAGCCGTTTTTCTGAGCTGTTTCTGCCGCCGCCATTGGAACCTATGGCGCGGCCCGCTCTTCACGGTTCGACCCTTATCGGGGGTCCAGGATACGGGGACCCGGTTGTGGTCGAGTGGGGGGAGGTCTAGGAACTAGGGACAGAAAGAATTTTATTTCTAGGTGCCCTAGAACTGTTTATTCCCACGCCACTTGTCATTGAACTTGACTTGTAAGTGATCAAAGCTCTCCTATTGAAAATGTATCCGCTTTGCGGTTAAGCGGTTTAGACGGCAGCCAACTCGTTCCTGGAAAGCCCTTTCGAGGATTTCTCCATTGAAGTCAATGAGCCCATTGACTTACAATGGGAAACCGCCGCTCTCCCTCTCGGACGCCATCTGCTGGTCTTCTCAGGAACAGGACTCGACAGCAAGATTCGCCATTGAAATACATGGAGTTCCAATGGCGGCCTATGGGAGCCTGCAAAATGGTGCCTGAAAAGGCGGGAAAATTACACAAAGGGCTGCAATCACTATACAACTATTAACCCTTGTGCTCCCGCATGGATCCCAGTGTGTGTGTGATGCAGACACTGCTTAACCAGATGTTACAATAAAACAGGGGGAACAGGGGAATACACATTTACATGTCATAACAGGAGTTAAATCACATTTCTGGGTCTTAGCCCAGTTAACTCCTTGTCTCCCTGGTGAGGTCAGGGGATGGCCAAATGGGGTGTAACCCCTCTAATCCCGGGCCAACCCCTTTCTCCCTCTACAAGGGGCTTTGGTCCCGAAGAGCGTTCTTGGGTTCCTAGGGACCAACTTCACACCCCTAGGCACTTGCTCGGGTCTTTCATCAAAGGTTTCCCTCCAAACCATCCCTGGAATGCCCGGAGGTCGCCCCTGAAGGGGGGAGATACTGTAAGGATTGGCCTTCTGCCCGACCTGTGATGAGACGGGTGACGCGCACTGCTCTACCAGGCTGGGGGACACCGCATGCACCACGCTTAAGCCACGCCCCGTGACGCGTTCCGTAACATGATGGGTGACACGCGCCATGCTACCAGGCTTGGAGACACCTTACGGACAACGCTCAGGCTCCGCCCCTGCGACTTCACTGGTAATGCGCACCACACACAACCTACGCTCAGCCGCCGCGTTGCCATGGGTACATGAGGGGTTAATTCCATCCACAATTATTCTTCACCTGCACTTCTCCCCTCCCCTGCCTATCAGTGGACTGGATATGTCTAAGCGGCGGTGTTCATTCATTACCCTGCAGCTGTCTGCTATTCTACCATTGGCTGCTTGTTCCTTAAATGCTCAGCCAGCCCTGCTGCAAACTGGCTGAGCATAAACTTCTGTTTGTGTAACTAGTTTTTGCCTCAAACACCCTGCTGCTCTGCTGTTGCCTTGCCTTGTCTGACCTTGTATTGCTTCTCTTGCTCCTGTTTGACCTTGGCTTGTACCTGGACCTCCGCCTTCTCTGACCCCTGAACTCGGCTCTCATTTGGACTTCTACCTTCTATATTCCTGGACCCCTGCACCGCACAACGACTATCCGACTTCTCCTATCCTAGACCATGGCGATTATTACGACCAATCCGACCTCTCCTACCCTGACCCAGCTACACGTCTACCACTCTGCATTCCGGAAGCGGTTATGTGGTTGTAGGTCAGTGATCAACATCCCCACCTCAGCCTCGTGGTCCTGTCCAGTTTGTGGTGAGCATCCATTACACCTGGCTATGTACCCACAATTCCCAGATTGACTTGATTTCAGGTAAGATAACTTGGGGATCTGCCTGCCATTGGAAATGTTTTTCACCATGTTATCCTATGGGTAATCTTCTACTACCTGCACTGGAGGATTTACCCGGTCTCTTGGCCTATTACTCTTACCAAAATGGGTCTTTGACAAGGGGCAGGCTGAAGAATTGGTTGAAATAGTTAAGGCTGCAGTAACATTGTTAGTAGGACCCACAATCCCTTGCTTTAGAAGGGTTCTACGCTGGATTGCAAAGCAATGCATTGCTGAGGTCTCTCCAGCAGCCAAGCAAGTTAAAGAAAATGTTCAGGAATCCAAAACTAAGGGGAAGTGTAATTTTAACTCGGCATAACCATGTTAATCAAGGGGCTTTGCTCCATTTTTTGCTACACTTGCACCATGTGCAGTGTTTATAGGAAAGAGATAATTAAAACAATATTATACTAACATGTATAATTGGTGCAGTTTTCCTCTGTCATTACTCCAAATAAATCTACTGTACCAGGTTCAAGTCACGTTAACCTCTGCTCTTAAATGATCTGTGGCAATGTAAGGCCTCGGTCCCGCTGCGCTCGGTGGCGCGGGCGGCCACACGCGAGTTCCCCACCAGCAGGGGAATCCTGCGGAGCCGGTCCCGGTCCCCCCTGGCTGCACAGCTTACTACACGCTGTGGCGCGTCAGCCGCTATGGGATACAAGAGAATGGTGATCCCTAGCGTTGACGCGTCACGTGGTGTGGCTGTGAGCCAATGGGGAGGGGAGGCTTCGGGGGGAGGAGAGGCTTCGGGGAGCGGGGAGGAGTGTGGAGTGAAAGCAGCGTGAGTGCCTGTCTGTGTGTGTGTCAGGGTGCGTGCGTGCCTGTCTGTGTGTGTCTGAGTGCGTGCGTGCCTGTCTGTGTGTGTGTATGTGTGTGCCTGAGTGCGTGAGTGCCTGTCTGTGTGTGTGTGTATGTGTGTGTGTGTGTGTGTTGCTTTACTTACCTTCAATCAGCAGCCCGAGCCGTGGAGGGAGGGGGGGGAGAGTAGAGGGTCGCTCCGCTCAAGCCACGCCCCCCTCCCGCTCAAGCCTCCCACTCCCGCCCACCTCCCGCTCCGGCTCCCGCTCCATACAGACCGCATATCGTGGTCTGTGTATGTCAGCGCCCCGCCTGTCTGCAGTGCGGGCGCACTGACTCTGGGAGTGGGGCCTTAGCCTTAGAAGGATGATAAGCAAGCTTTATATATATATATATATATATATATATATATATATATATATATATATATATATATGTTGCTAGTACAAATGCGTGCTTCCTGTTTTGGAGCAAAGTGCATCATTTTAATACATATCCCCCTAAGAGTACTTTTTACATCTGTATTCGCAGTAGCACTCGGCACCAAGCACCATTTTGCTATGGTCGATTTGTGAATTTCATGCTCAATGTTGTTGTTTAATTAGAAAAGGAGATTGTAGTTTAGTGATTTTTTTTTATAGTCCTCTGGAGCTGAGCCACAATATTTTTAGGTCTAATTCACAGGCTTTATATTTCCTTCCAGGGGAAACAAAATGGACAAAACTCAAGTCAATAGGAAGCTGCAAAATGATCGATTGCAGATTCCTATTGGATGGCAATTTAAATGCAGTTCAAAAACCAGGAAGTAATTCTGGTAACTTAACCTCTGAGTTTTCCAAGAACCATGGGCCCCCAGAGCGGTAAAAAGCATGGTTCTACTCTGCAGGATCCCCTGGTCCCAAATCTTTACAAAAATCTTAGATTGTAAGCTCTTTGGGACAAGGGCTCGTTTTCCTAATGTTTCTTTTATGTCTGAAGTGCTTATTCCGATTAAAGGCCTCATGCTATAAGCAGCGATAAGCCCCTGATCGCCAGCTTATTGCCAAAAAAAGCTGACAGCGATTCTGTAAGCCCCGATAAACTGGCGATAAGAGAAAAAATCAGCGGGTTTTTCTGCCGAAAAAAGAAAACGTCAAACGCGCGGCGATAAGCCACTTTTCGCCGCTTATTGCCAGCTTCTCAAACTTGCTCAATTCTAGTAGTCCTGATCAGCTTATCGAGGCTGATTGCCGCTCTAGAATGGAGATTTCCTCTCCAAATCGTCCCTCCACAAAAAGTGTGCAAGAAGGGAGGGGGGGGGGGGGAGAAGCTGCCGAGAAGCGGCGGACGGCACTTAGAAAGAAAAATGCATTTTTCCTGCATTGGATTGATGCCGGGAGCCTCTGGAGTTGATAACCATTAATATCAGCACTGGAGACCCCAGGCATGAATCAGATGCATGAAAAATGCATTTACAGGCAACTTCATTACCTTAGTAGCTAACCGCTAAGGCAATGATGGGGTTAACCAGCAGTGCCATGCTTATCGTGGGTAGCGGGGGTGGGTGAAGGTGGTATTTAGCCCTTGGTGGGTGTTTAGGCCTTGCGGGTGGACTTAGTCCCTTCATTACCTTAGTGGTTAATACAGTTAAAGTAATGAAGGGGTTAAACCTCCCGCTACCCACCCAGTAGGCCTAAACACCCATCCTTGGGGCTAATACCCCCTTCACCCACCACCACTACCAACAATAAAAAAAAAATACACATAACAGACCTACTAGCCACCTCCTAGGCCACCAAAAACCATTACAATATTTAATAAACAACAATACACAACCCACCAACCCCCTGTGCCCCCACATAAAACCAGTATTTATTTAAATACCATTTAACAGACAAAAACGCCTATTTTTAAAACAACTTATCAATAAAGTAGGCATCTTTGGAAAGATTCAGTCACTCATGCAGTGATTTTCCCCATAACTAGTCACCCCTTTTTGTATGTATGTATGTATGTATATCTTTATTTAGCAAATAAAAAGATCACATTCACATGTCTTAGGCAGGTCTGCAACCTTGTCTTTCACCATTATCCGGAGCATACAGTGCTTCCACTGCAGCAAGGGATTCTGGGAAATGACATGCAAATGAGCACACCTGTCACCTTTTGTCTGAGAAAACATTGTTACATGTAACCCATATAAGCTAATGCTTGCTGTTAGTTGCCTACTTTATTGATAAGTTGTTTAAAATATAGGCGGATTTGTCTGTTAAATGGTATTGCTCCATTAATTAATGCCAACCATAATTAAAAACAGCTCTGGTAAATGTCATCAGAACTTCTCTTCGGCTCCCTCTGCTGCAGCTCTCAGGTATAGGCCAAGTCCACTCTCATTCTCTTGTGGAACTAAGGCCCAGATCCACTGAAGTCTGTTAAACTTGGGCTCATAACATACAGTTATCAAAATCAATAGCAGCTGAGGTTATCACATACACAGAAAGTTAATTAAATGCAAAAACAAAGGACATATTTGTTCTGGGTAAAAATATTTGCACATGGATTGAAAACTGGTTGAAGGATAGGCAACAGAAAGTTGTCACAAATGGCACCTTTTCAGGTTGGGCTAAAGTTGTGAGTGGAGTTCCTCAAGGTTCGGTACTGGGACCCCTGCTTTTTAACTTGTTTATTAATGGCCTTGAGGTTGGTATAGAAAGCAAAGTCTCAATCTTTGCTGATGACTCTAAATGATGTAAAGTAGTAAAATCAGAGCAGGATGTAATTTTTCTAGAAAAGATAGAATGATTGCTAATCTGAAACAGAAGTATGGGAAGGCACTGAAAGAGAGCCTCTCTCAGAAAGAGGTTCGCAATTGAACTTAAAAGAAACTTGGGCAGGTACTGTAAATGGCAGATTAGGTTTAATACAGATGAATGTAAGGTTATGCATTTGGGAAGAATAAACAGGTGACTTACAAATGAAATGGGGCAAAATTAGGTACATTCTTGATGGAGAAGGATTTAGGAGTGCTTGTTGTAGTCTTAGCAATAGTGCTCAATGTCAGGCAGTAGCTGCAAGAGCAAATAAGATCTTATCTTACATAAAACAGGGTATAAATTGTAGGGAAGAAAGCATAATTTTACCACGTATAAATCATTAGTAAGATCGCACCTTGCATATGGAGTTCGGTTTTGGCCACCACTCCCTAAAAAAGACATTATGGAAGTAGAAAAAGTGCAGAGAATAGCCACCAAATTAATAAAGGGGATACAAAATCTGACTTATGAGGAGAGGCTAGCTAAATTAGATTTGTTTGAATTAGAAAAGAGGGTATATGATAATTTTTACAAATATATTCAGGGGCAATGCAAGGAACTGTCAAAAGAACTATTCATCCCAAGGACATTCGAAATGACACAGGGTCATCGCTTAAGATTCAAGGGAAAGAGATTTCAGCAACAACAAAGAAAAGAATAATTACAGTAAGAGCAGTTATAATGTGGCATTCATTACTCATGGAGATTGTGTTGGCAAATACAATAGATATCTTAAAAGAAGGTTGGACATATTTGTAGAAAGGAAAGGTATACAGGGATATAGTACCAAATAAGTAAACATGGGAAGCATGTTTTTCACAGTGTTTTTTTGTTTGCTTTTCTCTGGATAAAAATACTGTAACTACAAATATAGGATAAGTACCTGTCATCTAAATTTAACATAGGTTGAACTCGATGGACATGTCTTTTTTCAACCTATCCTACAATGTAATTATGTAATTATATCTCATCACAGGCTTATTGTCGTAACAACATTGCGTTAATTTTAAATATCAGTGTTAAGCATGTCTTCCCTAAAGGTGGTATTACTCTCATCTATACCCCTCCCCTCTTCTCCAAAACCCATATTTCAGGGTTTGGATGTGAGAAACGCCAAGTTTTGTCAGGACTTGTGGATGTGCGTTGCTAAGACGAATTCTTCCTTTGCATTTCATTTGCGCTAACGTCCATCATGGTTTAGGCCAGCTGTGTGCAAACTGGGTGTCGCCCCTCCTGGGGGGCGCAGAATTTTTCTGGGGTGGGCGCGGGCGGTCGCAGATGCCCCGCGGTCTTCTCTGAGGCTTTTAAATTAAATGCCAGGGGTCCGTACGAGGCCTCTGCAACCTGTACTTACTGGGATTCTGCCGGCTTCTGCTCACGTACCCATGACAACGTGGTGTCAAATGACGCCACAGGTAATGTGACGTGCCACGTCGTCATGATAACACGCGTCAAATGACGCTGCAGGGTCACGTGATGTCACATGACCCACAGCGTCATTTCACGCCGGGTCACTCGGGAGGGGGGGCGCGAGTTCAGGGACCGGGACACAGGGCGGCAGCCAAAAAACTTTGCACACCCCTGGTTTAGGTAAGGCACTTTCTGGACAAGAAGAATACTTTAACGCTGAATTATTGACCTTGGAAGATACAAGTTAATGCTTAATGAGGCGTTAATTTACGTTAGCACATTGTTAAGAGATGTGTGCAGAGGTACATTTAATGGAGACCGATTAGTGTAAAATTAAATCCTGGCTTTATTGCACCGGTATTTAAGACCTGTTGATGCACTACAGATGCCCCTTTAAGGTTACCATGGTTACTATGTATGCCATACCTATACTACGGACTTACTAACGGGAGTACATGATTGCACAACCATCATGCATGTGCCAC
The DNA here is from genome assembly GCF_040206685.1 of Ascaphus truei. Classification (NCBI taxonomy): domain Eukaryota; kingdom Metazoa; phylum Chordata; class Amphibia; order Anura; family Ascaphidae; genus Ascaphus; species Ascaphus truei. Next base: position 232,287,095 of record NC_134486.1, on the reverse strand, counting down.
ACACCGCTTTGCCCTATGGACTCTTCTTGGGACATTGGGCATACTGTCAAACGGTTTCCTCCTTCACTCGCAATTGCACTCATTAGGGTAGCCCAGACTGTCTTGCGTGTGTGGACTATCTACGTGAGAACCGACGGACCAACGGACCTAACCACGCATGCACGATCCTGTTGGCATGATATCTGACGCTCCTGTCAGCTAAGGCGGACAAATGGGATGCGGCGCTCAAGGTTTGCCCCCCCATCAAACTGATCCGATGCTCTGGGGATCCGCGATTGGAACGCTCGAGCTGTCAAACCACAGCAGCATTTTGGATTAAATCGCGCATGCGCGAGATGGTTGCCATGGTGATGCCAGGATGGTCTGCATAATGTGATTACGTGCACGGCCTGGACGGGTCTGCTGGACTCTCACAGCTGTTTGAGATTTGATCTAAGGACCCTCACAGCTGCTATACGTTAATATTGAGGACTTAGCTGTCACACATTTGAACTGATCTGACTCGCCTGCATTTTTGCGTTTTTGCATGATTAGCTAATTGTTGGGAGTGGTTTGTTACACTGGGTTAGGGTATTTAAGTCACTCTATGTCTGTTGTTCACTGCACACACACCTGAGGAAGATCACCCTATGTGGATCGAAACGTTGTATTTGTGCTGTTTATTTCTTTAATACAATTTATTTTGATTACATCATTGAGTGCTATCGTCTTTGTGCCATCATCCCTGCTGGTAACATATACCTGTATTAGTTTATGGCCATAGCACCAGACCTATCGAGTTTATATACTGGAGTGCTGTTAACTTTTTTACACACACATACACACACACACACACACACACACACACACACACACACACACACACACACACACACACACACACACACACACACACACACACACACACACATCCACGGGGTACAACAGAAACCCTATGCGTTTCATCCGGGTGCAACCAGACTTCTTCAGGGGTGTATGGACATGTGGTAGCCAGTCCTAATTAAATAGTCCCTGAGCAGACGACGTCACGACGCAAAGGAGGAAGTACTAGGGATGATTGGCATAAACACATAAACATACAAAAACAGCGCTACTACTATAAAACGGACAATATATAGGTACTGTAATAATAAACAATATAAACATAGAGAATATATATGAATAAATGGAAATGAATGAGGCGAGAGGGTTCCTGCGTCCGTAGAATCGGGGTTGCTCCATGGAACTAGGTGGCAAAAGGCAGTACAGTATCTGGACAAGGGCAAGTTCAGATAAAGATCATCGAGTGGTGGGCTATGCAAAGTGTGTAACCTTTTATGCATGGCAGCGAGGTACAGGTGCTGAAAGTGGGCGTACTCTAATGTGAGTCATTATCGTATAAATACACCATCCATTTTGTGGATTCAATGCACATTGAATACACATCGACTAAACATTGAATATACATTCTTGTGTTTGTATTTCTTTCTACTCGCAGCAATGGTTGTTAAAAAGATTTCCAAGGATCTCAGCATGCGAATTAAGGAGATGTACACGAGCGGACACCGAATTGCTGCTATCCAACGCTGGTTAGCTAATTCTGGCCTCGTTGTGCCAGCAACCACCGTGAGCTATCATGCACACGGAAAAAACAGAGAACGCAAAAGGGCACCAAGGTTAACTAACGCGTAAGTATATTTATAAAACTTTGAAAAAAAAATTTGATCCAAAAATGTACTGTACATCTACAGTACTGTATCTAATATTTTTGTTTTATATTACAACAGTATATATATTTTGTATATATATATTTATATTACAACAGTGTATATATTTTGTATATTTATATTTATATTACAACAGTATATATGTTTTGTATATTTATATTACAACAGTATATATTTTGTATATTTATATTACAACAGTATACAGTATATATTTTGTATATTTATATTACAACAGTGTATATATTTTGTATATTTATATTTATATTACAACAGTATATATATTTTTTATATTTATATTTATATTACAACAGTGTATATATTTTGTATATTTATATTACAACAGTATATATATTTTGTATATTTATATTTATATTACAACAGTATATATATTTCGTATATTTATATTTATATTACAACAGTGTATATATTTTGTATATTTATATTTATATTACAACAGTATATATATTTTGTATATTTATATTTATATTTCAACAGTTTTATATTGCTGCATACTGTATTAATAGAACAATATATTGTATCCTCTTGATCAACTGTCTCTAATTTTTTTACTTACCGGAATGTTTTTCTTTACATTGTAGGGAGACAACTCTTCTGGTGGACAAAATAAGTGAGGAGAATGATGAGAGGAGTGCATTAAGGGTCAAATACACTCTGCAGGAAAATCACTATCTCGCTGCATAAGCATAAAGAAGATGAGACGCAGCATTGGATGGAAATATGGACGTGTGAGGTTAGTACTGGACAGTACAGGAGGTAAAAGTGTTGTTTAGGAAACTGTACTGTACCGCTAAAATTATTTATTCCTTGTCATTACAGAGCGTACCCCATGATAAGGGACGCAAACAAAATCAAAAGAGTGGTCCAGGCCCAGGCATGGATCGACAGTGAGGAACCTTTCCAGGATTGCATCTTCACTGACGAGTCTACTGTGTCGCTGGAGAGATTTGCAAGCTTTGCATTCCACAAAAAAGGCCGCATATCTTTGAAGCCGCGGCCAAAACACCCCGTAAAGCTGCATGTGTGGGGTGCCATCTCTAGGCGTGGACCAGGATGCATTGTCATCTTTGAAGGTAAAATATATCAAATATAATGTAGCCTTATGCACTGTACTTTACTAGTGTAGCCTTACTGTATGCACTGTACTGTACTATTGTGCAGTTTTTTGAGCACTTTTCTTTTCTTGCTATAGGAATCATGAATAAAGCTTTCTTCCAAGACAACATTGTCCCTGAGATGCAATACATCACACGCGAGTTCCCGAATGGTCACCGCTTCTACCAGGACAACGATCTGAAGCACACCGCGTCAACAGCGCATATCCTTGAGCGCGGTATCAACTGGGTGAAGACTCCAGCGGAGTAAGTGCGGTAACCATGTCTCATTTGTTTCCCACAGTTTTTACTGTGTACTGTATCTCTTAAACGAATTGTCCTTTTTTTCCAATGACAGATCGCCAGACTTCAATCCGATCGAAATGGTCTGGCATCAGCTGAAGGACCATATCCGGAAAGTGGCGAAACCCTCCAAAAAGGACGAGTTGTTGAAAGGCATAATGAGTTTTTGGAACGATGTACTCACAGTGGAATGCTGCAATAAATATATAGACCATATTGCCACTGTGTTGCCCATTGTCATTGCGCGTAATGGGCAAGCTTCAGGAAAGTAGTACTGCTGTAGTATTGTAAGTACAGTATGATACAGGTAAGTATGGCACAGATTTTTTCTTTCCCAATAGTCAGAGTATACAGTAGTTACAGTTTTTTCTTTACAGAGAGAGCAGCACCAACCATCAGGTTACAGTACATAGTATTTTACAGTAGTATAGACTAGTTTGACAGTACTACAGTAACTGCCTACTAACTGCTCAATTTTTTCTTTCCAGAGAAAGCAGCACCAGCCATCTACAGTAGTACTACACATCACACAATGCCATAATACAGTACGCACATAACTGCACTCATTTTTTGTTTTCTTGTCGTTTCAGGAAAAAAGGGTGGCCTGGGGGGAGGTGGGGTTTTGTGTCCAGTCTAATCTGTATGTACAGTAAAATGTACAGTATATAAACAGCAGTAATGATGTACACAAAACCTCTCGTCTCTCAATGAACTACTGTACTGTACACAGAATGAGGAACAAGATATAGACGGAAAAAACAATATTACTATATATATATATTTTGTATATTTATATTTATATTACAACAGTATATATATTTTGTATATTTATATTTATATTTCAACAGTTTTATATTGCTGCATACTGTATTAATAGAACAATATATTGTATCCTCTTGATCTACTGTCTCTAATTTTTTTACTTACCGGAATGTTTTTCTTTACATTGTAGGGAGACAACTCTTCTGGTGGACAAAATAAGTGAGGAGAATGATGAGAGGAGTGCATTAAGGGTCAAATACACTCTGCAGGAAAATCACTATCTCGCTGCATTACATTACAGTATATATTATTAAATAATATTCTTATAAATGTGCATTATTCATGTTTCCCTATGTTTTAGAAATGTTTTCTAAATGTTTATCCAATTTCAATCTGCCAAAAGAACTTAATAAAGACTACATTATGTATTATTCATGATTATTTTTATATTTGTATTTTTTGGTTCCTGATAAAATAAAATAAATATTTATTCACATTCCTGCTAGTCATAATCATTTACAACAACCAACCGCGAAGGTATTAGGTATTATTCCAAGACAACAGCTCGCAAACGCCCCCCTGAGTTTTTACACTGCATTGCAGTATTGCAGACAGCGAGAATAAAATGGTAAAATCACGAGCGCGAAAATAACGCAGTTCACTCCGGGCGAAAAAGACAAAAAAACGCACCTAACCGGGATAATCTGAGAACCGCGGATCTAGCCGTCTTAGACTCAGATCGGCCGCCACTGTACATATTGAAGTCCGCATGGACATTGGAGTAAATAGATAACCGAAGAGCTTCTACAATTAATAACATTTTTAATCTTAAAAACTTCTTTGGTCACATTAGAAAAAAGACTGCTGTTGGCGGGAGTAAGGTTACTCTGGGAGGGGGACTCAGTATTGGCTCCTGGAGGGAGGTCGTAGACTTTGGAAGTATTTTAATTCGGGAAGGTGGTAACATTCCAGACTAGGCTCAGTTGGTTTGGTAGTGACCTTCCAATGGGGGCTCAGCGCATTCCCCCCCACGGCCCTGCCTTTCTCACAACCCCCTCCCCAGGTCCTGCCACTCACGCAACCCCCACCGGCTCTGCCTTTCACGCAACAACCCCCCCCCCCCGGCCCTGCCTTTAACGGAACACCCCCACCACACCCGGGTCTGCCTTTCACGCAACCCCACTCCCCCAACCCCCCGGCCCTGCCTTTCACGCAACCCCCCCCCCCCCGGCCCTGCCTTTCACGCAACACCCTCCCCCCGCCCTGCCATTAACGCAACACCCCCCCTGCCTGACTTTCACACCACCACCCTCCCTGCCTTTCACGCCGCCCCCCCCTCCTTGCTTTTCACGCCACCCCCCCTCCCTGCCTTTCATGCCACCACCCCCCCCTGCCTTTCACGCCACCCCCCTACTATCTCGCCCCCCTCCCTGCCTTTCACGCCATCCCCCCTCCCTGCCTTTCACGCCACCCCCTCTCCCTGCCTTTCACACCACCCCCCCTCCCTGCCTTTCAAGCTACCCGCCCCTGCCTTTCATGCCACCCCCCGCCCTGCCTTTAATGCCACCCCGCCTCCCTGCCTTTCACGCAACCCCCCCCTCCCTGCCTTTCACACCACCCCCCTCCCTTCCTTTCACGCCACCCCCCCCTCCCTGCCTTTCACGCCATCCCCCCTCCCTGCCTTTCATGCCACCACCCCCTGCCTTTCACGCCACCCCCTGCCTATCACGCCCCCCCCTCCCTGCCTTTCACGCCACCCCCCCCTCCCTGCCTTTCACGCCACCCCCTCTCCCTGCCTTTCACGCCACCCCCCCCTCCCTGCCTTTCAAGCTACCCACACTGCCTTTCATGCCACCCCCCCGCCCTGCCTTCCATGCCATCCCCCGCCCTGCCTTTCATGCCACCCCGCCTCCCTGCCTTTCATGCAACCCCCCCCCTCCCTGCCTTTCATGCCACCGCCCCTCCCTTCCTTTCACGCCACCCCCCCCCTCCCCTTCCTTTCATGCCACCCCCCCTCCCTGCCTTTCACGCCATCCCCCCTCCCTGCCTTTCACGTCACCCCCCCTCCCTGCCTTTCACGCCACCCCCACCTCCCTGTATTTCACGCCACCCCCCCCCCCTCCCTTTCTTTCATGCCACCCCCCCTCTCTTTCACGCCTCCCCCGCTCACCTGCATTTCACGCCTCCCCCCTCCCTTTCATGCCACCCCCTCCCTGCTTTTACACACACCCCCCTCCTCCTTCACACCACCCCCCCCTCCCTGCCTTTCACGCCACCCCCCTCCCTGCCTTTCATACCACCCCCCTGCCTTTCATGCCACCCCCCCTCCATGCATTTCCTGCCACGCCCCCCCTCCCTTCCTTTCACACCACCCGCCTACCTTTCACGCCACCCCCCCACCCTACCTTTCACGCCACCCCCCCCTCCCTGCTTTCACGCCCCCCCCCCTCCCTGCCTTTCACGCCACCCCCACCTCCCTGTCTTTCACGCCACCCCCCCTCCCTTTCTTTCATGCCACCCCCCCTCTCTTTCACGCCTCCCCCGCTCCCAGCATTTCACGCCTCCCCCCTCCCTGTCATGCCACCCCCTCCCTGCTTTTACACCACCCCCCTCCTTTCACACCACCCCCCTCCCTGCCTTTCACGCCACCCCCCTCCCTGCCTTTCATACCACCCCCCTGCCTTTCATGCCACCCCCCTCCATGCTTTTCCTGCCACGCCCCCTCCCTTCCTTTCACGCCACCCGCCTACCTTTCACGCCACCCCCCCCCACCCTACCTTTCACGCCACCCCCCCTCCCTGCTTTCACGCCACCCCCCCTCCCTGCCTTTCACACCAACTCCCCCTGCCTTCCACACCACCCCCCTCCCTGCCTTTCACGCCACCCCCCCCTCCCTGCCTTTCACACCACCCCCCCTTCCTGCCTTTCACGCAACCCCCCTCCCTGCCTTTCATGCCTCCCCCCCTCCCTCCATTCCTTTCACGCCACCCCCCCCTCCCTGCCTTTCACACCACCCCCTCTACCTTTCACGCCACCCCCCTCCCTGCCTTTCACACCAACCCCCCTCCCAGCCTTTCATGCCACCCCCCTCCCTGCCTTTCACGCCACCCCCAGCCTTTCACGCCACCCCCCTCCCTGCCTTTCATGCCACCCCCCCTCCCTGCCTTTCACGCAACCCACCCTGCCTTTCACACCACCGCCCCTCCCTGCTTTTCATGCCACCACCCCCCCCTGCCTTTCACGCCATCACCCCTGCCTATCACGCCCCCCCCTCCCTGCCTTTCACGCTACCCCCCCCTCCCTGCCTTTCACGCCACCCCCTCACCTTGCCTTTCACGCCACCCCCCCTTCCTGCCTTTCAAGCTACCCACCCTGCCTTTCATGCCACCCCCTGCCCTGCCTTTCATGCCACCCCCCCTCCCTGCCTTTCACGCCACCCCCCCTCCCTGCCTTTCACGCCACCCCCCCTCCCTGCCTTTCACGCCACCCCCCTCCCTGCCTTTCACACCACCCCCCCTCCCTGCCTTTCACGCCACCCCCTCCTTTTCTTTCATGCCACCCCCCCTCCCTTTCATTCACGCCACCCCCCCTCCCTGCCTTTCACGCCACCCCCCCTCCCTGCCTTTCACGCCACCCCCCCTACCTGCCTTTTATGCCACCCCCTGCCTTTTACGCCAACCCCCCTCCCTTCCACGCCACCCCCTCTACTTTCACGCCACCCCCCCACCCTGCCTTTCACGCCAACCTCCCTACCTGCCTTTCACGCCACCCCCCACTCCCTGCCTTTCACACCAACCCCCCCTACCTGCCTTTCATGCCACCCCCCACTCCCTGCCTTTCACGCCTCCCCCCTCCCTCCATTCCTTTCACGCCACCCCCCTGCCTTTCACGCCACCCCCCATCCCTGCCTTTCCCATCACCCCCCCTGCCTTTTACGCCACCCCTCGCCTTTCACGCCACACCCCCCTCCCTGCCTTTCATGCCACCCCCCCTCCCTTCCTTTCACATCACCCCCCCTGTCTTTTACGCCACCACTCGCCTTTCACGCCACCCCCCCTCCCTGCCTTTTACGCCCCCCCCCTGCCTTTCACGCCACCCCCCCTCCCTACCATTCACGCCACCCCCCCTCCCTGCCATTCACGCCAACCCCCCTCCCTGCCTTTCACGCCAACCCACCTCCCTGCCTTTCACGCCACCCCCCACTCCCAGCCTTTCACACCACCCCCCTGCCTTTCACGCCACCCCCCTCCCTGCCTTTCATGCCACCACCCCCCTGCCTTTCACGCCACCACCCTGCCTATCTCGCCCCCCCTCCCTGCCTTTTACGCCACCCCCCCCTCCCTGCCTTTCACGCCACCCCCTCTCCCTGCCTTTCACGCCACCCCCCCTCCCTGCCTTTCAAGCTACCCACCCTGCCTTTCATGCCACCCCCCTCCCTGCATTTCACGCCACCCCCCTCCCTGCCTTTCACGCCACCCCCCCTCACTTCCTTTCACGCCACCCCCCCTCCCTTCCTTTCACGCCACCCCCCCTCCCTACCTTTCACGCCATCCCCCCTCCCTGCCTTTCATGCTACCACCCCCCTGCCTTTCACGCCACCCCCCTGCCTATCACGCCCCCCCTCCCTGCCTTTCACGCCACCCCCCCTCCCTGCCTTTCACGCCACTCCCTCTCCCTGCCTTTCACGCCACCCCCCCTCCCTGCCTTTCAAGCTACCCACCCTGCCTTTCATGCCACCCCCCGCCCTGCCTTTCACGCCACCCCCCCTCCCTGCCTTTCAAGCTACCCACCCTGCCTTTCATGCCACCCCCCGCCCTGCCTTTCATGCCACCCCGCCTCCCTGCCTTTCACGCAACCCCCCCCTCCCTGCCTTTCACGCCACCCCCCTCCCTTCCTTTCATGCCACCCCACCTCCCTGCCTTTCACGCCATCCCCCCTCCCTGCCTTTCATGCCACCACCCCCCTGCCTTTCACGCCACCCCCCTGCCTATCACGCCCCCCCTCCCTGCCTTTCACGCCACCCCCCCTCCCTGCCTTTCACGCCACCCCCTCTCCCTGCCTTTCATGCCACCCCCCCTCCCTGCCTTTCAAGCTACCCACCCTGCCTTTCATGCCACCCCCCGCCCTGCCTTTCATGCCACCCCGCCTCCCTGCCTTTCATGCCACCCCGCCTCCCTGCCTTTCACGCAACCCCCCCCTCCCTGCCTTTCACGCCACCCCCCTCCCTGCCTTTCATGCCACCGCCCCTCCCTTCCTTTCACGCCACCCCCCCTCCCTTCCTTTCACGCCACCCCCCCTCCCTGCCTTTCACGCCATCCCCCCTCCCTGCCTTTCACGCCACCCCCCTCCCTTCCTTTCATGCCACCCCCTCCTCCCTGCCTTGCACGCCACCCCCCTCCCTGCCTTTGACGCCACCCCTCCTCCATGCCTTTCACGCCACCCCCCTCCCTTCCTTTCATGCCAACCCCCCTCCCTGCCTTTCACGCCACCCCCCCCTCCCTGCCTTTCACGCCACCCCCCCTCCCTGCCTTTCATGCCACCCCCCCTCCCTGCCTTTTACGCCACCCCCTCCCTTTCTTTCATTCCACCCCCCTCTCTTTCACGCCTCCCCGCTCCCTGCATTTCACGCCTCCCCCCTCCCTTTCATGCCACCCCCTTCCTGCTTTTACACCACCCCCCGCCTTTCACACCACCCCCCCCCTCCCTGCCTTTCACGCCACCCCCTTCCTGCTTTTACTCCACCCCCCGCCTTTCACACCACCCCCCCTCCCTGCCTTTCACGCCACTCCCCTCCCTGCCTTTCATACCACCCCCCTGCTTTTCATGCCACCCCCCCTCCATGCTTTTCCTGCCACCCCCCCTCCCTTCCTTTCATGCCACCCGCCTACCTTTCACGCCACCCCCCCACCCTACCTTTCACGCCACCCCCTCTCCCTGCTTTCACGCCACCCCCCCTCCCTGCCTTTCACACCAACCCCCCCTGACTTCCACACCCCCCCCTCCCTGCCTTTCACGCCACCCCCCTTCCCTGCCTTTCACACCACCCCCCCTCCCTGCCTTTCATGCCTCCCCCCCTCCCTCCATTCCTTTCATGCCACACCCCCCTCCCTGCCTTTCACACCACCCCCCTCTACCTTTCACGCCACCCCCCTCCCTGCCTTTCACGCCAACCCCTCTCCCAGCCTTTCATGCCACCCCCCTCCCTGCCTTTCACGCCACCCCCAGCCTTTCACGCCACCCCCCTCCCTGCCTTTCATGCCACCCCCCCTCCCTGCCTTTCACGCAACACCCCCTGCCTTTCACACCACCCCCCCTCCCTGCTTTCCAAGCCACCACCCCCCCTGCCTTTCACGCCACCACCCCTGCCTATCACGCCCCCCCTCCCTGCCTTTCATGCCACCCCCCCTCCCTGCCTTTCACGCCACCCCCTCTCCCTGCCTTTCACGCCACCCCCCCTTCCTGCCTTTCAAGCTACCCACCCTGCCTTTCATGCCACCCCCCGCCCTGCCTTTCACGCCACCCCCCCCTCCCTGCCTTTCACGCAACCCCCCCTCCCTGCCTTTCACGCCACCCCCTCCCTGCCTTTCACGCCACCCCCCTCCCTGCCTTTCACGCCACCCCCCCCTCCCTGCCTTTCATGCAATCCCCCCTCCCTGCCTTTCACGCCACCCCCCTCCCTTCCTTTCATGTCACCCCCTCCTCCCTGCCTTTCATGCCACCCCCCCTCCCTGCCATTCACGCCACCCCCCCCTCCCTGCCATTCACGCCACCCCCCCTCCCTGCCTTTCACGCCACCCAACTCCCTTCCTTTCATGTCACCCCCTCCTCCCTGCCTTTCACGCCACCCCCCCTACCTGCCTTTTATGCCACCCCCTGCCTTTTATGCCACCCCCCCTCCCTTCCACGCCACCCCCCTCTACTTTCCCGCCACCCCCCTCCCTGCCTTTCACGCCAACCTCCCCTACCTGCCTTTCACGCCACCCCTCACTCCCTGCCTTTCACACCAACCCCCCCTACCTGCCTTTCACACCACCCCCCACTCCCTGCCTTTCACGCCTCCCCCCTCCCTCCATTCCTTTCACGCCACCCCCCTGCCATTCACGCCACCCCCCATCCCTGCCATTCACGCCAACCCACCTCCCTGCCTTTCACGCCACCCCCCACTCCCTGCCTTTCACGCCAACCCACCTCCCTGCCTTTCACGCCACCCCCCACTCCCTGCCTTTCACGCCACCCCCCTGCCTTTCACGCCACCCCCCCTCCCTGCCTTTCACGCCACCCCCCCTCCCTGCCTTTCATACCACCCCCCCTCCCTGCCTTTCATGCCACCCCCCCTCCATGCTTTTCACGCCACCTCCCCTCTCTGCCTTTCACGCCACCCCCCCTCCCTGCCTTTCACGCCACCCCCCCCTCCCTGCCTTTTATGCCACCCCCCCCTCCCTGCCTTTCACGCCTCCCTCACTTCCTTTCATGCCACCCCCTCCCTGCCTTTCACGCCACCCCCCGCCTTTCACGCCACCCCTCCCTCCCTGCCTTTCACACCACCCCCCCTCCCTGCCTTTCACACCACCCCTCCCTCCCTGCCTTTCACGCCACCCCCCCTCCCTGCCTTTCACACCACCCCACCTCCCTGCCTTTCATGCCACCCCCCCTCCCTGCCTTTCACATCACCACCCCTGCCTTTTACGCCACCCCTCGCCTTTCACGCCACCCCCCTCCCTGCCTTTTACGCCACCCCCCCTGCCTTTCACGCCACCCCCCCTCCCTACCATTCACGCCACCCCCCCTCCCTGCCATTCACGCCAACCCCCCTCCCTGCCTTTCACGCCAACCCACCTCCCTGCCTTTCACGCCACCCCCCACTCCCTGCCTTTCACGCCAACCCACCTCCCTGCCTTTCACGCCACCCCCCACTCCCTGCCTTTCACGCCACCCCCCTGCCTTTCACGCCACCCCCCCTCCCTGCCTTTCACGCCACCCCCCCTCCCTGCCTTTCATACCACCCCCCCTCCCTGCCTTTCATGCCACCCCCCCTCCATGCTTTTCACACCACCTCCCCTCTCTGCCTTTCACGCCACCCCCCCCTCCCTGCCTTTCACGCCACCCCCCCTCCCTGCCTTTTATGCCACCCCCCCTCCCTGCCTTTCACGCCTCCCTCACTTCCTTTCATGCCACCCCCTCCCTGCCTTTCACGCCACCCCCCCTCTCTGCCTTTCACGTCACCCCCCCCTGCCTTTTACGCCACCCCCGCCTTTCACGCCACCCCCCCTCCCTGCCTTTTACACCACCACCCCTCCTTGCCTTTGACGCCACCCCCCCTCCCTGCCTTTCACGCCACCCCCCCTCCCTTCCTTTCACGCCACCCCCCCTACCTTTTACGCCACCCCCCCCTCCATGCCTTTCACGCCAACCCCCCTCCCTGCCTTTCATGCCAACCCCCCTCCCAGCCTTTCACGCCACCCCCCGCCTTTCACGCCACCCCTCCCTCCCTGCCTTTCACGCCACCCCCCCTCCCTGCCTTTCACACCACCCCTCCCTCCCTGCCTTTCACGCCACCCCCCCTCCCTGCCTTTCACACCACCCCACCTCCCTGCCTTTCATGCCACCCCCCCTCCCTGCCTTTCATGCCACCCCCCACCTTTCACGCCACACCCCCCTCCCTGCCTTTCATGCCACCCCCCCTCCCTGCCTTTCTCGCCACCCCCCTCCCTGCCTTTCACGCCACCCCCCCTCCGTGCCTTTCACACCAACCCCCCCATCCCTGCTTTTCACACCACCCCCCTCCCTGCCTTTCACGCCACCCCCTGCCTTTCACGCCTCCCTTCCTCCCTCCCTGCCTTTCACGCCCGCCGCCTCCCTCCCTGCCTTTCACGCCACCCCCCTCCCTGCCTTTCACACCACCCCCCTCCCTGCCTTTCACGCCAACCCCCCCTGCCTTTCACGCCACCCCCCTCCCTGCCTTTCATGCCACCCCTCCTCCCTCCCTTTCATGCAACACCCCCCTCTCCCTCCCTTTCATGCCACATTTCACGCCACACACCCCTCCCTCCCTTTCACGCAACACCCCCCTTCCTCCCTTTCACACCACACCCCCCTCCCTCCCTTTCACGCTACACCCACCTCCCTTTCACGCCACATCCCCCCTCCCTCCCTTTCATGCCACACCCCACCCTACCTCCCTTTCACGCCACCCCCCCCTCCCCCCTCCCTTTCATGCCACACCCCCCTCCCCCTCCCTTTCATGCCACACACCCCCTCCCTTTCACGCCACAACCCCCCTCCCTTTCATGCTACACCCCCCTCCCTTTCACGCCACCCCCCCCCCCCTCCCTGCCTTTCACGCCCCCTGCCCTTCACGCCCCCCGCCCCTGCAATCCCGGGCAACGCCGGGTACATCAGCTAGTATATATATTTACACATATACATAAACAGATACATATATATATATATACGCACATCACACACACTAAACCTGACACACATAGTTTGTAACAAAACCAAATCTTTGTGTGTTTACAGATTTCTTTCAACTGGAACCATGATGGGTAGCACAACAGTTTGACAAATAGTTTAACAGACCTGCAATGCTATATACAATTAATTCCACGCAGATCATATGCCATTTCCTACTGTACAAAGTTTGAGTTCGGTTGCAAGCGAATTTTACAGCAAATGGAATTTTCCTAATTGTGTGGGCTGTATAGATGGAAAACATATTCGTATAAAGCACCCCAAGTAGCCAGGAACCATTTATTACAATTACAATTCTATTGTATTGCAAGCTGTTGCTGATGCAAAATGTACATTTATAGCAGTAGACGTAGGCACTTACGTTAAGCAAAGCGATGGTGCGTTGTTTAGAGCATCATCGCTTTATAAGCTTATAGAAGAAAAAAAATTGCTGTTGCCTTTGCCTAAAATCTTGCCATTGAGTACAACAAGCCAACAGTTGCCTCATGTACTTTTAGTGGAAAAGGCTTATCCGTTGCTCACATACATTATAAAGCATTGCAGTTGTCAAGGTTTAACCAAAGAAGAGGACATTTTTAATTGCAGCCTTTAAAGAGCAAGACGCTGTGTGGAGTGTGCCTTCGGGATTATAACAGCTAATTGGCATATACTATTAAAAGCTATTGAAACATCGGCACCAAATGCCAATAGAATTGTGAAATGCGTGACTGTACTGCTTAACATTGTTATCGATTTGGAAGGCACTACTGATGTGCCAACGTCTGATCGTGTGCCCATACATTCAACGCAGCTGCAAGATGTATGGCAAATAATCCAACAACACATATTGCTAAAAGAATTAGTTATTCATGTAGAACTTATTTTAATGCTAAAAGAGCAGTGCCTTGGCAATATACTGTGTAATAATAGTTAAGAACCAAAATAAAAGTTTAGTTCTGGGACTGAAAACCCCATGCATACCATGTGCTGTTGCTCAAAGTGTAATAGAAATGTAATACTTTGAACTTCTTGTCGTATTTATATATTGGTGCATGTAATAGTATGTGATTAGTGTGTGATATTATCTTGATGCTGTTTATCAGGCAATATATTTTGTCAGGAAATGTGTTTGATATGACAGTAGAAACATACACAAGGTTTCAAACAATATAAAAAATATATATAATTATAAAGTGCAAACAAGGTATACAACATGTGACATACTTTTTTGAACAGGGATAACAATATAACTAGAACATTACAAAAGTGCTCCTAACTATGCTTTCTTTTTGGCGAAACTGCCTTTATAATAAGCATTGTCATGTCTTGCCGTACCAACAATTTTTCTAACGGATCCAATTGTCTAATATGAGGATGCAATAGAAGAATCCAGGGATGGGGAAACAGAGCACTGCTAGCAAAAAACGGGGGCTATACATAGAAGTGGCTAATTAAAAGCAATTTATTGAAACAAGGGTGACAACATGAAGGGCGGCATGTGGGGGTCTCTAACGCGTTTCGCACTCCTGGCGCTTTGTCAAAGAGGGTATTCCACACCTGTATTCTGCAAAAATATATAAAAACAAAACTGGAAGTGACGCGACGCCGCATGGCGACATCAGCATAAACCGGAAGTGACGCGACTCCACACAGGGTCATCATCAAGAACCGGTAATTAACCCAGCGGTTGACGCTCCACTGGGGTTAAGCAGTGCCTCCCTCTGGATGGAGGACAAAATAACATGATGATCCCTTAATTAAAAACAAATGAATAAATAAATGTATATGAATTGCAAATGAATGCTTGGAATTAAAAGTAAAAACAAAAGTGCCATGCAATGGAATATTTAACAAGATCTATGTTAAGGCTACACGTAAAGAAAAACACCCGCACAGCTTGAGTAGTAAACCAAGGTGAGGTGCTAACTAGGTGGGGACGTAAATGTATACAAGATAAAAGGAACCTAGTATTAAAGCACTCTGTCACAACTGAATGTATAATTATATTGTTAAAATACTTTATTGATTATCAATGAATAAAAAAAGAGGGGTTAAAATAAAATTAAATGGTATAATTAAACAGCACGTGACTGTATCATTGGTAACCCATCTATGGCTAGGTGGGTAGATGGTACATTAGGAGATCCCTAATTGATATTCGGGATCTGATGCTATACTTATAGCTGCCTATAGATATAGGAAAGGAGCCGTTATAGGACCCACTATAAAGAAAGGTGTGTCTCAATATAAATGTATCAGAGCGTGTATTTTAACGCGCTGGAATGGCTGACTTTATATGGTGTGTACATGAACACATCCATGCATGATATGCGGTAAATTAAACCAGTAGAGTAACTACCCGTGTACAGTAATGTGGTGTTGAGCTAAAGAAAACCTCTGTTACACTGTCAGAGCAGAGTATCAATCTGTATAATTAACCCCAGAGTGATACACTGACCAGGTCTAGGACCTATACAGCCGTCACTTCAGGAGATAAGGGCAGACAGGTATAGTATAAATACTGAGAGGTTTGGTATGAAAGTATTGGCATAGAAAAAGCACTAAATAGAGCCACTGTGGTACCTTAACTGCAGATAGTGCATGGTAGGCACCATGCGCAGAGTATGAGAAACGTATTTGAGTGATTCTAAAGGCGGCATGTAAATATAAGGCTGGTTCCAATATAGACACTCACTCACTCCTGTCGGAGAATGTTTCCTCGTTGTCTGTCTAAGGCAGCTGCTGAGAGCGGTTCCGTTACCAAAGGTAAGTGCCGTATAATGTGGTTAGTGTAAACCCCCAGAACACATAAGTCATTCACCCCTTTATTAACAAGATGAGAAAGTGGGCAAGTAGGTGTAACGTAATATAACCACCACAGCATTTCAGGGGATAAAACACCCCTAAAAGTACCAGTCACCTGAGTTTGCAATGTGCAGCAATTGTCTAATCCGGACAATTAGTGGAGCTGGGATAGGTGAACTCACGGCTCAGAGTACTAAAATACCGCTTGGAAAACAGCAAAAAGGCGCTGTTAGTGCTTACTGAAAGTGCCGATACTTACAGATGTTTAACATGAATCGTCAGTGGGAGGTGAGTATCATGAGGTGAGGTCGTGTGGACCCGTATCCACCCCTCCCCCACTTGGTAGACAAAGTGTTAAGTAACACCATAAAGCAGGAAGAGAGCATCTAAGTTTAACTTATAACCGCATTGTCCCCTATATCAGCGCTGATCATTGATATATCAGCGCTGATATGCTCGAGGGCATGCCTGACTAGTGGGCTAATAGATGGCCCCTCTGGGCAGAGAGATCCTGCAGTAGAAATAATTACTCGCAAGAAAGATCAAAGTACAATTACACCGGAGGTAGCTGTTTGTGCAGTAGCGTGGAACAATATCCATACAAGGCTACATTCAAATGAAAAGCTTCCCGCGTGTGCAGGAGGTAGGTGGCCAGAGGGGCCATCTATTAGCCCACTAGTCATGCATGCCCTCGAGCATATCAGCGCTGATATATCAATGATCAGCGCTGATATAGGGGACAATGCGATTATAAGTTAAACTTAGATGCTCTCTTCCTGCTTTATGGTGTTACTTAACACTTTGTCTACCAAGTGGGGGAGGGGTGGATACGGGTCCACACGACCTCACCTCATGATACTCACCTCCCACTGACGATTCATGTTAAACATCTGTAAGTATCGGCACTTTCAGTAAGCACTAACAGCGCCTTTTTGCTGTTTTCCAAGCGGTATCTTAGTACTCTGAGCCGTGAGTTCACCTATCCCAGCTCCACTAATTGTCCGGATTAGACAATTGCTGTACATTGCAAACTCAGGTGACTGGTACTTTTAGGGGTGTTTTATCCCCTGAAATGCTGTGGTGGTTATGTTACGTTACACCTACTTGCCCACTTTCTCATCTTGTTAATAAAGGGGTGAATGACTTATGTGTTCTGGGGGTTTACACTAACCACATTATACGGCACTTACCTTTGGTAACGGAACCGCTCTCAGCAGCTGCCTTAGACAGACAACGAGGAAACATTCTCCGACAGGAGTGAGTGAGTGTCTATATTGGAACCAGCCTTATATTTACATGCCGCCTTTAGAATCACTCAAATACGTTTCTCATACTCTGCGCATGGTGCCTACCATGCACTATCTGCAGTTAAGGTACCACAGTGGCTCTATTTAGTGCTTTTCCTATGCCAATACTTTCATACCAAACCTCTCAGTATTTATACTATACCTGTCTGCCCTTATCTCCTGAAGTGAGGGCTGTATATGTCCTAGACCTGGTCAGTGTATCACTCTGGGGTTAATTATACAGATTGATACTCTGCTCTGACAGTGTAACTGAGGTTTTCTTTAGCTCAACACCACATTACTGTACACGGGTAGTTACTCTACTGGTTTAATTTACCGCATATCATGCATGGATGTGTTCATGTACACACCATATAAAGTCAGCCAATCCAGCGCGTTAAAATACACGCTCTGATACATTTATATTGAGACACACCTTTCTTTATAGTGGGTCCTATAACGGCTCCTTTCCTATATCTATAGGCAGCTATAAGTATAGCATCAGATCCCGAATATCAATTAGGATCTCCTAATGTACCATCTACCCACCTAGCCATAGATGGGTTACCAATGATACAGTCACGTGCTGTTTAATTATACCATTTAATTTTATTTTAACCCCCCTTTTTTTATTCATTGATAATCAATAAAGTATTTTAACAATATAATTATACATTCAGTTGTGACAGAGTGCTTTAATACTAGGTTCCTTTTCTCTTGTATACAAGATCTATGTTAATAAAGAATGTATGTTATTAAGACAAATTACTTTAAATACTAATAATAACATTCTTAGAAGGATAATGTACTTGAATGCATTCTAAACAAAAACAAACACAATAGATATAGAATTTGAAAGAACAATATTATTATCATTCACAGTTGAGTTTCACAATTGATATTACAATGTGAAGTTATATATAACATAGAATGTGATATTCATAGATGTGAAATTCTAAAGATTTTTAAATGACGGTGGTTATCCAATAAATGGATAACCAACAAGGATGGAATAAATTTGTCTAGAAAAAGAGCACAAACTCCTATATTTGACAAAAAAGATAATAATAAATCTGAAGAAGTCATAAGAGAATATTTTTTCTATAAACAAAGATCAATGAAAATAATAAATATGTTGATTATAAGAAACCATTAGAATATACCTATTAAATGGGGGTTTACAGTGGATGCTCATATAAGAGAAGGAAAAGTAAACACACGGAAGAAGAACTTCTGAAGTGCAGCAATAATATCATTAATTTGTCTGGTATTCCTCTGTCTGCATGTGAACTTATTTTGTTGAATAAGGGCTTGAATGTTGCCCCACATGATCATTTTGAATTATTCAACAATATAATAAACCTACAAAAGTTTATTTGAAAAATGACTTAAAAAAATTCTTTGCACCTAGACAGGTTGATACCTCCACCGCGGATCGTTCGGATGACCACTTTGGTCCATCTCCTCCGAATGAACCCATTGTGGAGTGTACTTTCAATTTCAGAGATCATGGATTCGTGCAGGATGTTAACGATCTATTATGTGAACATAGTGATAAAATGGATGATGTTATTGACAGTGCAGATCAGACATAATTTCTCATTGGCAGCAAACATTCGTCCTTTAGAAATAAGTCCATCTTCTGCCCCACATACAACAATGGTCTATATTTGGAGACCTTTGAACGTTTGGTTGACGCGATCTCCAATCCTTAGCAAAAGGGTACACTTTTTCATTCATTGAACACCCCAATATGACCAAAGATGAGCGACAAAGATTGACTGAATTAAATAACAACAAAAATATCATAATTAAAAATGCAGATAAGGGTGGTGCTGGCGTTGTTTTGTACACATTGATTATTATAAAACAGAAGCACTCAGAAACTGCATGACGTTAACTCTTATTGCAAATTATCTAACGACAATACCAAAATATATCTCTGAACTCCTCTGCTTGATTGATTTAGGTAAAGAATTGTGAGTACTCAATGCACAGGAATCTTTATTTCTTTTAAATTCACATCCCACCATACTGTACCTATTTTTCACCATCTCCAAAGATCCATAAGTCTCTAATATGCCCCCATGGCAGACCTATCATCTCGAGCATACCTATGTAGGTACTGTATGTTGATTATTATTTAAAACCCATTGTTCAAGCACTCCCATCTGATCTAAGAGATTCTTCCGACTTATTATTAGCCACTCATCACATCACCTGGTCACATCACTTACATTTGGGTCACTCTTGACATCACATCATTATACACTATTATTGTTCACCAGTTAGGCATTAAGGACATTAAGCATTTCCTACATCACTCTGATCTTAACACATCACATAGCACTTTCATCACTGATTCCATCTTATTATTATTAGAGCACAATTATTTCCTGTTTGATCAACAATTTTATTTACAGACATGGGGTACAGCCATGGGCACATGATTTGCACTATCGTACGCCAATCTTTGTATGGGCTTGTGGCAGTCCATTCACATTTTTGGGAGCACTGATCACTATAGGAATAATATTGTTTTTTACCGTCGTTACATAGATGATTTAATTTTTATTTGGCAGGGAGATACCACCACTTAATTGACATTCATTGGTAATCTCAATTGTAACAAATATAATTTACAGCTAACCTTTTCCTTTCACAGACACCACATTGATTATCTTGACTTATCCCTGTACATTGACATGCAAAGTCATATTCAAACAGACATGTATCGCAAACCAAATTCTCGTAATGCCTTTCTTTTGGCCAGTAGCGGCCATCCAAAACCTCTTATCAGAGGCATTCCTAAAGGACCATTCCTAAGATTAAGAAGGATCTATTCCAGTGAGGAAACATTTCTTAGACGTCTGGGGATCTCAAGAAGAGGTTTATTTCTAGGGGATACAATATCAATTATATTGACCAAGAATTTG
The DNA here is from genome assembly GCF_040206685.1 of Ascaphus truei. Lineage (NCBI taxonomy): Eukaryota > Metazoa > Chordata > Amphibia > Anura > Ascaphidae > Ascaphus > Ascaphus truei. The sequence goes on along the minus strand of NC_134486.1, from coordinate 232,266,735 downwards.
AGAGAGCTCTCGACACTGATAGATCAGACTTACTAAAAAATACAAAAAAGATTGACAAAAGAAAAAATTGCGATAATTATCCACTAGATTAGTGGTGCGCAAACTGGAGAGGTGGGGGCGGCAGTTATAGAGGTCTCACTCTCTCCCCCCAGGCATTTAAATTAAATGCCGGGGGACTGCGTGAGACCTCTATAATACACGTACCTTCCCTTCCAGCTACATGTGGTCCTGGTAACCCGGCATCAAATAACACCGCGGGTCACGTGACGTCACGTTACCATGGCGATGTGACGTCACATGACCCTGAGTGTCATTTGATGCCGGGGTCGAGCAGGAAGGGGGAGCGTGAGGCACTGAGGAGAGCAGACAGGGCTGTGCACGGGGAAAAGTTTGTGCACCGCCGCACTACATAGTACTCCACTATTTATCACAACATTCATTAGACAATCAAACCAAATACAATCTATTGTAGAAAAACATTGGGGAGTATTGAAACTGCACAAAGATCTAAAATCTTTCACAACAAAAAAACCCAGATTCGTTTTTCGCAAAGCCAAAACTTTGGGCTATTGCCTATCCCCCAGCTTGTTTAAATCAGAAACTCAAATAAGACAGATCTCTGCGTCCAATGGCTTTCATAAATGCAGCAATTGTAATATGTGTAGATATGCTACACCTACAAAAAATGTTCATGTTTACTGCTGACAGTAGCAAGAGTGTTCACACTCCCTCTCCCCATTTCCTTACTCTTCTTACAAAAAATGTTCGTAGTCATTATACCAAAACTACACATAAATTAAAATAATTTATGACATGCAGCACAAATTATGTGGTTTATATGCTGAAATGTGCTTGCGGAAGAAGATACATTGGGAGGACCATCAGGCCACTCAAAATCAGGATCTCTGAACATTTCAGATCCATAAAAAACAGAGACGGCAGATTTCCAGTCTCTAGGCATTTCAGTGCATGTCGTCTTGGTTCCCCTAGCATCCTTTCCTTCTTTGCTCTGGAACACATTCCAAAATTAACCAGTTGAGGGGATAGAGAAACCAGGTTAAATCAAAGAGAAATGTACTGGATATACACACTGGGAACCCCTGGCGGATCAATACTGATTGGGAACTAAAATATTTCCTCATTTAAAATATCAGCATTATTATCATTATCTCATGTCTCTGCTTTCATATCTACATACATGTAGCCTTTGCTGTTCAACATTAGTTTGATCTGATTGGTAACTGCCAATATACAGTACAACTTGTACTCAAGAAATCATATACATTGCCTAGTGATATGCATGTCTGATTTGTTTTATTTTCATCTTATCTTGTATACTGTACATGTTAACGGACATTCATATTTGCTATTCTCCTCCTTTACTGTTTGTTCCTTTTCCTTTCTCTCTCCCTTTCCCCTTTAATAGGTATCTTCTAAAGGTTTATCATAATCCTATTGATCATATACTTATTATTTTAAAGGATACATTATGGTTTCCTAGAAAAACCAACCCGTAATGTTCCTTTCTAATATACATCCCAAATGGTTAACTGCTGTTGTCTTCCTATTATCTACACAGCATCTAGTAAAGAGTCTTTTAGATTATATATAGACTCTAGATCATTCACAGCTGAATTAATAAAGTAACATATTTATTATTTTCATTGATCTTTGTTTATAGACAAATTATTCTCTTATGACTTCTTCAGATTTATTATTATCTTTTTTTGTCAAATATAGGAGTTTGTGCTCTTTTTCTATACAAATTAATTCCATCCTTGTTGGCTATCCATTTATTGGATAACCACCGTCATTTATAAATCTTTAGAATTTCACATCTATGAATATCACGTTCTATGTTATATACAGTATAACTTCACATTGTAATATCAATTGTGAAACTTAACTGTGAATGATAATAATAGAGTTCTTTCAAATTCTGTATCTATTGTGTTTGTTTTTGTTTCAAATGCATTCAAGTACATTATCCTTCTAAGAATGTTATTATCTAAGTAATAATCCCCTCAGAACAGGGCATTACTGGCCAATGATGCCCTGTTCTGAGGGGATTATTACTATTATAGGCTAAATGTAGGCTTTTTTCATAAATAATAGACACTTTTGTATAGTTATATAGATTGTTTTATTAAAATAAAATGGTAAATACATCAAAGCACCTCTATATACACTTACACTGCACCTATCTATATCCACACATTGCCGCCCCCTGTGTGTACACACCCACACACACACAGCTACACACACACACACACACACACACACACACACACACACACACACACACACACACACACACACACACACACACACACACACACACACACACACACACACACACACACACCACACACACACGCACACACGCACGCACGCTGGCACGCACGCACGCACACACACACTACACACTACACACTACACACTACACACTACACTGCACTGCACACTGCAGCTATACACACACAACACACTGCAGCACTACACACACAACACACTGCAGCGTACAAACACACACACACAACACACAAACTCTGCTGCTGCGACACACACATACAACACAACTGCACAACACACACTGCAGCTCTACACACACACACACACACACACACACACACACACACACACACACACACACACACACACACACACACACACACACACACACACACACACACACACACACACACACACACACACACACACACACACTCTGCATCTAGACACACACACACACTCTGCAGCTACACACAAACTCTGCAGCCACACACACACACAAACTGAAGCTACACACACACACAAACTCTGCAGCTACACATACACACACACAAACTCTGCAGCTACACACACCCACACACACAAACTCTGTGGCTACACTCACACACAAACTCTGCAGCTACATACACACACAAACTCTGCAGCTACATACACACACAAACTCTGCAGCTACACACACACTGCAGCTACACACACACTGCAGACACACACACACACACACACACACACACACACACACACACACACACACACACACACACACACACACACACACACACACACACACACACACACACTGCAGCTACACACACTCTGCAGCTACACACACACAAACTATGCAGCACATACACATAAAATCTGCAGCAGCCACACCCACCCACAAACTCTGCAGCAGCCACACACACAAACTCTGCAGCAGAAACACTCAAACTCTGCAGCAGACACACACACAAACTCTGCGGCAGCCAGCCACACACACACACACACACACACACACAGACAGACACACACACACTAGATAGAAACTACAGCTACAAATAAACTCTGCAGACAGACACTTACTTTGCAGCTACAAATACACTCTCTCCCACCTCAACTCAATGGCTCTGTGCACGGAGGGAGGAGGAGGAGTCACTGATTGGCTGCTGCTTCCTGACCAATCTCCTGCCCTGTCTGAGAGCTGTTACTGCCTCCTGACCAATACATTGCCCTGTCTCAGAGCTGTTCTGAAAAAAATAAAGCTGATTGGCTAGAAATAAACACTTCGCAAGCTGCCAAAAATTCCGGGCATTACTGAATGAATAATACCCGGAATTTTAACCAAAGAAAGCAGGGATTTCAATAATGCACGGAATGTTACAGCTTTAGCCTATAATAGTATTTAAAGTAATTTGTCTTAATAACATACATTCTTTATTAACATAGATCTTGTTAAATATTCCATTGCATGGCACTTTTGTTTTCACTTTTATTTCCAAGCATTCATTTGCAGTTCACATACATTTATTCATTTGTTTTTAATTAAGGGATCATCATGTTATTTTGTCCTCCATCCAGAAGGAGGCACTGCTTAACCCCAGTGGAGCGTCGACCGCTGGGTTAATTTCAGGTTCTTGATGATGACCCTATGTGGCGTCGCATCACTTCCGGTTTATGCTGACGACGTCACGCGGCGTCGTGTCACTTCTGGTTTTGTTTTTATATATTTTTTGCAGAATTATAAGGAATCGGGGAACACGCCCCCTGCGGCGTGCTCCCTCCTTACCTGCCGCATCTCAGTTCCCGCTCTCCTTATAGAGCATGCATGCACCCGCGGTTCCCTACTTGTACCACGGAGCCCGGTCACCCCCGGTCGCGTCACAAATTCTCTCACGCGTGGCGCGTACACATGACGGTGTGCGCCGCCCTCCAGCTGTGAGTCAAGTTTCACGCCCCCTTGTGGCGTATTCTCTACCTGTGTGCCTGGTTCCCTGTCTCTCTGAATGGTGTGCGCCGCCCTCTAGCTGTGAGTCAAGATTCCCTGTTGAATCTCTGTGTGGCGGGCACTGCCCTCTAGCTGCGAGTCTATCTTCCTATGCATCTCTGCCCCTTAGTCTGTTGGATCGCTTGGAGTTTGATCCTGAAGAGGGGGGTACTGTTACGATGCACGGAACACGCCCCCTGCAGTGTGTTCCTTCCTTACCTGTTTAATTTCTGATCGCCGCCCTCTAGCGGCAAGTCAAGATCCTGTGTCTTTAAGTATTCTGAAGCTTCCTACGCCATCTTGATTTCTGGCAATTCCTGCCCTCTTCCTCCTGACAGGAAGTAAGCCTCTCTCTGACTTTCTCATTGCTATTAGTCATTTGCTGCCTGCCCTGGTTCCTTTTAGTACTTCCATCGCATGCTGTTCCTGCCTGGACCTCCTTGGGACCTTTACTCATCTCCTTTGGATTCCGGAAGACTGGGACAGTCACTCATTTACTACTGAGGTTAGTTTACCGTCGGGTAGTGTAGGACTGGCACTATGCCTTTAAGGAGGCTGGACGTCCTCCAAGAAGCAATTCTATTGTTACCTTGTGCTCTGGACTCTACCTCCCCCTGCTCCTCTCTAGTTCTCGTTAGTAGTTCCTGAGTATCCTGAGGCCTGCTGCTATTCTCCATGCAGAGGCCTGTGTTTCCTGAGTATCCTGAGGCCTGCTGCTACTCTCCATGCAGAGGCCTGTGTTCCTGATTTCCTGAGGCTTGCTGCTACTCTCCATGCAGAGGCCTGTGTTCCTGTTTCCTGAGACCTGCTGCTACTCTTCACGCAGAGGTCAGTACTGCTACTTTCCACGCTAAGGCCTGTGTTCCTGAGTTCCTAAGGTCTGCTGCTACTTTCCACGCAGAGGCCTGTTCCAGACTCCTGTGCTGAAGCGTTGGCTTTTCCCGGCGTTGGTGCTTGAGAACACGCGCATCCCGCTCTGCTGCCACAGCATGCGCGCACATGCAGCTGGGCTAGTCGTGTCTCTGAGCTAGGCTCCGCACCTCAGGATGCGTCGCGCATTCTCATGCACGCGGCGTGCTCACGTGACTTCGTGCGCCGATCCCCATCTACGCGGCAACTCACTCCCTTTCGTCTCTCCTGTGGATTCCCCACCTCGCTATCAGGTCCTTACCTTTCTCTGCGCTTGTGTGTAGGAGCACAAGCGTAACAAGAATACAGGTGAGGAATACCCTCTTTGACAAAGCGCCATGAATGCGAAACGCGTAAGGGATACCCCCACATGCCGCCCTTCATCTTGTCACCCTTGTTTCAATCAATTGTTTTTAATTAGCCACTTCTGTATATAGCCCCCGTTTTTTGCTAGCAGTGCTCCGTTTTTCCACCCCTGGATTCTTCTATTGTACTACTCACCGGAAGCACGCACAGGAGGAGAGACCACACAGTGAGCAATTCTATCAATTATTTTACTGATGTTATTGGCATGAAGATTTTATATTGCTTATAACTCTAGGACATAGAATATCCTGGACATAGAAGGAGAACCGTCCATTGATGCCACACAAACCGGAATTGGCTATACTGTATTACCCTCAACATACAGGTTTACCCATTTCCCTCTCCCATTAAACTAATTACAGATTTATCTACATGCTGTTTAGCCCAGTACTTGGTAGCAATGGTTCAACAAACTTTGTTCTATTCGAGGAAGCAGAATGGTAAAGAAATCAAGATCTTCATCAGTTTTTCTTTGCATGACATGTCTAATTTTCTTTCCTCTATAACTAGTAATTGTTTTTTTAAATCTGTTGAGGCCTTCCTTTTCTTGTGTTGAGGCTCAGGAGATGTGGCAGTCTCACGTAGAGAATCTTCATTCACATTGATCACTTCGGGCGTGTCCTCTGTAATTTGTTCAATTTCCAGGTTTGACACTGTTCTCGCTGGAGTCATTTGAACTTTTAGGAACTCTGTTAACTTGAAATACAGACACAAAGATGTATAATCTGAAGCGCTTGGACCTGCGTCGCCAGAACGTTGTGGCTTTATTATTTTTAGTTCTCTACGGTATGAATCGCAAAGATTCTTCCATTTACCTTTGGCACCTTCACCTACAAATACAAATTAACACACAGGTTTACATCAGGGAAATCAATTTGTATACAGTATAACTCATTTTTTTTCAACATTTGTACATTTTCAAATGTGCAGCACATTTATATAACCTATATCACAAGCTGTAAGCCATTATACACCTTTTTTTCAAATGTTTAATATTATAAAATATTAATATTTATTATTCTATATTATTAAACCAATGTACTTACTTTATAGGCTCATTATTCCACCAATTTCTCTGCACAACTTTTCATGGAGGTATCTGTCATGGTAAACCTTCCATTGTTGGTTCCACAATGCTTCTTTTTCAAATACCAAGCCAATAAGTTACAGTATTCTATTGCAGATGTATCTATAGTGTATTTTCTATGTATATACTGTACTATATATAACAACACAATCCCACTAGAAGTTTCAATAACAACTTGTCTGGTAGTAAATTGCAGTCATCAGGTTTTTGAGCACTGAGATTGGTTATGTTTTGTTGGACTATGATTGGTTAGGATGTATTGCACTGGAATTGGTTGATACAGGGCACGTGAGGCGGACGCCGCACTGCAAAAACAATTTTGTTTGTCTCCTCTGAATGCTGCCGCTCTGTAGCGCGTAATCGCATGCGTGGTTGCACGCACAATAAGCGCCATCATTGGGCTACATTACTTTGTTCCGGTGGTGTGCGGCGTTGCGCGCGCCGCTACTATATTCGTGGCCTATGCCCAGCTGAAGCGCACTTTGGGTTGCAATAACAGTGGCTACATCTGTAAATGAGAAATTTGAATGTAACTCTTTGAAGCTTGGCTCAATTCAAATATTGCTTTCTGGATGACAAAGGCTAATTAATACTGATGAGAAGTTAAGTCTTGCGGCTGTTCTGTAATATACCACTCAATGCATAATCAGTAATGTATGATTGCTAGCAAAGGGACAACTTCATATAGGGAATTCTACTTTGTTTCCTATTAATATCAACAATATTCAGCCAGTTTACCTCTTGTTAAAAATTGTTCCTCATTCCCTCTAGAGTGTAAGCTCTCATGAGCAGGGCCCTCATTACCTTTTGTATCTGTTTATGCATGTTTGTCATGTAACTCTGTTTATGTAATTGAGCCGAACTGTAATAATCACAGAATGAAAGAAACACACTAAAATCCATGTTTATCAAAGGTGTACAAAAAGTCACAAAATCAGCATTATCAAATGATCTTCTTTCTACAAAACATACATCTCTCTCCTTGGTTTCTATAGCAACATACATATCAGAGAGACCGTTTTTACAGTTGCTGAAATAACTCTGTAGAATTTATTAGAGCTGTACAAACATTGAAGATATATATATATATATATATATATATATATATATATATATATATATATATATATAGCCATTACGACCAACCTCACACTGATGATACCCATCAAGGTTGAAACATGTCTGTGAGTGGGTTTAATGGCTTTGCATCTCATCCCAGCCTCTGTCTAAAAGCTGTGTTTAAAACAGCATGCATTGGCTTGAGGATTTGCTTGTGTAATACGAGCTTGAGACAAAAGGTTGCACTGAGTGCTCATTTGCATGTGATTCCCAGAATCCCTTGCTGCAGTGGAAGCGCTGTATGCTGGGCGATAATGGGGAAAGACAGGGTTGCAGACCTGTCTAAGACATGCAAATGAACATACAGTAATATTTACAGTTGCTTTATATATATATATATATATATATATATATATATATATATATATATATATATATATATATATGGAAATTGCTGCGCCCATATAGTATATTCAAGTGGTATAAGTTCAGTGCTCAGAGAGGAACAAAAAGGCTATTTATATATAAATATAATTGCTGCAATGTGTCTGTGGAAAATATTAAAGTGGTGATAACAAACAACAATGACAAACTCACATATAAAACAAGGGAAGGATAAAGGGAAGAGGGAAACAAAGAGGGGAGAAACAAACAACTGACACACAGGGATAGATCCAATAGCAAAAAATGCCGAAGTAATTGAACCACTACAGGATGATGTCGTCAGCCAGTCCTCAGGAACAACCCTCTTCCTCGATCACTACAAAACAAAAGAAGACAGTGCGGCTCCCATAGCTTAATATAATTGGGTAATTTAATAAAAGTACCAGATGACACGTGAATTACGGCCACTCAAAGGATAAAAGAAAAAACAGGCATTAAGGATAAGGTAGACTCTTGTCGGATATCACCGTAGCTCCATTGGTACAGACGCCAAAGCAGTGTGGAGGAGTGCAGGTTCGCGTCAGCGTTTGATGCTGGACTCACGATGGGAGTGTGCGTCCACACTGTGTTCCCTCTGCAGGCACAGCTCTCGCGATACTGCTACCAATGCTGGTTAGAATTATGCCAAAAATATATTTATATATCTATAACGGAAATAGCCGTGCTAGCCCAGTTGCAAAAGTGCAGAATAAATGAATTCTTCAATATTAGGTGATTCCTTTTTTATTTGGACTAACAATTTATGACACCAAAACTAAAGGACTTAGGGCCTCACGCACTAAGCGCCGAAAAAGTGCAATCGCATGATTTTGGTGATTTAGCCTTGCAGTATTTAGTAAGGGCCGAATCCCTGCCGAATCCCTGCCTAATCACTGCGAAAGCAAAACGCTGATGAGCCGGTGATAAAAAAGCCTGGCTCCCGATAGCCTGGCGATAGGCCGTTTCTGCCGATATGTGTTTGCAGCAGAGAGAGATCAGCCACTCTCTCTGCGCAAACATCGGCAAAATAAAAAGATATCAAAACAACTTTTACTCATAGTGTACATGTGCAGGGGGTCTCCGGAGCTGAACCGCATTGGTTTCAGGTCTGGGGACCCCCTGCTTCCCGAGATACAGGCCCCTTTATGAGGTGCCGGTATCCCTCTGCATTTAAATGTCCCAATCACGTGACCGCGGAATGTAAACAAAGCAGAGGGATACCGGCACCCCATAAAGGGGCCTGTATCTCAGGAAGCAGGGGGTCCCCGGACCTAAAACCAAAGCGGTTCAGCTCCGGAGACCCTCTGCACATCTACACTATCAGTAAAACACACATATAAATAAACAATCATTCCTTACCTTAGCGGCTATCCGCTATGGTAATTAAGCAGCCTTAATGTATTTTTAATAATATTGTTCCGGAGCAGGGGGTCCCCTGAGCTGAACCACATTATTTGTGGCTCAGGGACCCCCTGCTTCCCAAGTTACAGGCCCCGGTTTGGGGCATCAGTTCCAGTGTCGCCGCCATCTTTAAAGCGTCTAAGACGCGACGTGGGCTCTATAAAGATGGTGGCGACACTGGCACCCGATGCCCCTTACCGGGGCCTGTAACTCGGGAAGCAGGGGGTCCCTGAGTCACAAATCAATGCGGTTCAGCTCAGGGGACCCCCTGCTCCCGCACAATATTATTAAAATACATTAATGCTGCTTCATTACCATAGCGGATAGCCACTAAGGCAATGAAGGGGTTAAGGCATAATAGCATGTTTATTGGGGACAATTGCCCCCAATAAACATTGCAATACACAACATACACCCCCTGTGCCCCCAACAACCCCTATACCCCCATTACATATATCTAATTTTTGGGATGCACAGCAATGATACTAGAGGCCGGCGGGGGCCCTCGGGTGTTACCCGCAGGCCTGCAGTACCAACTCTGTACCCCCCCAAAAAATATACAACAACACAAATACTTTACAATAAATACACCCCCCCTAAAACATACAATACAGTAATGGGCAAAATTACTATTCTCCACAAATGGATAATAGTGCATTTGTCCATTTAAAATACATAAAGAACAATAAATACATTAAATACATATTGCACTCACCCATGTCCGGCTGCCACGATGAAGGCCATCCTCATCTTCATCGTGCCCATGCCCCCTCCGCTGCTGCAAAACAGAAACAAGAATAAAAATATCCAATGTAATGTCCCCTAACCCCTTAATAACCATAGCGGTTATTACAAGCTACAGTCATTAAGGGGTTAACCCACCCTCACCCACCACTCGGGAGGCCTACATACCATCCCCCACTAACCCCCCACCCCGTGAGGCCTAACCACCCTCACCCACTACCCAGCCGGGAGGCCTACCCACATACCCTTGGGGCCAATACCCCCTCCCCCCACCCCCAGTGCCCACAATAAAAACAATACACTGCCCCACAATAAGCATCATTCTATTTATTAAATACATAACCCACCCCCTGTGCCCCCCCCTAAATACATGATTTATTCTTTTACATACAGGGTTCATACCCCAGGCCCACGTGAGTCCCCGGTGGGCCTGACGGGTAACCTCACAGACCTACAGGTTACCAGCAACTTGTTTCATACAGGTTCTGGAGGCCTGTTGGTGGGTCCCGCCAGGCGCCATGGCCCACCAGGTGGTCTCCGCGGGTCACCGTGGGCCACAATTGGGTCCCCATGGTAGGTCTGCGGATGTCTTGGACCCCCAGGTCAGACCCACAGGTGTCTGCGGGGCCTCGGGTGGTTCCCACGGGGGTCTGGGGACCCACGGGTGGGCCCTATTGATCTGCCGTACCCCCACAGATGTGAGGCCACCGGTTCTTCCTTGCACACTACGGGTCCGCGGTGCCCCCACAGATGTGAAGCCACCTGTTCTTCCCCGCAGACTACGGGTCCGCGGTGCCCCCACAGATGTGGGGCCACCGGTTCTTCCCCGCAGGTGCCCCCCAACACATACAGTACAATAATGTGCCAAATAACTATTATCCAGATAGGGATAATAGATTATTTGCCCATTATTAAACACATTAACTAGCATATTAAAATAAATAAAGTACTACTGACCTCATCAATTAGAAGCCCCCGTCGCCAGCACAATCCTTGTCCTCCGTTGCCCACAAAATACATAGCCAATACATAGCCAATACATAGCAATAACATTCAGATATCAATTAACCCCTTAATCATCTTATCGGATAATTACCGCAAAGGTAATGAAGGGGTTAAGCCACCCTGGCCCGATACACACCTTTCACCCATTCATTTGTACAGTGGCTTCATCATGCAACTATATATATATACATATATATATATATATATATATATATATATATATATATATATATATATCATACAGAACACCTACAAGCTCATATTGAACCCCCAAAATACATATCTCTGACGAAAATGTGACGTCATAGGCCTTTAAAAGCCTATGTCGTCTCATTTTGAAGGCAGACGCCGAGGAGGAAGGACCTCCTACAGAAGAAGAAGGCCAGGGCGTGGCCGAAGAAGACAAGAAGACCCCGGAAGAGAGCCGCAGATACAAGAAAGAAGAATACAGATGAAGATGGATTACAAATAGAAGACCCCTGGATTGTTTTGTTTTTTTATTTTATGGTTTATTATTTTATGGGTTCCTGTGCGTGGATTGGTTCGAGAGTAAGATGTCTAAATCGATATATACATACAGGGTAAGAAATTATGTTGTTTTAAAAGTTTGTTTTGCTGTGTTTAAAATGTTTTTGGCTATGCTGCTATGCATAAATGTGTGTGTCATGTATTTTATTATTAGATAGATGTAATTTTTGGTCTTGTATGGTGTACTTTAGGTCAGGGTGAGGCTTGCTTTTGTATATTGTATTCTTTTTGGTACTGCACCGACACACTTTATTCGAGCAAATACCCGGTATGTACCTGGCAGATACCTGGAATAAGCCACTACTAACCTCTGACAAGCCCCGTTGCATTTGCCTTCCCAGCCTGGGTTCATGCCTGGCTGATGGGCGGCTGATCTGTTAAATGATAATGATTAGGATTTAATAGGCTGCAATGCTTCGCGTGTCTACCAGATGGCATAAATTCATGAATTGTAATGCAGTTTATATATATATACTGTGCAGTATTGCAGCCAGCGGGAATAAAATGATTCAATCCCTGCTTGGAAAATAACTCAATGTACTCGGGCAGAAAACAGTCACAAACCTCAATACACCCGGGTATACCCGAATTCGTGGGACTAGCCAAGCTCGAATAAAGTGTGTCGCTAGTGTACTTATATTTTGTCTGATGGTAATTTGTTCTGTTTAACGATTGAAATAGTTAATTGTTTAATTGTTATGGATGGAATTTAAATTGTTTAGTGATTTAATTAATGAATGCTAATTGATTTATGGTTACTTGATTGGTTTAAATAGTATAGTTGTTTGGATGTATTGGTATTTTGTTTGGAATATGTTATTGTTAACATTCATTGGCAGAGTGTGCATGGTGCATAGATTGTATGCATTATTTATACAATGTAAATACAATGTTTTGATTGGCATTTGAAGCTTTTCATTGGAAGATGAGATTGGATTTTTTAAGGAAATATGATTTTATTGTACTGTGTTTGTATGGAGAAGTGGTATTTGTTTTTGATAGCCCTTCTACATTTCTTTGTATATTGGTTCATCATGTGTGTGTATATATATATATATATATATATATATATATACACACAGGTAAACCCCGTTATAACGCGGTCCTCGGGGTCCACCCCGAGACCACCGCGTTAGTAACGGGGTCGCGGAAAATGGCCGCCGCCGCATCAGCGCATCTTCACCCCTTCACCCCGCGGGACAGGAGATGGGAGGGGGGATGCCCCTCCGGTCCCGGCTTCCCCATGTCACCGCGTGACAGCCCGTGGGACAGGAGATGGGAGGGGGGATGCCCCTCTGGTCCCGGCTTCCCCCTGTCACCACGTGACAGGCCGCGGGACAGGAGATGGGAGTACAGTCTCCGGAAGACCGCTCACCCCCCCCTGCCGCAGCACAGGGCCCTTGCGCCGCAGTACAGGGCCCCCTCGCCCCGCCGTAATGCAGGGTCGTCCTGCCACTCCGCTACAGCGCAGGGCCCCGCCACCCCCCCAGAGACAGACGTCCCACCCCCCGCCCCGGGCCATACCGCCAACCTACCCCCACCTACCTGCCCCCCCGCACTGCACCGGGCCATCCCACCAGCCCCCGCAGCATCAGGGGCCCCCGCAGCCATCACCCCCCTCCACCGCAGCACCACCCCCACCGGCACGCAGCGCCCCCCCCCCCCTGCAGCCACATGCCTCACCAATCATCCCCAAGGTAAGGCTGATTTATGTATATGTGTATTGGGAGGGTGTGTGTGTGTGTGTGTGTGTGTAGTGTGCAGTGTGTGCAGTGTGAGCAATGAGCAGTGTGTCAGTGTGTGCAGTGTGAGCAATGAGCAGTGTGTGTGCAGTGTGCAGTGTGTGTCAGTATGAGCAGTGTGTGTGCAGTGTGCAGTGTGTGCAGTGTGAGCAATGAGCAGTGTGTCAGTGTGTGCAGTGTGAGCAATGAGCAGTGTGTGTGCAGTGTGTGCAGTGTGAGCAATGAGCAGTGTGTCAGTGTGTGCAGTGTGAGCAATGAGCAGTGTGTGTGCAGTGTGTGTCAGTGTGAGCAGTGTGTGTAGTGTGAGCAATGAGCAGTGTGTGTGCAGTGTGTGTCAGTGTGAGCAGTGTGTGCAGTGTGAGCAATGAGCAGTGTGTGTGCAGTGAACAGTGTGAGTGTGTGCAGTGTGTGCAGTGTGCAAAAAAACATGGGAGCCAAGGGAAAACCGCGTTATAACCGAATCGCGGTATAACGAGGCGCGTTATAACGGGGTTTACCTGTATATATATATATATATATATATATATATATATACATATATATATACATATATATATATATATATATATATATATATATATATATATATATATATATATATATATATATATATATATATATATTTAAAACCAGAGACATAACATAAAACACAGACAAAGCTCAGTGCACATCCAGAAAAACTTATATACGGTACAGTGCCTAAATATACATGTATAAATAACTAATAAATAAAATGGTCTTTTAGTTTAACATTTTGGCCAAATTGTTGTAAGCCCTTGAGCCAACTGCACGGCAGACCACGTTTCAAGGGTCCCTACACCAATATAGATTCTTAATAACCTGTGCATTGTCAGGAAGAATGATTTATAATAAATCTGTCAATATTAGTTGCAAAAGTTCTAAGTCTGATTGAAGCTTTTATTAACCTGTACATTACCAGGAAAAGCACTCTGTAATAGATTTGTCACAATCACACTGTAAGCAGGCAAGTTCCCCTGAGAGTGGGAGATGCCATGGAGTGAGCTTTTAACCATTTAAATGTGGGAGGGAGTGAGCTTCAATTAGGTAGGAGGTTGCCACCCTCCAATCAGCTAAGACTAGTTGAACAAGAATTATAAAACATACAGAACACCTACAAGCTCATATTGAACCCCCAAAATACCCACAACATATATATAAGCATATAAGTTTCACAGAGGAGTGCTACTGAGCATGGCAATATATATATTTAAAACCAGAGACATAAAATAAAACACAGACAGAGCTCAGTGCACATCCAGAAAAACTTATATACGGAAAGTTATGTTTTTAGACCTGACAAGTAACCATAGTTCAGAGGGAATGCTGTAAAGCATTCAAACCATACCTCCGAAGGATCACCCTCCACGGGTGATCACACTATGGTGTTTGTGTCAATATGGTAATTATGTCCCTTAGGGTGCATGGTATCTAAAATATACATCCAGTAAGTCTCCCTCATACACAATCTTTTAAAGCGATCTCCACCCATATATGTGGGGGGAATGTATTCAATGCCCATAACCCGTAGGGACTTTGGATCTTTAAGATGTTTAGTACAGTAGTGGCGGGAGAGGTTGTGTGTTTGGTATCCATTTATTATATTTCTTCGGTGCTCTAAAAATCTTGTACTTAGAGCTCTTGTAGTGCGGCCCACATATTGTAAGCTGCACTCGCATGATATCAGATAAATAACATACTCACTGAGACAGTTAATATATTCTGTTATTTCATGCAAAATGCCGTTAGATTGTGATGTAAATTTATTTGTTTTAATCAAATGTTTACACGTAAGACACCTGCCTCTCCCACATCCAAAGTTTCCCTTTTCTCTGATGTAACCGGAAACGTCCAATCTTTTTGTATTTACTACTTTTGATGTTTTTAATTTGCTTGGAGCAATCATTGTTTTGATACTCCTAGCTTTTCTGAAAATCACAGGAGCATGTTTTGGCAAAAGATGACCAATTTCAGGATCGCTAACCAAAATGTTCCAATGACAATTTAAAACTTTTTTGATTTGTTTTGCAGATTGATTATATTGCGTAATAAATTTTGGTGTAGACCCTTTGACTTTAGCCTCATTACTAGAGTTGCAAATTGTTTTTAATTTTGATTTTTCCAATAATGTATCACGATCTAGAAGACTAGCATCTAAAAATGCTTTATTGACAATTGTCATATCATAGCCTTTTTCCTGAAACTTTCCTGAAAGATCTTTACCCTGAATAAGAAAATCTGTGTCCATCGAACAGTTGCGTCTTATCCTGTAGAATTGACTTTTAGGTACATTATCCAACCATTTTTTATAATGGTTGCTACCATATTGTAAGTAGCTGTTCGCAGCCACAGTTTTGAAGTGTGTTCTTGTTTGAATTTTGTTTTGAAGACCCACAAATAGCTCCAGATCTAAAAATACTATAGTATCAGGATGTATATTGTATGTAAATTTCAACCCGATCTGATTATCATTGAAGGATTCCAGAATCCCCTCCAGGATTCCCCTCTCACCATCCAATGGGTATCCCCTGATGAAGTCATCATAGATGACGAAACGCGTAGGGCGTGGCTAAGGCAGAGGAGTCATTTTCCCACGGAGACCATTACTGTGGTTTGAGAACTATTGCAGGCTGTGAGAGGCAAAGCAGAAGTTTGGATCCCTTTTCCCCCCGGTGGTTCAGCGACCAGAAGCAGTGAGCTGAAGGTGCTGGTTCCCGGAGGGATTTCCTGTGCGGGGCACCCGACCGGGTGGATGTCACTTCCGGTTGCAGGAAACCACGCAGAGAGCACACAGGAGAAGGACACCATTGCTGAGTCGGACGGCAGTATTGGCTTATGAGAGCCTATCTCATACCTGCTTATTTACCGTGTACACTTGTGAGTGGGCATTTGACTGTTTTTATTGTTCTATAAACAACATTGTTATACTTTAATGCACTAGGTGTGCGCCTGTTTTTTTCTTTTCTTTTTCATAGGTATCAACAGGGAGTTGTGATCCCTTTGAAACGGGCTGCCTTTTACCTGGATGCGTCTTTTTGGAACAGGACTCTGTGTTTTTTAAGGTTTTTTAATGGTTTCAATCCATTGGTTTTTATTCATTTTATTTTTAAATATTTTTTATTATATTTTTTATTATTAAAGTATTAGTACATTGCTTTTTATTTTATAAACGTCAAATCTTTAGAATACATAGGTTTTTTATATTATACCTATCTTTGCCACCCCATTGGTTGTATTTCACAGTTAGGTAAACTTAATCACAGTTTGTTAGGTTACAATAGAGGCGCTACTTCGTTTTTTTGTTCTGTTTTGATATATATATAGCAGCGAAGCAGTGTTTCCTGGTCCTAGGAGCATGAGTATATCTCATAACATGCTTTTATTTGTTCTATGTTTGTGAGTTCATTTTTATTGAGATTTTTGGGAATTAAATATGTAGCCATGCATAATAATGACTGCATACATCTTCCCTGTTGGCAGTAAGTCCTGGTAAGTACAGGCCTGCCAGCAGTAGTTATGGAGGTTTTCCCTCACACCCTGGTGTGATGCCCTGTGTAAGGAAGGGAGTGGCTATATGCTCTGAGTCCCTGGATAGTGATATAAGAGATGCGCCTGCCCCCTGAGGTATAAAGGGCACAACACTGTCAGTTAGTGTTGTGGTTGCAAGGTTGGCAGAGAAGCATCTGGTAGAATGTATCTTCCTGCATAAGGGATTGGAGGAATACTTTTGTGACCCTAGTGCTGTAACTAGCGGTAGCAGAGTGACCAATCAAGTCTGTCTAAGCCACACTGTGACCAGGGACCTGGCGCAGTGGTGATCTCCCTAGGAGAAAGGGAATCCCACTTCAATACGGGAGGGCGTACCTGGCAAAGGGACAGCACGGAGAGATGTGCGGCTAGAGCCGGCAGCTGCATGGGGCAGTCTGCTACATCCCAAACTACAATAAAGATGTCTTGTTCAAAGAAACCCCCACTGTGTGAGTGTGAGATTACTCAACAGTGGATGGCACCACAAGAAAGGAGTTCCTCACCAGGACCATCTCCCTGCGGAAGCATAGATCCTGATGAGGTGGAGGCACTGCACATGAAGTAAGTTGGACTCGTAACCACTACCTCAGATACCTGTCCTGATGATATCCTCTATAACACCAAGCGGGAGACTCAGGAGTCCTGTTACTTGCAGGTGCACCACCACACACGACCTTGTAATGGGGACCGGTTAGACCACACGGGCCAATGTGAGATTGGGTGGGTCAGACAAGGGGGGTCCAGCCGTTACAAATATATCGATTTTGCACAGTAATGCACTAGGATTTGGCGCTTCTTTTTCTTCTATTTTTCTATGCAGGTGGAGAGGGAGGTCGTTGTACCCTCTTAAAGAAGCTGCCTGTTTTTCCTGTTAGTGCTACATTTACTCCCCAATACTGAACATATTTGTTTGGACTCTATAGGACTATCCACATTGAGCAGACAAAGGAAGGTTCACAGCACTATGTATTTTATTTTTATTTTTGAGTTGTTTGCTTATTAGACATTGATTTATATGCATTTTTGGTATATATCGATTTTTTAATATTATATTTTATTAATTACATATTTTTATTAATTTATATTGATTTATAATTTAGTTATACCATCAATTTCTGGCATTTCACACAATAGCGCAGTCCTCTATTGTATATATATATATATATATATATATATATATATATATATATATATATATATATATATATATGTGTGTGTGTGTGTATATATAGTTGCATGATGAAGCCACTGTACAAATGAATGGGTGAAGGGTGTGTATCGGGCCAGGGAGGCTTAACCCCTTCATTACCTTTGCGGTTATTATCCGATAAGGTGATTAAGGGGTTAATTGATATCTGAATGTTATTGCTATGTATTGGCTATGTATTTTGTGGACAACGGAGGACAAGGATTGTGCTGGCGATGGGGGCTTCTTATTGATGAGGTCAGTAGTACTTTATTTATTTTAATATGCTAGTTAATGTGTTTAATAATGGGCAAATAATCTATTATCCCTATCTGGATAATAGTTATTTGGCACATTATTGTACTGTAGGTATTAGGGGGGGGAGGGATTGATGTATTGAATGTATAGGTCAAGTGTATTTATTTTACATTCAGGGTTTGTTCCTTTTGGTTCTGCGTGAGACCTCTGGAGACCACCTGCGGTATCCTCGGGTATCTCACGGGTATCAGGCTGGTGGGTCCACGGGGGGCACCTGCGGGAAAGGACCGGTGGCCCCATATCTGTGGGGCCACCGCGGACCCGTAGTGCCCACCCGTGGGTCCCCAGACCCCCATGGGAACCACCAGAGGCCCCGCAGAAACCTGTGGGTCTGACCCGGGGCTCCAAGACATCCGCGGGCCTACCAAGGGGACCCAATTGTGGCCCACGGTGACCCGCGGAGACCACCTGGTGGGCCATGGCGCCTGGCGGGACCCACTAACAGGCCTCCAGAACCTGTATGAAATAAGTTGCTGGTAACCTGTAGGTCTGTCAGGTGACCCGTCGGGCCCACCGGGGACTCGCGTGGGCCTGGGGTATGAACCCTGTATGTAAAAGGTTAAATCATGTATTTATGGGGGGGCACAGGGTTGGGTAATGCATTTAATAAATAGAATAATGCTTATTGTGGGGCAGTGTATTGTTTTTATTGTGGGTACTGGGGGCGGGGGGAGGGGGTATTGGCCACAAGGGAATGTGGGTAGGCCTCCCGGCTGGGTAGTGGGTGAGGGTGGTTAGGCCTCACGGGGTGGGGGGTTAGTGAGGGAGGGTATGTAGGCCTCCCGAGTGGTGGGTGAGGGTGGGTTAACCCATTAATGCCTGTAGCGGTTAATAACCGCTATGGTTATTAAGGGGTTAGGGGACATTACATTGGATGTTTTTATTCTTGTGTATGTTTTGCAGCATCGGAGGGGGCATGGGCACGATGAAGATGAGGATGGCCTTCATCGAGGCAGCCGGACAAGGGTGAGTGCTATATGTATTTTATGTATTTATTGTTCTTTATGTATTTAAAATGGGCACATTCACTATTATCCATTTTTGGATAATAGTAATTGTACCCATTACTATACTGTACTGTATGTGTTAGGGGGGGGGGTTATTTCTTTATAAGTATGTATGTGTTTTTACATTAATTGGGGGGGCACAGAATTGGTACTGCAGGCCTGCGGGTAACACCCGAGGGCCCCCACCAGCCTCTAGTATCATTGCTGTGCATATATGTATATGTTAGGGGGGTATAGGGGTTGTTGGGGTAATATATATATACCGGTATATATATATTTATTTATTTTTATATATATTTATTTATTTAGTGTGGGGATTTTGTGTGTGTATTTTTTTTATTGTGGGTAGCGGGGGTGGGTGAAGGGGGTATTTGGCCCCAACGGTGGTTTGTTTAGGGCTTGCGGTTGGGTAGCGGGAGGGCTTAACCCCTTCATGACCGTAGCGGTATTAACCGCTACGGTCATGAAGGGGTTAAGTGCACCCGCAACCCCCCCGCAAGCCCTAAACAAGCAACAAGGGCCAAATACCCCCTTCACCCACACCCGCTACCCACAATAAACCTGGCACGATGGGTTAACCCCTTCATTGCCTTAGCGGTTAGCCGCTAAGGTAATGAAGTGGCCTTTAAATGCATTTTTCCTGCCTCGGATGCATGCCGGGGGGCTCCGGTGCGGGTATCAGCTCCGGATACCCTGGCATCAATCACAGGCAGGAAAAAGGGCTGATTTTTTCTAAGTGTCGACCTTGCCGATGCTTCTCCCCCACCAACCCGCCAACTTTAGTTGGCGGGACGGATTGGCGAAAAAATCTCAATTCGGGAGTGCCGATCAGCAGCGAAAAGCTGATCGGGGCTACCTGAATTCAGCCGAGTTCAAAAAGTGCCGATAAGTGGCTTATCGGCACCCGGCTGCCGATAAGTTTTTATCGGGAACAAAAATTGCCGATTTTGGCCACTTATCGGCGCTTACTGAATCGGAAAGGCTTTTTTGGCGAGAAAATGGCGAGAAAACGCTTTTCGGCGCTTAGTGCATGAGGCCCTATATGTCTGTGTGTATGTATGTAACGGAGTTTCCCTGGCCCAATCGCATATTGACCCCCTCCTGGGGAAACTGACCCATGTTACATGTGCTGGAAAAAGGTGGAGAGTGACCTCCAATGATCCAATGCTACAAATCATATATATGCACGATTGTAATCACTGTCCAGGAGTAACTAGGAAAAGTCTCAATGCAGGTGTCAATAGTTAGTAATAAAGAAATAATGAAATCCGGAGTGGCTGTAAAGGTATAAGCACACCAGTCGGGAGTTAATAAGCAAATGTGGACAAGAGGTACAGAATAATGAGACCGCAGCCGCACCAACTGTAACTCAATAAATGTCCCGATAATGCTAACCTGCATCTTTGGGGGATGGGTTATCGCGGTATGTGGACAAGTTCTTACAGCCCCTGGTTTTTCAACTTCCTTCCTATATTAGGGATACAGCTGATCTCATTGTCAAATTGCAGGATCTCACATGGCACAAGGAATACAGGTGGGTCACATTAGATGTGACCTCCCTGTATTCCATTATTGATCATAATCACGGACTTAAAGCGATACGACACTTTCTTGATTTATCCACTTTATCAGTTTCACATAGCACTTTTCTATAAGAATCTATATTTTTTTTTACTTACACACAATTACTTTCTATTTGATTCACGTTTTTATTTACAAAAATTAGGCACTGCTATGGGCACGAGTTTTGCACCTTCATACGCTAATTTATTTATGGGTTTTTGGGAGGCACAATTTATTTATCACATTAATAATTCTTTTTGTCATAATATCATCTTTTTTAAGAGATATATTGACGATTTGATACTTATTTGGGATGGTGATGAGCACTCTTTATTTTCCTTTATTCACTATTTAAACACCAATGATTATAATATTAAATACACTTTTGAGCACAACATTAACCACATTAATTATTTAGATTTGACCGTGTACATTGACAGTGAGATGAACATTCAGACTGATATTTTTCGCAAAGAGAATTCCAGGAATATGCTTCTCAATGCACTGAGTTGTCACCCCCGTTCATTGATTAGGAATATTCCTGGATCTCAATTCATGAGATTGAAAAGACTTTGTTCGACCAATGATATTTTTCTGTCAAGATCAAAAGAAATGTTTGACAGATTTGTAGCCAGGGGCTATTCTATTAAAGACATAGAGACTGCCTTTGCAAGAGCTGACTCTATAGACAGAGATATCCTAATTCAAAGAACAGGATTGAGATCTACTACATCAAAAAAGTCATCTCTCACTACCACACAAAGTCCATTTTTTGTAACAACTTACAGTTCCCAATCATCATTAATCTCTAAGATTATATCAAAACATTGGCACACTCTTCTATTAGATGAAGATATTGGTCCCTCATTGTCAAGTGGCCCTAGATTTACCTTCCGCAAGGCTAAAACTTTAGCCTCCAACCTTTCTCCTAGTCTGTTTGGCTCTAGTTTAAGAACTCCTATTATCACTACTGTACCTAAAGGTTTTTATAGTTGTGCGAATTGTTCTATGTGTCAATACGCATTGCCTGCAAGATTTATAACTTATTCTAATGGTCAAAAAGGTTTCATATTAGGAATTTTCTAAATTGTAACACAACTTTTGTTGTGTATGCCCTTTCTTGTGCGTGTGGCCACAGATATGTGGGACGCACTATTAGATCTCTTAGGCTTTGTATAGCTGAACATACTCGTTTGATTAAAAAGAAGGATTTGGTCCACCCGGTATCCAGACATTTCTCACAATGCCCTAGGGGGGTATTGGTAACTTCTCCTTTTCGGCCATTGAACATGTACCCCATCACCCCAGGGGGGGCAATAGGGAGAATCGGTTAAATCAGAAAGAAATGTATTGGATATATACTCTCCATACTCTCCATCCCCTTGGAAAGAATTCTGATTGGAAGTTGAAACATTTTCTTCAGGAATAAGGGCATGGAGAATATTGTATGGTTTAATTACTGTACCCTGTATAAAATAATATTGTACTTCTGATTTTTTCATGATATGTTTATAGAATATATTTCTTATATGGTATATCTTTAATCTGTTGAGGTTATATTATTAGTCTTTATTTACCATTATTCTTATTTGTTTCTTCCATGATTTTCTTTATATATCTTTATATATTTTAATTGTGCTTGACATCATGTTCTTTGTTTTTAAATACATCTTTTTTTGTTTTTCTATTATATGTGTGTTGTTTGTTTCTGACCAGACATGTCAGGGTTAATATGTCACAATTAACATTCATGTGTTTATTGTTGCCTGCTGAGTCTGATTTGGAGGTGTCCAATCAGATTTTGTTTGCTTCTATATTAGACGTGTCTGCTATCTGAACCATGTACTCTTTGATAAAGCCCATGTAGGGATGAAACGCGTCAGAGTGGTTTTACCATGATGTCCAGCCTTTTTTTGCAATAAAGCATATTTTTATTCATCAAGCTTGTGTCGGTACTAGGAAGTAGTGACCATTCGTCCAGTTCTACTTCTGTTTCACCTGCTGGCTTACAGGACTCCTGAGTCTCCCGCGATGTTATTGGGGATATCATCAGGACTGGCTCTCCAGGTATGGCTGAGTCATAATCACTTTTGGTACAGTGCATCCATCTCTTCCAGACCCCCAGTGTAGTAGGGAGGAGTCTCTGAAAGAGAACCTCTGTGTGCACCTTCTTCCCGAATGACTCCACAATCAGGACAGAAGCATTCTTTATATTTGGCATCCTTTATTACCAGCAGACACTGGCCGACCGCCCATCATTGCAGCCGGTATTTAGGCGCACATAGTAGGTTGCCAACCCAAAGGAAGTCCCTGGACACCACTCCTAGTCAGGGCCCTAGAAGCTGTCCTTGCTCTTCCCTTACTCCCTGATGGAGTAAGGGGAATAGTCGCCCACACCTCTCCCCTAAGGGAGGGCCACAAAACCTGCCAGAGCCCTGGCAGTTTGCTGGGTTCGACTAGTCTCACTCATGAGAGGTGAGACACTGACTAAATACAGGAAGTGCTGTGCACTAAATAGCTCAATTTGGCACCATCCCTGTGTCACTGTAATTGGACACAGAGCCTGATGACACTACCTTCACTGAATACTGCACAGCACAGGAGTGTGAGGGAAAACCCCACGATTACTCCTGGCAAACCTGCCCTTACCAGGGATTATTGCACAGGAGGAGAAAGACATATAACCCCAAAACTACACAGGGTTATACTCTCCCTCTTGTGGATCCAATGGTCCCCACTTGGACCTAAATTTGCTGGGCCTTCCCTTAGATAGGCAACCTGCAAATACAGAAATACAAAATACAAAATTCAATTAACAGGCAAAACATAAATGCATACAGTACCTGCTCCCTTCCCAACTCTAGGACTACTCCCTATGGAGAATCCAACTTAATAATAATGCCTGGGATCAGGTTTCTTTACCTCACGCCCGTTATGGTCTAGTATTGTAACCGAGTAAGACTTAGGCGGCCCGTTTTCCGGTCGGTACACCAGCTTATGCTTAAAGGTGTTCCAGCCTATGCTCCAGGTGCGCATTAAATAACACACCCTCTCTTCTGTCCGATACCCAGAATTGCTGGATTTTTACTTTAGATATTCCTCCACGGCTTCCCTCAGCCAGGTATCCCTATCGGTTCATGAACATAAGGATATTCGAACCCATGAGACTGTTTATATCGAGCTACTAAAGCTCTCTCTGCCCTGCTTATCCTGACTAACTTTTTGTTTCCTGCCTTCCCTGGCAGTACCCAGGACAAGGGTTCCTCAGGGGCAATAATATCATAAAGGAAAGAAGAACCTTTAGCCACGCCTATCCCCTTCTGAATTTCATCCCACCTTCTTATTAACTCCTCTTTGGTTTCCTCACTTGAGTATACCCCTACATCCAACCAATGGTCAACCACATCTCCCCGCATTAGAATGAACCATGTGCGGTCCAAAAAGGATGAATACCCTTCATATAAGGGAGCCCACCACTTGGTGCTATGCTCCTGTAATTGATCTCTCACAACTAGAGCGGACTCACACACTTCCATATCCCACCAGACGATACTCCGGACGTAGCACTAGAATGGGTAACGCCCCGTAGCGCTTTGACCTCCCTTGTACTATGTGGTGGATATCAAAGTCCGCCATGATTTGATCACTAGTTGCACTGGGTAAAGGAGACACTCGACATGACAGTCTCTTGCTCGCCAGCTTTGCGCAACTGAAGGAGAGGAAGCTCACATCCGGCTCCTCCTTCACTCAGGACATCTATTTCCCATTGGTTCGTGCAGTGACCCCTCCCTCTGGTGGAGTTTAGAGGAGGGTCATTCAGTTGTACGTCAGAACTCAGATTTGGCTCTGAGCCTATCACAGTATAGAGGGGCGCGGCCACGGTTTTCGCGCCACTTCCCTGGTCAGGGCGGGGTTCTACTCTTCGCGCTATACCCGGCCAGGTTCCTGCAAAACTTTTCCTTGCAAACAGTCCACGCGGTCCCTCATTTTGGTAGGAGCCGCCATCTTGGATCACACTGCAGCCCATACTCACTACAGGTTTGACTTACGTCGTTATCACCGTATGGAGCTCAGGCTCTTTGTTTCGCAATGTCACTCATAACCACAATGTCCTCACTGGCTTCTCCCTCTGGTGAACCCTGAGGGTCCATGTAGGACAGGAAGGGCGCAGCTACAGCTTTCACTCCATCCCATAGCCGACTTGCAAAAGACAACTCTGCACACGGTATCTCCGCTGTCCACACAGCATGTGCGCTTCTCAGTTCTGGCACGAACTGCCATTTTGGGATCCCCGCACCGCGCGGAGCCACATTAAACACCGCCATTTTCACTTCTGCTCTGACTTCACGCATGGTGCTCCTCTGCTGGGTAGCCGCCATATTGGTGTAATAAAGTATGCCATCGTGCACATCTAAATGTATCTCAGTGTATATGCCTCTGCCATGTTGGTGTTATAACATGTACCTCAGGCTAAGCAAAACACTCTCTCATGCTGCCTACTGCAACGATGCAGCCCCATGCAAGTGCTCTGTGGTGTATATTCTGGTTACTGGCTAGAAGCACTCAGGATCAGTCCTGCAGTACTTAAGGGCATCATCTACTGTTGGGTACACATAGTGCTGACCCTACCAGAAGTTCCATGTTAACAGGCTACCCCCTTAGGCATCAAACAACTATCTGCCTCAAGGTGACTAGAATAGCTATACATTTTCAAAATGATCCAGAGGTGATCATAAAAGACATCCCGGTATTGCACTCAGCCTAATATAACTTAAATCACAATATAAGCCACAAAAACATGTAGCACTCGCATCAGGGAGAAAGGTAGTACATGGAATGAAAAAACAATAAAATTTTATTTAAACTCTTCTATAAAAAAGTTAAAAAAGTAGAGCAGTGATCTGCCTAGTAGGTAGGACTAAGGTAAGGTAAGTATTGCCTATCTGATTAGACCTCTTGTATATTTATGTCAGGTCCCAAAATCCAATTAATTATGGGAAGGTCTAGAGTAAGAACCTATACAATAGGCTGTGATGGCATATATCAGTCCAGTGATCTTAACGGTTATATTTTTAAACAGGTTCTATTGTCATGTTGATGCGCAATAACCTCTATATCAAACAATCCTTAATAGGTAGATATAGAGTGTCACAATAACCCTAAACAGTAAAGAAAATATCCCTCTAACTCAGGGTAATGTAGCCGTCAGTCCGGCTGTTCAGACGCATACACAGTCAGCTCCTATTCAGCTGATTTGAAAAAAGCCTGCAGCAGTGTAACCGCAGCACTACAAACAAAGTAACAGCAATGACTTTAAATGTGGACAAATTGTGTCCATGCGGTGGTTTAGTATCATAACCAGAGCCAGTCATGCGTCTATCATGAATTGCGTGAGGACCATACAACCGTATATCTGTCTCTCTATGCAGAGTTCAGCATGCTCTACTTCGGGTGGTTCTCCGATCTGGCTGACGTCATCAGTAGGAGCGTCACCAGCAAGCCTGACAGCTGTTTCGCGTCGTAAACCGGCGCTTCATCAAAGGGGGAGGAGTGTTACTGCTTGCATAGTTGCAGGGTTTAAATACCTCCTTAGGGGGGCGGGTACCATGTACAATTACAGGGATATTCATTATGTCCGTCCCATTGGTGGCTATTTAAAGGTATATACACATGTATCTCATATTTGTAATTTCAAATGAATAGTACATATTCAAACATATGTTGTCAGCAAAGGTAGATACTATATGATAATAGCAATGCCCAAAACTGCCCACAAAATCACATGATCCAATGATATTTGTAAGGTGAAGGCTGTAATTAAAAGCAAACAAGATGTACATGGGCAAAATTAACCTGTTATGAGGGGTGTAGGAGTGGAATCTACATCTGTGGATCGCCCAAAGGGGTCAATGCGATCCTGCTAGTGTTTAACATATATTTTACTGACTACCCTCACTATTATGGGGTCTAATGAGTGGCTCAGATAAAAGGTGAAAAAATAAAGCCCTCATTAAGACCTAAGGGGCTCAGTGTTTTAAGTTTGTAGATCCATTTACATTCTTTCTGCAGAAGATGTTTGTTCCAGTCCCCTTTACGTGGTCCTTGGGGGATATACTCAATACCTGCGAATTGCAGCACTTTACTGTTGCCATTGTGGATGCCGTTTACATGTTTTGATATAGGGGTATCAGTATTGTTCCGGATTGATCCCAAGTGCTCTAGGACACGGACCTTGAGTTCTCTATATGTTTTGCCCACGTACATCTTGTCGCATATACATTTTATAAGATAAATGACGCCTTTGCTGTTACAATTAATGAAATCATTGATCTTGTAGGTATTCTCTTTGTGAGTGTCTGAGAATGTTTTGGTTGTGGGCATAAACGTGCAGGCTTTGCAGTGGCCACAGGGGAATGAACCCCTTGGTTTCTGATTGAGCCAAGTTCTCATAGGGACCGGCTGATAGTGACTCCTTACGACTCTATCCTTAATGTTCCTGGACCGTCTACTTGTAAAGGTAGGTGTTTTGTTTAATACCTCTTTGAGGTCCTCATCCTCCATCAATAGGTGCCAGTGTCGATTAAAGATACCTCTTAGGTCATTCCACTGTGTGTTGTAGGAACTTATAAATCGAATGACTTCCTTATTAGCAACCCCCTTTCTATTTCGGTTTAATAGAGTATCTCTCTGGGTATGTAGTGCTCTCTTGTAAGCTTGTCTGACAGTGCCTTTACCATAACCCCTGTCATAGAATCTTTGGCTCATTTCCTCAGCTTTGGTAATAAAGTTTGGTGTAGTAGAACAATTACGCCTGAGCCGAAGAAATTGGCCAGTAGGGATATTCCTTATCAAATGAGTGGGGTGGTGGCTGTCAGCTTTCAACAGACTATTTGTCGCAGTAGGTTTTCGGAATATAGTTGTTTCCAAATATCCGTTTTTACCCCTAGTGATGGTAATGTCTAGGAAATCAATCCTATTGCGATCTGCTTGCATAGTAAATTTGAGATTGCACTCGTTGTCATTGAGTTTATCTGTAAACTCAGAAAGGAGCTCTGCAGTGCCTCTCCATAGTATGAGGATATCATCTATGTAGCGGACCCAGAGTATTATATGGTCCGCATACATATCCAGGGCCTCGCTGAAGACCACGGTTTCTTCCCACCAGCCTAGATATAAATTGGCATAGGTGGGGGCACACGTGGTCCCCATCACGGTGCCCTGGATTTGATGATAGTATTTGCCGTTGAAGAGAAAGAAATTGCTGCTTAATGTAAAGTCCAGTAATTTCATAATGAACTCATTGTGTAGTTTAGCTTCTGTATTCCTAGATCTTAGAAAAAATTCAATGGCTGCAAGGC
This sequence comes from Ascaphus truei, assembly GCF_040206685.1. Classification (NCBI taxonomy): domain Eukaryota; kingdom Metazoa; phylum Chordata; class Amphibia; order Anura; family Ascaphidae; genus Ascaphus; species Ascaphus truei. Next base: position 232,238,238 of record NC_134486.1, on the reverse strand, counting down.
CTCTCTTGTGTGGAATGCAAGTGTATAAATTGACCACATCAAGGCCTACTAAGTATGTTTCCTCATCTATTTGAACATCATCGATTTTCAATAAGATGTCCTTTGTATCTTTCAGGTGTGATGGGAGGCAACTAACAAAAGACCTTAGGAATTTGTCCAGGTAGACACTGGCATTTGATGTGACATTACCTATTCCAGACACTATAGGTCTGCCTGGTGGGGGCACCTTTCCCTTATGTATTTTAGGGAGATGGTAAAAGGTAGCTACCTGTGGGTGGGGAATAAGGATAAAGTCATATTCAGTCTTTGTGATTACTTTATTTTCCAGTCCATTTTTCAGGATTTTAATTAATGTTTCCTGAAAGCTTTGCGTAGGGTCTGTAGGTATTATTCTATAGCAATTCTGGTCACTTAGTAAATTGGCACATTCCTGGAGGTAATCCTCTTTATTCATAATAACTGTGTTCCCCCCTTTGTCTGAGGGTTTTATTATGATTTTGTCATCTGTTTCTAGATCTTTTAAAGCTTGGATTTCAGCCTGTGTGATGTTGTGATTTTCCCAGTTATGTTTGGGTAATTTTTCAATGTCTTTTGTAACCAGCTTTGTGAAAACATCCACATTAGTGCAGGTTTCCATGGCAGGAACAAATTTAGATCTATTTCTGACATTGGTAAATGGGCCTTCATTGGCTGGTTTTTCACTTTCTTTGAGTAAATCCCCTAAAAGTCTGATATTCATCCTGTCCTATGATTCCATGACAGGGGTTATGGTAAAGGCACTGTCAGACAAGCTTACAAGAGAGCACTACATACCCAGAGAGATACTCTATTAAACCGAAATAGAAAGGGGGTTGCTAATAAGGAAGTCATTCGATTTATAAGTACCTACAACACACAGTGGAATGACCTAAGAGGTATCTTTAATCAACACTGGCACCTATTGATGGAGGATGAGGACCTCAAAGAGGTATTAAACAAAACACCTACCTTTACAAGTAGACGGTCCAGGAACATTAAGGATAGAGTCGTAAGGAGTCACTATCAGCCGGTCCCTATGAGAACTTGGCTCAATCAGAAACCAAGGGGTTCATTCCCCTGTGGCCACTGCAAAGCCTGCACGTTTATGCCCACAACCAAAACATTCTCAGACACTCACAAAGAGAATACCTACAAGATCAATGATTTCATTAATTGTAACAGCAAAGGCGTCATTTATCTTATAAAATGTACATGCGACAAGATGTACGTGGGCAAAACATATAGAGAACTCAAGGTCCGTGTCCTAGAGCACTTGGGATCAATCCGGAACAATACTGATACCCCTATATCAAAACATGTAAACGGCATCCACAATGGCAACAGCAAAGTGCTGCAATTCGCAGGTATTGAGTATATCCCCCAAGGACCACGTAAAGGGGACTGGAACAAACATCTTCTTCAGAAAGAATGTAAATGGATCTAAAAACTTAAAACACTGAGCCCCTTAGGTCTTAATGAGGGCTTTATTTTTTCACCTTTTATCTGAGCCACTCATTAGACACCATAATAGTGAGGGTAGTCAGTATAATATATGTTAAACACTAGCAGGATCGCATTGACCCCTTTGGGCGATCCACAGATGTAGATTCCACTCCTACACCCCTCATAACAGGTTCATTTTGCCCATGTACATCTTGTTTGCTTTTAATTACAGCCTTCACCTTACAAATATCATTTGATCATGTGATTTTGTGCTCAGTTTTGGACATTGCTATTATCATATAGTATCTACCTTTGCTGACAACATATGTTTGAATATGTACTATTCATTTGAAATTACAAATATGAGATACATGTGTATATACCTTTAAATAGCCACCAATGGGACGGACATAATGAATATCCCTGTAATTGTACATGGTACCCGCCCCCTAAGGAGGTATTTAAACCCTGCAACTATGCAAGCAGTAACACTCCTCCCCCTTTGATGAAGCGCCGGTTTACGACGCGAAACAGCTGTCAGGCTTGCTGGTGACGCTCCTACTGATGATGTCAGCCAGATCGGAGAACCACCCGAAGTAGAGCATGCTGAACTCTGCATAGAGAGACAGATATACGGTTGTATGGTCCTCACGCAATTCATGATAGACGCATGACCGGCTCTGGTTATGATACTAAACCACCGCATGGACACAATTTGACCACATTTAAAGTCATTGCTGTTACTTTGTTTGTAGTGCTGCGGTTACACTGCTGCAGGCTTTTTTCAAATCAGCTGAATAGGAGCTGACTGTGTATGCGTCTGAACAGCCGGACTGACGGCTACATTACCCTGAGTTAGAGGGATATTTTCTCTACTGTTTAGGGTTATTGTGACACTCTATATCTAACTATTAAGGATTGTTTGATATAGAGGTTATTGCGCATCAACATGACAATAGGACCTGTTTAAAAATATAACCGTTAAGATCACTGGACTGATATATGCCATCACAGCCTATTGTATAGGTATTTACTCTAGACCTTCCCATAATTAATTGGATTTTGGGACCTGACATAAATATACAAAAGGTCTAATCAGATAGGTAATACTTACCTTATACACCTCCTGCCACATATGGGCAAAGCATATTGAAGTCCTACCTACTAGGCAGATCACTGCTCTACTTTTTTAACTTTTTTATAGAAGAGTTTAAATAAAATTTTATTGTTTTTTCATTCCATGTACTACCTTTCTCCCTGATGCGAGTGCTACATGTTTTTGTGGCTTATATTGGGATTTAAGTTATATTAGGCTGAGTGCAATACCGGGATGTCTTTTATGATCACCTCTGGATCATTTTGAAAATATATATCCCCACTTCCCATGCACCGCCACCCCATATATTAGTGAACACTTAGGTAGAGCTGGTATGACCCCCCTTCTTATGTATAGAATAGCTATAACCCTGTCTCCAGATCTATCTCACACTCTTAAGGGGCATCTAGGGTGTACTTTGTGAGTTTGCAGGCTCCTGACTACCCCTAGGCTCCCTTCCCCTACGCAGCACTTGCCCTGGAAGCTTACATGTCTCTTTCAGTTTTGCCTGGCTGAAAGCCTGTCCTGATGCTCTCAGCAGCGCCTCCAAATGTAACAGAGTTTCCCTGGCCTAATCTCATATTGACCCCCTCCTGGGGAAACTGACCCATGTTACATCTGGTGTAGTGTGGGGCACCTGCTGGCTTACAGGACTCCTGAGTCTCCCACGATGTTATGGGGGATATCATCAGGACTGGCTCTCCAGGTATGGCTGAGTCATATTCACTTTTGGTACAGCGCCTCCATCTCTTCCAGACCCCCAGCGTAGAAGGAAGGAGTCTCTGAAAGAGAACCTCTGTGTGCACCTTCTTCCCGAATGACTCCATAATCAGGACAGAAGCAATCTTTATCTTTGGCATCCTTTATTACAGCAGACACTGGCCGACCGCCCATCATTGCAGCCAGTCTTTATCCGCAAATAGTAGGTTGCCAACCCAAAGGAAGTCCCTGGACACCACTCCTAGTCAGGGCCCTAGAAGCTGTCCTTGCTCTTCCCTTACTCCCTGATGGAGTAAGGGGAATAGTCGCCCACACCTCTCCCCTAAGGGAGGGCCACAAAACCTGCCAGAGCCCTGACAGTTTGCTGGGTTCGACTAGTCTCACTCATGAGGGGTGAGACACTGACTAAATACAGGAAGTGCTGTGCACTAAATAGCTCCAATAGGCACCACCCCTGTGTCACTGTAATTGGACACAGAGCCTGATGACACTACCTCCCCTGAATACTGCACAGCACAGGAGTGTGAGGGAAAACCCCATGATTACTCCTGGCAAACCTGCCCTTACCAGGGATTATAGCACAGGAGGAGAAAGACATATAACCCCAAAACTACACAGGGTTACATATATATATATATATATATATATATATATATATATATATATATATATATATATATATATCTATTAAAGAAAAAGAGAAAAAAACAGGCGCACACCTAGTGCATTAAAGTAAAACAATCAGTTTATGGAACATTAAAAAACAGACAAATGCCCACTCACAAGTCAAACGGTAATATAGAGCAGTTATGAGATTGGCCCTCATATGCCAGTAGTAGCGTCCGGATCAGCAATGGAGTCCTGTCCTACACACACGTGGCGCAGTCTCCTTCACCGGAAGTGACGTCCTCCCGGTCGTGTGCCCCGCAAAAGGAAATCCCTCCGGGAACCAAAGCCTTCGCCTGCTTACTTCTGGCTGCTGCACCACCAGGAATAGTAGAGATATGCCCGCTCTTCTTGTCTGGCTCGCCGCTCACAAACTGCATTCGTAATAGTCCGTGATACACTGTATTCAGTGGGAAAGTGCCTCCTCCGTCTTAGCCACGCCCTACGCGTTTCGTCATCAAGGATGACTTCATCAGGGGGTACCCATTGGTTGTGACCCCACAGTATTTATAGCAAGGTTAATTTGCATACACAATTGAAAAAACAATTAAATCGTTAATTACATGATTTGAACCACTCCATAGATTTGATATTTCCTTGTTGCATTAATTTCTATGGAAAGGTTATGAAGACACCACTATTTTTGCAAAAGATGAAACATAGCTCATTTGTAAATATATATAGAATTTTAATTTTTATATACTTCAATGGATGATCAGACAGTAAAGGGATAAATTATGATATAAAATCAAACTAATAATTATATTTGAATTTAGATACCAATTGTGATATCCAGATTGAATATACTATTTGTATTTTAACTTGTATATTGTAAAATAAAATAAAATGTTGGTGAAATTCTACAGAGTTTAATTTAAATGTTAATTTTAAATTCAAATTCTCAAGAGTTGGAGAATGCTAGTGACAGTGAATACTAGACTACCCAGTTTTCCCAATTAGTCATTAACATATCAAACAGTAATTATTCTGTTACAGGATGAATCCAACCATATTTGAATACAAATGTATACCTGTTGTTGATCCATTATTGAGAAAATAATGGATTGTTATTGGAGTCAGAGGTATAGCAATAGTTGTTACTTGTCAAGGACAGAAGAAATATCAAAACGATATGTAAAATTCTAAGTGTATATATATATGTGTTGTAACTAGTATTACCAAGAGTATAATAATATATACTATAAATTGTGTTTGTGTAAATGTATAGTGACTATAATAATATATGTATATAGATGTGTGAATGTGAAATATATGTGTATGAATGTGACTATTAAAAAATATATTATATAAATGATAAACTATGAATAAATTAGTGAGACCAATTGCTGGACATAAATAATATTGAATGTGTATAAATGTGAATGAAAAAATATATATGTGTATAAATGTGACTGTAGAATAATAAAATGTTATATGTGAATAAATGCAAGATTGTAAATGAAAAGGTGAAAAAGCAAGACCAGCTCCTGGACCTGAACAGACACATCAACAATATGATGCAATAAAGTATATGGTACACCAAAGTTGGAGTTATTTTAAAGATTGTATTGGACAATGCATTTAAAGACCTGACATGTCACTGTAGTTCAGAGGGAGTGCTGCCAGAGCACTCAAACCAGACCTCCGAAGGATCACCCACTTTGAGTGATCACACTATAGTGCTAATGTCAATGTGGTCATTGTGTCCCTTTGGGTGTAATGTATCCAAAATGTACATCCAGTAAGTCTCCCTCATACACAATCTTTTGAAACGATCCCCACCCATAAAAGTGGGAGGGATAAACTCAATGCCCATAACTCGTAGGGACCTAGGATCTTTTGAGCGTTCGTTACAATAATGGCGGGAGAGGTTGTGTTTGGCACCCATTTATTATGTTTCTTCGATGCTCTAAAACCCTCGTGCTTAGGGCTCTTGATGTGCGGCCTACATATTGTAGACCGCACTCACATGATATCAAGTAGATAACGTATTCACTAAGACAATTAATGTACTCTACTATATCATGTGAGGTGCCATTAGAGTAAGATTTAAATTTATTTGTTTTAATCAAATGTTTGCACGTTAGGCATCTGCTTCTCCCGCATCCAAAGTTCCCCTTAACCCTAATAGGAACAGAACCATCCATTCTAGAATTATTGACTACCTTTCATATGCACCAAACAGCACACCGAATCGGTTTGACTTGTTCGTGGACTTGAACAGATACATCCGTAAGTTAACCTTGATGCGACACTTCACCCAAAAGGGGGATGATAATTCGGGATTTGTATTTAATACACAAGAAAGAGAATGCATAAATGCTCTGACTTCATTTTTGATGGAATCAGACCAAATAGGGAATGGACATAATAACACACAAAATTTTGGTGTTACTGATATACTTATGGGTCCATCCGTAAAAAGATCAATACTCGACAATCAGGATTTAGTTAATAACTCACTTCTGGATATTACCATACATGAGGAAGATTTGAATCCATTGTTAGATTCCAATTCCTGCCCAATAGAAGCAGATCAGGGTATTCTATTGAGTTGTAAACCATCACCATTTGTCCCAAAATCGACATATTTCCCTTATCAATCAAAGGGTAATTTTATCGAAACTTTCTATACAGTAGTCCTGAGAGACCTAGAACAGTTATGTCTTAACAATGTGGAACTGAAATTTAACAATCTCACAAAAGAAGAAAATCAAGCTTTAATGAATATAAAAAACAATAATGATTTAATTGTTCGGCAAGCAGACAAGGGGGGGGCGATTGTCCTACAGGATCGGGCAGATTATCTCTGTGAGGCCCATCGCCTCCTCCTTGACACCACATCATACCAGATTCTTACTGAGGACCCCTCTGAGGGTTATCAGTTGGAGTTCCGGAGTCTCCTCCAGGGTGCATTCTCTGAGGGGATTATTTCAAAATTAGAGCACAGGTTTTTATATATTAAACACCCTAGAACCCCTATTTTTTATCACATTCCCAAATTGCACAAAGATATAGTTAAACCACCAGGGAGGCCTATTGTGTCGGGGATTGGCTCGATGACGTCCAACATGTCCCAGTATGTGGATTATTATTTACAGCCTCATGTCATCAAATTGCGCTCTTACATACGGGACACGTTGCATGTCATTGACTCCATCTCTGACATCAAGTGGAAGGATACCTATCACTGGGTTACTTGTGATGTATCTTCACTCTACACTTGTATTGAGCACTTAAAAGGTATCCAGGCAATTAGTCACTTTTTACAATTAGATCCCAGTTTGCACCCTTCACAACGGTCATTTCTTTTAGCATGCATTAAATTTATGTTGAATCATAATTATTTTCTATTTGGAAATACATATTATTTGCAAATCTGTGGAACGGCCATGGGAGCCAAATTTGCTCCCAGCTATGCTAACCTATATATGGGACTGTGGGAGAGTACCCATGTGTGGGGGGATGCTGTGCTGGGGGCAGGTTTGGTTTTCTATGGCCGCTTCATAGATGACATTCTTATTATTTGGGATGGTGAGAGGGGCACCTTGGAGGCGATTTTGGAATCCTTCAATGATAACAAGATGGGGTTGAAATTTACATACAACATTCACCCAGATACTATAGTATTTTTAGATCTAGAGTTATTTATGGGTCCTCAGAATGTTATTCAGACCAAAACGCATTTTAAAACTGTGGCTGCAAACAGCTACCTACAGTATGGTAGCAATCATTACAAAAAATGGTTAGATAATGTTCCAAAGAGTCAGTTCCACAGATTAAGACGCAACTTTTCAATGGACAAAGATTTCTATGCCCAGGGCACAGATCTTTCACTTAAGTTTCAGGAGAAAGGCTACGATATGGCAATTGTTAATAAATCTTTTTTAGATGCCAGTTTACTGGATCGTACAACTTTGTTGGAAAAATCTAAAAGAAAAACAAAAATTAAAAATGAGGTTACATCCCATGGATCGGTGCCTAAATTTATTACACAATTTAACCAGTCTGCCAAACAGATCAAAAAAATAATGAATGACCATTGGAACATTCTGGTCAGCGATCCAGAAATTGGTAATCTATTGCCAAAATATGCTCCTGTTATTTTTAGGAAAGCGAGGAGTATCAAAACAATGATTGCTCCTAGCAAATTAAAAACATCTAAGGTAGTCAATAATTCTAGAATGGATGGTTCTGTTCCTATTAGGGTTAAGGGGAACTTTGGATGCGGGAGAAGCAGATGCCTAACGTGCAAACATTTGATTAAAACAAATAAATTTAAATCTTACTCTAATGGCACCTCACATGATATAGTAGAGTACATTAATTGTCTCAGTGAATACGTTATCTACTTGATATCATGTGAGTGCGGTCTACAATATGTAGGCCGCACATCAAGAGCCCTAAGCACAAGGTTTTTAGAGCATCGAAGAAACATAATAAATGGGTGCCAAACACACAACCTCTCCCGCCATTATTGTAACGAACACTCAAAAGATCCTAGGTCCCTACGAGTTATGGGCATTGAGTTTATCCCTCCCACTTTTATGGGTGGGGATCGTTTCAAAAGATTGTGTATGAGGGAGACTTACTGGATGTACATTTTGGATACATTACACCCAAAGGGACACAATGACCACATTGACATTAGCACTATAGTGTGATCACTCAAAGTGGGTGATCCTTCGGAGGTCTGGTTTGAGTGCTCTGGCAGCACTCCCTCTGAACTACAGTGACATGTCAGGTCTTTAAATGCATTGTCCAATACAATCTTTAAAATAACTCCAACTTTGGTGTACCATATACTTTATTGCATCATATTGTTGATGTGTCTGTTCAGGTCCAGGAGCTGGTCTTGCTTTTTCACCTTTTCATTTACAATCTTGCATTTATTCACATATAACATTTTATTATTCTACAGTCACATTTATACACATATATATTTTTTCATTCACATTTATACACATTCAATATTATTTATGTCCAGCAATTGGTCTCACTAATTTATTCATAGTTTATCATTTATATAATATATTTTTTAATAGTCACATTCATACACATATATTTCACATTCACACATCTATATACATATATTATTATAGTCACTATACATTTACACAAACACAATTTATTGTATATATTATTATACTCTTGGTAATACTAGTTACAACACATATATATATACACTTAGAATTTTACATATCGTTTTGATATTTCTTCTGTCCTTGACAAGTAACAACTATTGCTATACCTCTGACTCCAATAACAATCCATTATTTTCTCAATAATGGATCAACAACAGGTATACATTTGTATTCAAACATGGTTGGATTCATCCTGTAACAGAATAATTACTGTTTGATATGTTAATGACTAATTGGGAAAACTGGGTAGTCTAGTATTCACTGTCACTAGCATTCTCCAACTCTTGAGAATTTGAATTTAAAATTAACATTTAAATTAAACTCTGTAGAATTTCACCAACATTTTATTTTATTTTACAATATACAAGTTAAAATACAAATAGTATATTCAATCTGGATATCACAATTGGTATCTAAATTCAAATATAATTATTAGTTTGATTTTATATCATAATTTATCCCTTTACTGTCTGATCATCCATTGAAGTATATAAAAATTAAAATTCTATATATATTTACAAATGAGCTATGTTTCATCTTTTGCAAAAATAGTGGTGTCTTCATAACCTTTCCATAGAAATTAATGCAACAAGGAAATATCAAATCTATGGAGTGGTTCAAATCATGTAATTAACGATTTAATTGTTTTTTCAATTGTGTATGCAAATTAACCTTGCTATAAATACTGTGGGGTCACAACCAATGGGTACCCCCTGATGAAGTCATCCTTGATGACGAAACGCGTAGGGCGTGGCTAAGACGGAGGAGGCACTTTCCCACTGAATACAGTGTATCACGGACTATTACGAATGCAGTTTGTGAGCGGCGAGCCAGACAAGAAGAGCGGGCATATCTCTACTATTCCTGGTGGTGCAGCAGCCAGAAGTAAGCAGGCGAAGGCTTTGGTTCCCGGAGGGATTTCCTTTTGCGGGGCACACGACCGGGAGGACGTCACTTCCGGTGAAGGAGACTGCGCTACGTGTGTGTAGGACAGGACTCCATTGCTGATCCGGACGCTACTACTGGCATATGAGGGCCAATCTCATAACTGCTCTATATTACCGTTTGACTTGTGAGTGGGCATTTGTCTGTTTTTTAATGTTCCATAAACTGATTGTTTTACTTTAATGCACTAGGTGTGCGCCTGTTTTTTTCTCTTTTTCTTTCATAGGTATCTACAAGGGAGTTGTGATCCCTTTCAAACGGGCTGCCGTTACCTGGATGCATTTTATTGGAACGGGACTCTATGTTTTTTAAGGTTTTGGTATTATCCAAAGGTTTTTTAATATATTTTTTATCAATTTTTTATATATATATTTTTTTCATTTTTTATAGCATTTTTTATTAAAGTATTTTGTACAATATATGTGTTATCTTAGCAACATAGGATCTATTTTACATGTACTACCCCCCCTGGCCACCCCATAGGTTGTTTCAACACAGTAGCTGACCTACTCGCAGTTAGGCAGGTTGTTATAGTAGGCGCTCCTTAATATTTTTGTTTTGTTTTGATATATATATATATATATATATATATATATATATATATATAGTGTCTTTTTATTTCAGTTGTATTCAATAACTGTAAGTGGTTTGTTTCTGACTTCTGGCTCACATTGGTAACCCGGCAAATTTATGCCACATCAAAAAAAGAGATAACCCAGCTGCTCTTAAAAATAGCGTACCAAAACATAGATCTTAAAATGTGTGGAACACTCAGCAACCTTCCAGGTTCAGTTCCCAACCTCTTTTATTTTGGGTAACATCTCCAAAAATGTGGCTCAGGTATGGATACCACATTTGCACCTGCATGTAGCCATTCTAATATTTCATTTAATTATTGGGCAAAGGAGAAACGGGTGCGCAAATCACATCAGGATATGGAAAAGAAAGTGAAAACACAAAATAGTGCAATATGTCTGCTCCAACAGATAATTTCAATGCTGGAAATTCTATCAAATTTGCACTCACGTGTTAAACGTGAAATGAAAGCGTTGTGGTTATTCAAAGTTACCAACTTATGTCTCCAGGCAGGTACTCCAGATCCACATAGGGGGGGGGGGGGGGGAAATCCATATACAAAAGAGGGAAAGCAAATAGTGTAATACTGTTTTTAATGTTAAAAACATAAGGTAATTCACTTACATAAATGCCCTTGTTTGAGAGCATTCAGACTGATGTCTGATGTCTGATTCACCCAACGCGCGTTTCTACCGCCAAGTCTTCATCAGGGGTTAATCTCACCTGAAGACTTGGCGGTAGAAACGCACGTTGGGTGAATCAGACATCACTAAGGAGCCCTTGTTCATGACATCTAGAGTGGAGGACAACTTTGATCAGCCCAGTACCTGCTGTGACGGCCGTGGAGCGGATGCTGTTGCTGTGAATACTCTTGGAGGACCTTATGACCCTGGGTGGTCTGAATGCTCTCATACAAGGGCACTTATGTAAGTGAATTACCTTATGTTTTTAACATTAAAAAAACAGTATTACACTATTTGCTTTCCCTCTTTTGTACAGTATATGGATTTCCCCCCCCCCCCTCTATGTGGATCTGGAGTACCTGTCTGGAGACATAAGTTGGTAACTTTGAATAACCACAACGCTTTCATTTCACGTTTAACACGTGAGTGCAAATTTTGTAGAATTTCCAGCATTTAAATTATCTGTTGGAGCAGACATATTGCACTATTTTGTGTTTTCACTTTCTTTTCCATATCCTGATGTGATTTGCGCACCCGTTTCTCCTTCGTTTGCTGATTGAATTTGGTTTGAATTCTACGTCGGGAGATGCACTCATTAAGAATAGTATATCATCTGTGTTACTTTGATTTATTAGTAATATTATTTGTGCTTGTTCTTTTTTCACTGTTATTTAATTATTGGGCAAATTATTTATCCAGGATAATAATGCATTCATGAGTAATTTGATTGTGTGGCGCATATTTGAAGAGGACAGTTTTGTTTGGAAAGAGAAAGCAGTTATGCAAGTTCTTCACAGTTTGGACTTCAAAAACATGGGTCTCTGTTTGCCTCATTGTTTTAGCAGCAGTAAATGGACATTTCTTGACCTAGAACCTTTTCATATTGTTGCTGGTGCTATACATTCTAAATGTTTAGTAACAATGTAGTTTGTAATGGATACCTTAAAGCCGCCTGCCGTTGTCACCAAAATGGGTCAGGAATATACCTTTTGGTCAGTTTCGGAGAGTCTGTAGAAACTGCTCAAGATAATGTGATTTTATCGAAACACCACAATTTTAACCAAAAGTTTTGAGGAGAAGAAATATGGCACATATCTTATTAAGGACTCTGTAACAGGGACTTAATCCTGTCTAAATGTGGCTTCAATAGAAAGCCTCCAGTGGTCTGAGGAATCCAGCAGGGAGCTGTTAGTTGTAGCTAAAGACAATTAACCAATCTCCACCTGGCTAATCAGACCTGTAGAAAAGCCTCCTGCTTGAAACTGCTTGGAGAGACTCCTGAGCACAGACAACTGTGCTGCCAAAGGAGGTGAGGTCTTGAGCACAACGCTGTGCTGATATCAAGACACCGGGAACCAAATCACCAGAGGCTGTCCCTTCAATGGACACCAATCAGACTCAGAGACTGCCACAAAGCGCCTCTGCTTACAGGTAACTCGTGGAACTTTGGGGGGTATATGTTGGAAAAAGGCTTATCCCAACCCTGCAGAAAGGGACTGGGGAAGTGAAATAGCCTCTACAAAGGGATAGGCTGTTTTATATTTGTTGTGGTTTATGCATTGTTTAAAGTGAGGGGCTGAATAAAGCCATGGTTTAATTTCCCCCAAATCTGTCTCCCTGGTTGTACGTGTCTCTTACAGACATATTTTACAAAACCAATCTATACAGGAACTCTCTTTTGAATAAGAAAAAGAAGGTGAGGAAGTAGTCCCCTTCATTAATACGTACAGTATCATATATCAACAAAATTCTAAGAAAACACTGGTATTTTCAGGATTATTTACATGTGGTCTCCATTTAATGTTGGCATATTACGCATACACTCCTAAAAGCCACATTTCATGTATGTATAGGAGTCAGTTTTACCCATTTTTGTAGCACTCCTTTCAGTACATTGTGTTTATTATGTCATAAAGAGGTTAATATGGCTATATAAAGGATATTCTGAGCACCACTGAGGAATATGAATAGCATTGCAAAACATGTGAGCACATCCACAGAATTCCTAGTGCAGACAGCAAGTGGCAAAGAGCAGCTACATGACGGGAGAGCAGAGCATCAAAAAAGCATTGGCTGAGGTATGTCCCCCCTTGTCTGCCCTCTCCTGCCACCCTCTGCCCCCTATTTCCACCTTCCTCTGCCACTCCACCCAGCCCCGCATCCCCCCTATTCACCCTCCACTTCCCTGCTCCATTTACCTTCCCCTGTCCCCCTTTATTTATCCTCTGCAGTTCCCCTACAAATCTACCCACTGCTTCCCCCTTCCAATCACCCTCTGTTCCACCTCTCTTTTTTAGCTGCATTTACAGCAGGTGTTATTGCACTTGCTGGCGCCTCAGACCTTTTTTCGTGCACAGCTAATTCAAACACAATGGTATCTGCTGGCATGTTCTGTGTATCCCTGTACAACATGCCCTCTCCTCATACATCTTGAACCGTGGCTTCACCGACAGCACCAAATAGGGAACATTCTCTTGTTTTGTGTGTCACTAAACATTAGAGTGTAGGCTCTGTGCCTATATATGTATCTATACATTTGAATGTAAGATTTGTATCTGTCACTGCCAATGTATGTTTGTCAAATGATTTGAATAGGCGCCACAAATACCATAAATGAATAAAATAAACCGAATAATTAAACAGTATAAGTAAAACACAAAAATGTAACCTGAAAAGATACTTCTCAACCTTTCCTGGAAATATGCGAGGATTTCCAACAGATGCAGTCTTGTTGTTGGGGTGGGAAGGGAGCGATCAAATCAGGAACATTACATGTGAATAAAGAAAATATAAAAAAACAATAATTGTGCAGTATATTAATACAATGCGGGCTAGATGAAAATCTTGGCTCTTGAGGATTTACTACTTACAACAAAGTAGAAATAATCATGCAGTGTTCTGACAAATTGCAGAAAGTGTGAAGATGGGTTACTTCTCTTTTGGTATTAATGGCCCCAGTAGATTATCTTGCAGTAGAATTGAATCAGCAGTAGTAGTGCTCACATCATACTGTACATGCAAAGAGACAAAAACAGCCCAATGGTGTAGATTGTAACTTAGCTTGTTTATGTCATATAAAGAAATGGTAGATGTACTCACAAAAGTACAAACGGATTGTACACATAAAAGTATCTTTCGACGGTCTGTGCCTGCAAATGTTCCCACACTCCTTTTGAATCTCCTGCTTCGCCGGCTGACAGTGGCGTCTGACGTCACTTCCTGCTCGCGGATGACCGCATCCGCTGGTATCGGGATAGCGACGCGCTAGGAGAGGGGCTGTGAAGGAACTCTGGCGTCCGGCGTCTTCCTCTCTAGGTGGCTGCAGCACAAAGAAGGCTCTACGCGTTTCGCTGCTTACTCGTACAGCTTCCTCAGGAGCATAATGGCATCCCATGTGGATGTTATACTTATATATGGTCTCAATTAATTAAATTGGGTGCACATTTGTTAATCAATTCTTTATCTCTTCATTAACCCACTGGTTTGCCTCTATATAGGCACATAGACACAGTGGTCCAAATCCTATGCTAATGCAATCTAAAACATTAAAACATACATATTACAACTTTAATAAATTTCAAAATGACAAATTACTGGAACACAAACAATAAAAAAACAATCAGTCACATTATTTAAACCTCAGCAAGTGGAATAAAATACTATTTAAATGGGATTTGCAGCATTATAAGGCAAGGGGAGAGAAAAGACAATAAGAGATGCATTAAAAGTTGTATATTAGAAATAGATAAAAAACAATTAATAGATGGCTAGGTGAGTTAGAACAAAAATCTAAAATCATGAATAAATAATCAATTGAAAAAATGAATTAAATATAAAATCACCTTAAAACATCTATATATAAATATATTTAAATCTCAAAATTCATAAAACCCTTTTTGTAAAATTTAAACATTAACCAATAATTTCATACCGTAGAAACTTAAAACGATGGGGGGGGCGGGGGGGGTTTGGTTTGTGAGAGGGGTTATATACTCATGTATTTAAAGTGCAAATAGTGGGTTTTAATTTAAGTATGTAAGAAAGGTAAAATCTCAAAATCCGAGTTGAGGCCATTAGGGATAAGTGTGTTCAATTTATGTATCCAATACATTTCTCTCTTACTTAAGTCCACCTCTCTACTTCGTCCCCTCCAATGCTGTTTAACATTTTCAATGGCAATATATCTGAGACTATCTGGATTGGAAGAATGAAATTTGGCATAATGTTTTGAGACGCTGTGTGTTAAAATACCACGTCTTATGTTGCTAAGATGTTCGATAATGCGGGTACGAATGGGTCTCGTGGTTTTCCCTACGTATTGAAGCCCGCATGGGCATTGTAGGACATAAATTACAAAGTCAGTATAGCAATTTATGTATTGTTTTATTTTAAATGACTCATTGCTCTTATAACTAATAAAACTGTTTTTTTCTGTCATTTTATGTTGGCATGCCTTACAACAGGGGGGCGCAAACTTTTTTCCCTGCGCCCCCCTGCCGGCTGTCCCCTCACTCCCGCGCCCCCCCCAACCCCAACTTACCCTCGCACCGGCGTAATGACGTCACGTTGCCATAGCAACGTGACGTCACATGACCTCGCAGCGTCATTTTGACGCCGCGTTGCCATGGCGACGCCGGGAGGAAGCCGCCGGAGCCACGGGTAAGTATGGTTTACAGAGGCCCTGCAGCTCCCCCGGCACTTAATTTAAGTGCCTTCGGGAAGCGCGCGGGGCCTCTGTAAACCCCGCGCCCCCCGTCGGCAGTCTCGCGCCCCCCCTGGGGGTCGCGCCCCACAGATTGCGCACCACTGCCTTACAGGATGCACATCCATAAAAGCCTGCAATATTCTGAAGCCAGCCATTCCTGTCCGTGTCTAATTTCTCCTCACAAACCAAACCCCCCCCCCCCCCCCCCCCCATCGTTTTAAGTTTCTACGGTATGAAATTATTGGTTAATGTTTAAATTTTACAAAAAGGGTTTTATGAATTTTGAGATTTAAATATATTTATATATAGATGTTTTAAGGTGATTTTATATTTAATTCATTTTTTCAATTGAGTATTTATTCATGATTTTAGATTTTTGTTCTAACTCACCTAGCCATCTATTAATTGTTTTTTATCTATTTCTAATATACAACTTTTAATGCATCTCTTATTGGGGCCTATGCAGAGAGCAGCGAATTTTCGAAATTCGCCATTTTTTGGAGAAAATCGCGCAGAAAACAGCAAAAAATGGCGAGTTCCGAAAAACGCGCCAATTTTTCTTTTCTATTTGTAAAACTCGCCTCGCGGCTGGCGAGAACCTCAATCTCGCCAGTTTTAAAAATATCCTAATGCAGAGAGCCGCGAACGGCATCTAGCGGCTGTTCGCGCCAATAAAATGGCGCGATTGTCTCCTTTTTGCCTCGCCAGAAAAAATTGGCAAGAAGCTGCCGCTCGCGGCCATTGCAATGGGAAAAAAAAGGCGCTAATTTGTTTTTTCACGTTTCTGAAGCGCGCATCTCGCCAATTTAAACTCGCCACACGCATCCATGTTAAACATAGCAGAATTCGCACTTTTCTGCATATGGAGAATAAAACTCTCCAAAAAAGGTACTTTTTACTAAATTCGCCATTTTTTAAATTCGCTGCTCTCTGCATAGGCCCCATTGTCTTTTCTCTCCCCTTGCCTTATAATGCTGCAAATCCCATTTAAATAGTATTTTATTCCACTTGCTGAGGTTTAAATAATGTGACTGATTGTTTTTTTATTGTTTGTGTTCCAGTAATTTGTCATTTTGAAATTTATTAAAGTTGTAATATGTATGTTTTAATGTTTTAGATTGCATTAGCATAGGATTTGGACCACTGTGTCTATGTGCCTATATAGAGGCAAACCAGTGGGTTAATGAAGAGATAAAGAATTGATTAACAAATGTGCACCCAATTTAATTAATTGAGACCATATATAAGTATAACATCCACATGGGATGCCATTATGCTCCTGAGGAAGCTGTACGAGTAAGCAGCGAAACGCGTAGAGCCTTCTTTGTGCTGCAGCCACCTAGAGAGGAAGACGCCGGACGCCAGAGTTCCTTCACAGCCCCTCTCCTAGCGCGTCGCTATCCCGATACCAGCGGATGCGGTCATCCGCGAGCAGGAAGTGACGTCAGACGCCACTGTCAGCCGGCGAAGCAGGAGATTCAAAAGGAGTGTGGGAACATTTGCAGGCACAGACCGTCGAAAGATACTTTTATGTGTACAATCCGTTTGTACTTTTGTGAGTACATCTACCATTTCTTTATATGACATAAACAAGCTAAGTTACAATCTACACCATTGGGCTGTTTTTGTCTCTTTGCATGTATGATGTGAGCACTACTACTGCTGATTCAATTCTACTGCAAGATAATCTACTGGGGCCATTAATACCAAAAGAGAAGTAACCCATCTTCACACTTTCTGCAATTTGTCAGAACACTGCATGATTATTTCTACTTTGTTGTAAGTAGTAAATCCTCAAGAGCCAAGATTTTAATCTAGCCCGCATTGTATTAATATACTGCACAATTATTGTTTTTTTATATTTTCTTTATTCACATGTAATGTTCCTGATTTGATCGCTCCCTTCCCACCCCAACAACAAGACTGCATCTGTTGGAAATCCTCGCATATTTCCAGGAAAGGTTGAGAAGTATCTTTTCAGGTTACATTTTTGTGTTTTACTTATACTGTTTAATTATTCGGTTTATTTTATTCATTTATGGTATTTGTGGCGCCTATTCAAATCATTTGACAAATACTCGTTTGATCTGCTATTGATTTGTGGGCTGCCTATTTATACCAGTTTTGTACACTTTTTCTGAATTATTATGGATATCACGTCACCCAATATTTTTGCTAAGCGACACTCCAGAAAATCACAGTTTAATTTTCAAGATGTAGATAATTCACATACACCGGTATCATATGATTTATTAGAGGAGGAATTTCACAAATTAGATAGATTATTATTTAAAGACACTAAAAAATGGTTAGATTTAAGTTTTTTGAAAAAATATATTAATTGTAATAGAATACCGAGGGGATTGAGAATTTCAAAAGATCCCTCTTCAAATTTAGAAGATGAGGAATTTGTAAAAGTATGGTACGATATAATTGACAAATGTTCATTTGATTTGATGCAGGCATTAATCAATCAACATAAAAAGAATATTAAAAAAATAGATGAAGAGGTTACAATAATTGAGGAAAAATTGGCACATTTAGAAGAGACTGCAGAGTTTAAAACGAAAGATAGAGAATTGAAAAGGAAAATAGATAAATTAGAAAATGATTTATACATTAACAAAACTAATAAATTCTTACGTGATGAAGAAGACTATAAGAGAGGCGAACAACGAGATTGGAAAAAGAAAAAGAATGCATATCAAATAGATAGGAAGTATGAGAACAGATATGGTAATTCCTATTCTAGATTAGAAAAACCTCATTATACTAACACTTCATATCGTAGGGAAATGGATAATGTTACAATTCAGAATAAATCCTATCATCCCTATAGAGAAGTAAGAGAACAGAGATATACGGACACGAATCAGACCTCTGATTCACTACACTTGCATAATAGAACCATATTGGAAAACAAACCAGTAGATGAAAGAGATAAACGTAGAGATATTGAATGTCAAAAAGAAAGAGAGAGAGAAAGGGAAAGAATTTTCAGAATAGAGGAAGAGAGACGGAGAGAAAGGGAGAGGCAAAGAGAGAGAGAAAGACAAAGAGAAAAGGAAGTTAGAATGAAAGAAGAAAAAGAGAAAACCCTTAGAGACAGGGACATCCATAGAAAAAGAGAGCAACAGAGAGATAGGGATTTTGCCTACCATAGAGAACAGAGAGAAAGAGAACAGAGAGAAAAAGAACAGAAAGATAAGGAATATCAACAAGAGAAAGAGGCAAGAAGGGAAAAAGAGATGAAAAGAGAAAGGGAAGAAAGAAAAAGGGAAAGAGATAGACAACATTTGGATAGACAACACAAAACTAGCAGATCCCGTTCACCTATTGGGGCCACTGGACCCAATGCTTTTTTAGACATGGACAAAACATTAAGCGTTTGGGAAATACCAAACACTTACTCACCCCCGAAAGAAAGGAGGGATCCGAATCCCTACCACAAAAGAGAAAACACCAGAGAGGGAAAAGAGGAAGAAGAAGGAAAAGGGAAAGAATAAATAAAGAAACCTGCAATAACATAAAAAGTATTTTTAATCTAAGTAAGGTTGATTTAACCATAACGCAACAAAATTTGATCTCTAAGGGATTATCTTTTGCCCCAACTGTTGGGCCCAATAATTTTGAATTGTTTTTAGATGCGAATCGTTATCTTCGTAAACTTACCGTTAAGAGATTCTTTCAGAGTAAGAATGTAGAATCCAGGTTACAGATGGACAAAGTGAGAAGTGAACCTGAAGTCAGTAAATTTAAACATACGACGCTAAGAAATAAATCTTTATTTTATCCGACATACTACAAAGGGAAACATTTAGAGGTCTTCTATGATCTAATTGTAAAGGATTTTGAGTCTCTTTCAAAACATAATAAATCCAAGACAAAAAATAACCTGACAAAGGAAGAGAGAATAGCTCTTGAGGAAATCACAAACAATAAGAACATAGTCATCAAACAGGCCGATAAAGGTGGAGGGACTGTAATAATGAACAGAGAGGATTATATGATGGAAATTGATCGGCTACTACAAGATGGAGAAACGTACAAAATTCTGAAGAAAAATCCAACAGAAGAATTTAGTAGAGACCTTAACATTTTATTAGAAAAGGGGAAAAATATAGGTATTTTAACGGAACAAGAATATAAATTTTTAAACAATAAAACACCTCAGATACCGATCTTCTATATTTTACCCAAAATACATAAATGTTTACAGAACCCACCAGGAAGGCCGATAGTTTCTGGAATTAATTCACTCACGTCCAATCTATCGGCCTATATTGATAATTTCCTCCAAGGCTATGTGAAAGAAATTAACTCATATTTGAAGGATACTACTGACATTCTCAAAACTCTGGACACATTTGAATGGAAGAAAGACTATCTATTGGCAACGATTGATGTTAGTTCATTATACACATCTATAATACATAAACTGGGCATTCAAGCGGTAGAATATTTTCTAAGAAAAGATCCAGAGTTAGAAGATTTACAAATCGCTTTTCTCTTAGAGAGTATTACATTTATATTAGAAAATAATTTCTTTTTATTTGATAATATATTCTATGTTCAGAAATGTGGCACCGCCATGGGAACGAAGTTTGCCCCCAGCTATGCCAATCTCTTTATGGGATATTGGGAGGACTGTAACATCTGGTCCAATGGCAAGCTGGGGGGGAACGTTGTCCTATGGCGGCGCTACATTGATGACATTATTTTAATATGGCAGGGAGATCAAGGAAGTTTAGAACAATTTATTTTAAATTTGAATCAAAACAATTTAAATCTAAAATTTACATATACCATTAGTACAACTTCTATTGAATATCTTGATTTGGAAATATATATCGAAGAAGATGTTATTAAAACCAAAACCCATTTTAAGAATGTCGATTGTAATAATTTTATTTTAAGATCTAGCTGCCACCAACATCAATGGATGGATGGGGTTCCTTACAGCCAATATAGAAGAATACGTAGAAACTGTACAGAAGATAATATTTTTAATGACCAATGCAAGATTTTAGAGAAACGTTTTATGGAGAAAAAATATAGCAAAGAAGTTTTAGATACGGCCTTAATTAAAGCAAAGAGCCTACAAAGAAAAGAACTTTTAGAATCTCAGAAAAAATCTTTTAATGACAAAAAAAATAATATTTATGAGACAGCTTTTCTTACAACTTTTAATAAAGAAGCAAAAAATATTGGAAAGATACTGCGAAAACATTGGCATGTTCTTAAATCGGATACAATTTTAAATGAGATTTTACCGGAAAATCCAAAAGTCATTTTTAAAAAGGCACAAAGCATGAAGAATATATTGGCCCCAAGTGCTTTGAGGAAATTAGACACGGACAGGAATGGCTGGCTTCAGAATATTGCAGGCTTTTATGGATGTGCATCCTGTAAGGCATGCCAACATAAAATGACAGAAAAAAACAGTTTTATTAGTTATAAGAGCAATGAGTCATTTAAAATAAAACAATACATAAATTGCTATACTGACTTTGTAATTTATGTCCTACAATGCCCATGCGGGCTTCAATACGTAGGGAAAACCACGAGACCCATTCGTACCCGCATTATCGAACATCTTAGCAACATAAGACGTGGTATTTTAACACACAGCGTCTCAAAACATTATGCCAAATTTCATTCTTCCAATCCAGATAGTCTCAGATATATTGCCATTGAAAATGTTAAACAGCATTGGAGGGGACGAAGTAGAGAGGTGGACTTAAGTAAGAGAGAAATGTATTGGATACATAAATTGAACACACTTATCCCTAATGGCCTCAACTCGGATTTTGAGATTTTACCTTTCTTACATACTTAAATTAAAACCCACTATTTGCACTTTAAATACATGAGTATATAACCCCTCTCACAAACCAAACCCCCCCCCCCCCCCCCCCATCGTTTTAAGTTTCTACGGTATGAAATTATTGGTTAATGTTTAAATTTTACAAAAAGGGTTTTATGAATTTTGAGATTTAAATATATTTATATATAGATGTTTTAAGGTGATTTTATATTTAATTCATTTTTTCAATTGATTATTTATTCATGATTTTAGATTTTTGTTCTAACTCACCTAGCCATCTATTAATTGTTTTTTATCTATTTCTAATATACAACTTTTAATGCATCTCTTATTGTCTTTTCTCTCCCCTTGCCTTATAATGCTGCAAATCCCATTTAAATAGTATTTTATTCCACTTGCTGAGGTTTAAATAATGTGACTGATTGTTTTTTTATTGTTTGTGTTCCAGTAATTTGTCATTTTGAAATTTATTAAAGTTGTAATATGTATGTTTTAATGTTTTAGATTGCATTAGCATAGGATTTGGACCACTGTGTCTATGTGCCTATATAGAGGCAAACCAGTGGGTTAATGAAGAGATAAAGAATTGATTAACAAATGTGCACCCAATTTAATTAATTGAGACCATATATAAGTATAACATCCACATGGGATGCCATTATGCTCCTGAGGAAGCTGTACGAGTAAGCAGCGAAACGCGTAGAGCCTTCTTTGTGCTGCAGCCACCTAGAGAGGAAGACGCCGGACGCCAGAGTTCCTTCACAGCCCCTCTCCTAGCGCGTCGCTATCCCGATACCAGCGGATGCGGTCATCCGCGAGCAGGAAGTGACGTCAGACGCCACTGTCAGCCGGCGAAGCAGGAGATTCAAAAGGAGTGTGGGAACATTTGCAGGCACAGACCGTCGAAAGATACTTTTATGTGTACAATCCGTTTGTACTTTTGTGAGTACATCTACCATTTCTTTATATGACATAAACAAGCTAAGTTACAATCTACACCATTGGGCTGTTTTTGTCTCTTTGCATGTATGATGTGAGCACTACTACTGCTGATTCAATTCTACTGCAAGATAATCTACTGGGGCCATTAATACCAAAAGAGAAGTAACCCATCTTCACACTTTCTGCAATTTGTCAGAACACTGCATGATTATTTCTACTTTGTTGTAAGTAGTAAATCCTCAAGAGCCAAGATTTTCATCTAGCCCGCATTGTATTAATATACTGCACAATTATTGTTTTTTTTATATTTTCTTTATTCACATGTAATGTTCCTGATTTGATCGCTCCCTTCCCACCCCAACAACAAGACTGCCAATGTATGTGTCATGGGGGAGACTCCAGGAGCGGGAAGAACCTCGGTGGCCAGAACAGCAGGGAGCAGGCCAGACTCGTCAGAGTCTGGGGCAGATGGCAGATAGCGTGGTTGGGGGTCACAGGCAGGGGTTGGAGGCAGGCGGCAGATGGCGTGGTTGGGGTCACAGGCAGAGGTCGGAGTCAGGCAAGGATCATCAGGGTCACAGGCAGGATTCATGGCAGGCGGCAGGCAAGGATCGTTGGGGTCCAGGCAGGGGTTGGTAGCAAGAAGGCAGGAACTGAGACCAGGGAGCAGGAACTGAGACCAGGGAGCAAGAAACAAACGGGGACAAGCTAGATCATAGGCAAGGGCCTTTAATATGTAATCAGGACTACAGGGAACAGGTCAGGTCTGATCAGATCAGGGCAGAAACAGAAGGAGTCAGGATCACAAAACAAAGGCAATGAGGTGCAGGAAACAGGAAACTATAAAGCAGGCAGAGACAGAAGACCGAAGCACCCAAGAGGAGACAAATAGAGGAAAACTCAGTACAAGCAGAAACAGCAGCACACCCAGTGGACAGACAAGGAACAGAAAGGGAGAACTCCTAAACTGTGTCAGGATATTCCTGACAATATGTCAACACTGGGAGGGGATTTGGTGGTATGCTACATTTTGCTGTGATTTGAGCAGTGCTAATTCTATCCAGCTACGCCCTCTTAATAATTCACTATGCTGTCTCGCTGATTTTAGTCCTTCCAGATTGACACCTCTAAATACAACAAACATTTGTTCCTGTTCTCTGCAGAATTACACAACCATTTTACAATGTTCAATTCCTATTTCATTATTCTTTCTATTTTCTTGGCTGCCTCTGAAAATGAATCACTATTATGAGTTAGGTATAATGAAAAAAAAGTGTTGTGTCAGTGATATTCTCCAGTGTTCTAGCACAGATCATCATATACCTGCAATGCGCTGATGAATATATTGTATAGCAGAATAAAGTGGTCTGAGTTTAGGTTTCACTCAGCTTCCTTTCTGAAGTAAAAAAAATAATACTAAAATATACCACTAATCTTCAGAACTATGTTGCTATTATACCTTTTTTTTCTAGATTGTAAAACAAAGTACTGTATTTGTTTTTGATCATTTTATTTTCTCCACAAATTTACTATCATCGATTTAGAATTGTGCCATAGTCTCCCTCATGGGGTCCTTTTGCCAGCCACTTGTAAAGTTTGTTGCTTTATACAGTAACATGCACAAAAATTATCCTTCTATATTAACTCTTTTGGTTGGTATGTAAGTGCTCACCACAAACAAGGCGCGACCACGAGGCCGAAGTGGGGATAGATATATAACACCAACCCACAGCCATGTGGGAGCGTCTGGAGTGTAGAGAGGTCGAGGTAGCCGGGTCGGGGTTGGAGAGGTATGGATGGTCAGAGATACTTGCCGTGGTCAGGATCGGAGAGGTGCGGATCGTCGTGATACTTTGCAGAGTTCGGGTTTGGAGAGGTGCGGATCGTCGTTGGTAGCCGGGGTCAGGACTTTAGAAGAGCGGAGTCCAGAAGAATAGCTGAGGTCAGAAACAGAGGAACTAGGAACCAGAGGACAAGACAAAACTGTGGACACAATGGTAGCAGTGAACACTTCGCACATAGGAAGGTTTATGCTCAGCTGATTTGCCAGTGGGCCGGCTAAGCATATATAGGACAGAGGGACCAATGATGTAACAGGCTGAGGAGGCGTGTCAGAGAGAGTGAGTGTGATAGGAGGATACGGTGCAGGAGACAGGTGTGGGGAGGATCCCAGAGGCGGAGAGATGATACAGAATAGGGTTGATGAACCTTGGTGCTAATTTTAGCGTGGGGACCTTGAGGCGGATATTCTTTGAAGACAACCACACCCTGTCTCCCGGTTGAACTCTTGAATGCTCCAACAGTGAGTGACGGTCTGCCTGTGTCTTCTGTCTAGAAGTTGCCCTGGTAAGATTCTGCTGGATTATTTTCCATGAATTCTGTAGCCAAAGAATTCTGTTTGTCTGCTGCCGGTTCCTTTACATGGGGCTCTGCCAGTCCCCTGTCAACACACAGCCTTAACTAAGAATATCCTGTCTAGAATGACTCTCTTGAGGCTGGGGAGAAGGCATATTTATACCCCTGTCCCAATCAGGGACATGGCAATGGCAGCTTGTCTTAAAACTTAGGAGAATCTGAAAAATCGGAGCTGCGTAAGGGTTTTTAAAACCTCTCAGTTTCCTTCACAGAAATCTTACAGCCCAATCAAACAGCCTGAGAAATTTCTCAGCAACGAATCAGAGCAGGGCTCACCTGGCTGATGTTGTCAGAGACAGGGGGAGTATTGAGCCAGCTTGAAAAAAACAGGTGGGCTGGAAATATGAATCAGCCAATGGGAAATATTCCCACAAGCAGCAACTTCCCCCCAGCTAACCCCTTGCTGGCTCTGCTAAGTCTGAGAAAAACCCAAATGGCTATTGAGGCCTTTTCCTCTGCCCCTCCTTGCGACCAAATGGCCCGACATCTCAGTATCCTGGATTCCCTTTGAAGCTAGAAGGCGGGGGGTAGCCATCATGTCTCCTGTGCAAATGCTTAACTGCATGGATTTTTATACATACAGTATAACACCCTCTGAATCTTACTTTAATAAAGTATAAACCTTGGGGACCCTAAACGCCTCTAAACAGGTCAGGTTTTCCTATACTTTACAAGGGACACCTTGGCACTAACTGAGGCACCCTTATGTTACCTAGGGATCCTCACAGCTACAG
Source organism: Ascaphus truei (assembly GCF_040206685.1). Lineage (NCBI taxonomy): Eukaryota > Metazoa > Chordata > Amphibia > Anura > Ascaphidae > Ascaphus > Ascaphus truei. Next base: position 232,212,324 of record NC_134486.1, on the reverse strand, counting down.
GAACACTTTCATCCCTGTGCCTTATTTTACAGTGCTCCAAGCATACATGTACTTAACACACTTTGTTAATAAAATATACGCTTTAACAATCCTAAGTCTTTCTGGTGATGGGGAATAGAAGAAGAAACTGCACGTCATTTCCCCCTAGCCATATTCCCCACACACAATTTACACACTTTATAACAAACTTTGTATGGATTCTAAGAATCCCCTCACAACCTTAGATGATTGGAGTACCTCAGAACCCCTATACCAGGTTCAGGGTGACCTGGGCATTAAATGAGTATCCCCCTCAACCTCTAGACCTCCTGATTGTGTCAGGGACACCTCACATCCCTATGCCCCTTTTACCTTTCTCGTCTGTGCTGAAGCAGTGAAACCCTGTGGTGAGTCGCACAAGCGTTTTCAAGGGGAGATATTACAGGGACCATGTGTCTACATGCATCCAGGCACCTGACCTGATTCCTGGGTAAATTTTTAGGGGAACCAGACAATCTGGGCCCCGTCTAGACAGACACAATCTGTCAACACTTTCCCTGCAAACCCCCCCTTGAAACTCATACCACAGCCACCTCTGCTTGCTGGCACTCTTGGAAAGGTAAAAACCCATAAAATACTTTATGACCACACAATTACAGGTTATGCATATACAACAGATGACAGTATATAAGTGTCAAAAAGGAGTGCTATTGAGCGTGGCATATGTATACAACAGGCGACGATTATATATATTTTGTAGGGGCTCAGGGGTTCCCAAAAAGAGCTTGCTGGGGTTTTGTAGTTTGTTAACCTATGCATATACAACACTGGGTCCAAGAGCTAGCACTCTATAAACCCAACAGGGGTAACCAAACAGGCTTAAACCTTTATTTGATAGCCTGGCTACCCCCTACCGTCACAGGAGCCGCTTAGGTGAAACGCATAGGGGGACTATGACTGCGCAAAAGAGAGAGATACTGAACCCCGATCGACAGGAGAAGCCATTAACTTCAGCTGAGAGACCCGAGATCACGTGAGAAGACATCAGCCAAACTAGTGACAAGGAACGTGGAGGGGAAGTAGAGCACTGCCAAAAAATGATAATCAAAGAAAGGGCCAGTAGCAAAATAATTATTTATTGGGCATTTTAGCCAAAAAAGGGACAGACACACTAATATTAAAAAACTCTGACGCGTTTCCCGCTACTGGCCCTTTCTTTGATTATCATTTTTTGGCAGTGCTCTACTTCCCCTCCACGTTTTTGATCTCTCTCCCTAGTATTGCAGCACGCCACGGTATTTTTTATTGCGGATCAGCTGTGAACATCAAGAGGATTTCCTCTCCTAGCTGTGGAGACCCTGGGGATCAGCCAGTGTGTAGCCGATAACCATCCCCCTCACCTGCACCGGGAAGCAACATCGCTGACGGACATCACACGGAGGAGTGGATCGCCCTGTCCTGTCTCTTCTGCCAGCAGCCATCACCTACCCCACCGACAGCCACGGCCCGACACTTCGGAGAATTCCATCCGGCACCCGGTAAGACGGCGGGAGACTCTGTTTGCAGGTCTCCACTTACATCGGCCAGTCCTTACCTACCGGGTTACCGCACGCACGGCTGAGGAGGCTTTTGCCCCATTGTATATCATCTGGTGGGGGAGTGTGTTCCATCGGCGTGGTGAGACTTTTCCAATGGCTGCTCACAGGTGAGGTGGGGGGTATTCAGGCACACACACACCATCGGCATACCCACTGGACTCCAATTTACAACGCATTATTCTTTTTTTATATACCGTTTTTTCTATATATATGGACATATTATTTTTTATTTTGCCTATGGATTTCCTTGCACAGTGAGAGCATCACCAGAGGGTTCTTACCCTAATCTTTCATTCATAGTGACACGGAAGTAGGGCTCTCTCCGCAAGCAGCGAATGGTGTAGACGCCGGTGGATCAGGATATACAGAGATGAGCGAGAGACTCACTGTGAACCTAAAACTCTCAGAACTGCGCAAATACTACTTTAAATCTGAGTGTGATACCTGCTGTGTATGTGTTTTTATGATTTTTATTAAATAGAGTTACACTGTCTGTTCTCCACTATTATCTTCCCTACATGGAATCCTTCTGAAACGGAGGGTGAGTACACTACTGGCAAGTAGTTTGACGGTGAAGAGGTAGCCAGGCTCACTAATAAAGGTTAAGCTCGTTTGGTTACCGATTCATGTTTTGAGGTTCAGGAGTGTCAGCTTTTGGACCTAACTGTTGGAAAAGCATTACCTGTAATTATGCGACACTAAAGAATTTCTGTGTTTTTACCTTTCCAGGGATGCCAGCAAGCAGGGATTGCTGTGGTATGAGTTTCAGGAAGGGGGGGGGGGAGAGGGGGTGCGGAGAAAGTGTTGTCAGATTGTGTCTATCTAGTCAGGGCCCAGAGTTGCTAGTTCCCCTAAAAATGTGCCCAGGAATCAGGTCGGATGCCTGGATACACGTAGTCACATTGCCTCGGTAATATCTCCCCTTGAAAATGCTTGCGCGACTCACCACTATGGGTCTCTGCTTCAGCACAGCCCAGAAAGGTAAATGGGGCATAGGAATGGCACGTCCTGGAGTGAAGAATGCCCCGAAATAGATGAATGGCTTCACTGCTACCAGCCAAAGTAATACTCTGAAGAAAAAAAAAGAAGAAATCCTCTGAAGAAGTCGCAGACTGCGACGAAACGCGTTAGGAAGTATCTGGCACCCGACACTACGTCATCGACCTGCGACACGATCGTGGCCGGATCGTGCCGCGAGTATTGCTTTGGCTGGTAGCAGTGAAGTAATTCATCTATTTCGGGGCATTCTTCACTCCAGGACGTGCCATTTGCTTTTGAAGAGCTGTGGATGCAGTCCTGGGACAGATTTTCTATCCTGTTGGTGGTGATTATTATGCACAACTGCTTGTTTTGATTTTAAACTTTGTAAGTGCGCCTCATTCCCTTGTTCACCCCTTCCCTATTCAAATAAATTTCATATTGCGCTATGGGGTTGCGCTTTTTCTCTTTTTTAGGTTCATCCATAGGATTGGTTAATCCTTGTGAGAGCAGCATTGAACCCCCACAGCAGAGATTGGACTTTTTTCTTATCCTCTTTATTGGAAGGACTACCTGGGACTGGTTATATTTGTTAATATTTGTGTGTGTGTTGCCTGTCCTTTTCTCTATGTATTGTATGCCATTGTTATTAACCCCTTGTGCGTCTTCCATTAAGGCAGCATCAGTTATCTAAGTATCATTTCAACTTGGTAGGAATAGCGCTAGTTTTCTTTGTTTTATATATATATATATATATATATATATATATATATATATAATATATATTATTATATATATATATATTACGTTTTATAGTCTATTAATATATCCCATCTACCATCATGTATAAATCCATTCTCTTTTTTGTTTACACAAAAGAGACATGAAAGCAGATATTTTCCACAAACTGTGTGATCATATTACTATTCATGCACAGAATTTCTATCCTGTATCACTGAAAGATGGATTACCTTATTTGTAATTCATCCTAGCAGTGCATACAAATGCTGGCAAGCAGAGCTTGAAATATGTCCTGATATAACTGGAAATACTGAGTAAAAAAAAGTGGTATATTCATGAAGGGCCCCATTATAAACGGAGACATATAAGGTATTATGGGCCATATTTACTACGTATGTTATGCTACTGTATAAGACACCTTACAGCCCACTTAAGTGAATGGTGACGTGAAAGTGTCTTGGCAATGGATGCTATTGCGCCACTTAAAAAAAAAATCTGTATTCCATTTTCATTTTTGTAAGTTGGTGAATCCATATTATTTAACTTCATTTTTACAGAAAATTGTCTAACTTAATTAACGAGAGAAAAATAAAATCTTTTTGTATTTATTTATCATCTTTTTTCTAGTTAGAATTTACGTTGGGATAAATGTACTTCTATCCATATAGAACAATAGTACTTTATTAAAATGCCAATGTGCGTTAATTAGTTCTTTGTTTAGTGAAAGCGGTATTTAACGGCACTGACTAACTAAGCCAAATGCCAATTACGGCTTTGATTTTTAGTATGAATTTAGCAATATGATAAATGATTGTTTAGACCAATCTGCGTTATTCTATAGTTTAAACAAAGGCTAATTGCATATATCTGGGTGTGCATACATGTGGATCATTATCAAACTGTTGACGTGGATTTGGTTATCAGATGTGCCTTACAATAGCATTTTACAAGCACAAGTGTTCAGTATATTAGCATGGGCTTTTAAACACATACTACCTAATAACTAAGTATAATGGTACAATCGCAGGTTACAAATCCCAACTGCGCCGATTCAATGTTCGATTCAAATTCTGTGCCGAGCGGTATGAGAATTTGGCATTCAAACTTGGGAAATAATTTTTGAATCCGAGCAAAATGTGAGCCAATAACCAAGAGAGGAGGGTTTTTTTGTGTGTGGTTTTTCCTTATTTTACTAACTTTTTCCAGAGAGATAAATGTTTACCTTGATTAAATGAGATAAAAATAAATATGAACATGTACGTAATATGATAGGGTTCCAGACAAGAGGTTAGTGTACAAAATAAAGCACATTGGACTCGGTAAAAATATTTGAACCTGGATTGAAAACTGGTTGAAGAACAGACAACAGAGAGGTGTCATAAATGGACCTTTTTCAAGTTGTGAGTGTGAGTGGAATACCACAGGGATCGGCACTGGGACACGGAAAGTGAATCCCTGCGCTTCTGCCTAATGGGTTAACAATATATGTGAAATAAATATATACATGATGTGCAAATCTAAATTTTTCTCAGCATGGTCCCTGGATTACCACCATTCACTTCACATGTAAGGCACGTTCTATAGTGCCGGGCGCGCGCGCAGAATTTTAGTTGGCTGACGTCAGCCAGCCTTTCTATACAAGGGCCGCGCGTGCGCACGGCAGTGAGAGGGGAGCCGACAGACAGCAGCAAAGATGCCATCTTTTCGCGCCGCTACCGGCGCTGAATGTACAGTGTGTGTGTGTGTGTGTGTGTGTGTGTGTGTGTGTGTGTGTGTGTGTGTGTGTGTGTGTGTGTGTGTGTGTGTGTGTGTATGTGTATTTGTGTCTGCACAAGTCTAATACATTTTTTATTTTTAGCAATGTTTTTTTTTTATAAATAATAAATTACACATAAACACACACACACATATACATACACATTCATACTGTATACACATAAACACACACACACATATACATACACATTCATACTGTATACACATAAACACACACACACATATACATACACATTCACATTCATACTGTATACACATAAACACACACACACATATACATACACATTCATACTGTATACACATAAACACACACACACATATACATACACATTCATACTGTATACACATAAACACACACACACATATACATACACATTCATACTGTATACACATAAACACACACACAACACACACATATACATACACATACATACACATAAACACACACACACACACACACATATACATACACATACACACACGTACATATACACACACACACACACACACATACATACACATACACACACATACATATACACATAAACACACACACACACACACACACACATATATACACATAAACACACACTCACACACACATATACATACACATAAACACACACATATACATACACATACACACACATACATATACACATAAACACACACAAACACACTCAACACTGTATACACTCAACACAGTATACGTACGAAAAGCTTGCGGCACGTGCACGCGCGTTCGCATAGGCACGCGCTGCCGCACGCTGTATATAACAGCCCCAAGTGTTCTCACTGGTATTAACCAGGTTTTAACTGCACATAGCACTAGTTGCAGTCAGTGTAGGGACCTGCCTATGAGACTTACCTTGGCGTTTGGAGGCAGGCTTGCGCATTATTTGATCAAAGGATGTAACTAAAAGTCTCCTTTATCTCATAGATTTGCACATCATGTATATATATATATTTATTTCCCATATATTGTTAACCCATTAGGCAGAAGCACAGGGATTCGCTTTCCGTTTTTCACTATTGTATGGCCAATTTTTTCGTCTAGCTGCAAGCTCCTTACATGGATGAAGCAAGCGCAGGTGATCATATATTTGTTTTGCATCGGTACTGGGAACCCTGCTTTTTAACTAGTTTATTAATGACCTTGACGTTGGCATAGAGAGCAAAGTCTCCATCTTTGCTGATGACAATAAATTGTGTGAGATACTGTAGATCAAAGCAGGATGTAATTTCTCTCCAGAAGGACTTGGAGAGACTGGAAACTTGGCAGATAAATGGCAGATGAGGTTTAATACAGATGAATGTATGGTTATGCATTTGGGAAACAAGAATAAACAGGCAATTTACAAATTAAATGGGTATAAATTAGGGTAATCCTTGATGGAGAAGGATTTAGGAGTGCTTGTAGACAGCAGGCCTAGCAATAGTGCCCAAAGTCATGCAGTAGCTGCAAAGGCAAACAAGATCTTATCTTGCATTAAACGGTAAATAGATGGAAGGGAAGTAAAAATAATAATGCCCTTTTATAGACCATTTGTAAGACCACAACTTTAATATGGAGTACAATTTGGGACACCACTCATTAGAAAAGACATTATGGAACTAGAAAAAGTGCAAAGAAGAGCCACCAAATTAATAAAGGGGATAGATAATTTGATTTATGAGAGGCTATCGAAATTAGATTTGTTTACATTAAAAAAGAGGCGTCTTAGAGTGGATATGATGACTATATACAAATATATTCGAGGACAGTACGAGGAGCTTTCAAAATAATTATTCATCCCAAGGGCAGTACAAAGGACACGGGGTCATCCCTTAAGTTTGGAGGAAAGGATATTTCACCAGCAACAAAGGAAAGGATTCTTTACAGTAAGGGCAGTAAAAATGTTGAATTAATTACCCGTGGTGATTGTGATGGCAGATACAATAGATATCTTCAAAAAGGTTGGACATCTTTTAGAAATGAAAGGTATAATGGGATATACCTAATAAGTAAACATGGGAAGGATGTTGATCCAGGGAGTAATCTGATTGTCAATTCTTATAGTCAGGAAGGAATTTATTTTTCCCCTTATGAGCTATCATTAGATGATATTTCACTGGGGTTTTTTGTTTGCCTTCCTCTGGATTAATATAATATAAGTACATATATAGGATAAAGTATCTGTCGTCTACATTTAGCATAGGTTGAACTTGATGGACGAATGTCTTTTTTTAACCTCATCTACTACAGTATATAGCTATGTAACATTATTAACAGTTAATAGTGACACAACGCAGTAAAAGAGATGTGCAACTTTCGATGTTTCCTCTCACTACATTGGGCATTGATCATAATAACTTTCTTTTTAACTGTTTTTTCTCTGATAGACGCCCATATTTAAGTGGTCCAATTGAGCTACATTCAAATCGTTATTTCTAAAACCTGCTGTGGCCAGTGGTCCCCAAGGAGAGGTTTAAAAACCACTGACTTACTGTGTTCTTCCATATAAATCCTTATTTGTAATTTTCAAAGGTTATTTTATCATTTACTTGTAGCCTCCTTTCCCTATGACTAGGAACTATGCGTGCTGAATTTACCTGTGGCTCACAGAAGGCCTAAGCCTCTGTCGCTGGAAGCCTGGGGTGAGCGCTCTTGTGCCCAGAGGATTCTTGGACTTGTAGTCCCTTGTGGAGCCGTTTTACGATGGCTGCCGCAACCCGGTACCTACTGCGCTTGCACGCCTGTTGTTCTGTGCATGCGTGAGATTTCAAGATGGCTGCCACCTGACTCTGCGCGGCGCTCCGGCGGCTCAAAGCAGCAGTACCCCCTCACCGGAGGAAGGAGGGGGACTCTGCTACATACGTATGAAACATATTTAGGCCTGAAATCTCAATAACAATGCACACTGAATTTACAATATGCACTGCCTTTGTTAGGAGCGACTTATATAGAACCAGGAAGGATGCTGCACTAATTCTAGAACTGACGTTATAACGCGGTGTTTAGAAAACCTCAACACTGGAAGTGTGTGTGTGCATGGGTAGTAAATTCATACAAAAAAAGAGGCCTCAAATCATTTATGCTGGAGATCAATGCTAAATGAATAATACTACAGATCAATAAATATTCTACATTTGTCATCTAAAGACAAGATCACTTTTTTAAAATTACATTGCAATATTTATCGCAGCATGGGAGAGGTCAGGTACATTAGATTGATATTGTACCGGCGGTTCTGGAATAATACATTTATGCTACTTGATTCAACATAATGTACTATGTAGCAAAAACATTGTTGTGGTGTACAAAGGAATCTTTTATCTTGCTCACACATAATGACAAACAGTCACAGGGTCTATTTATCAGTCTCCTGGCTGCAAAACTGGAGCAAAAGTGCTGCACCAGATCGATCATTAGGAACAAAATCCCATTACTTTCCATTAGTGAACCTTTCTCTGAATCTTTGCTCAAAAAGTAAACTCTTTGTCAGCTCCACAAATAAATGTAATGTAGAGATATGGCATCATCCACTTGCCCCAAGTGTGTGTTAATGCAGCAATCCATGTTACATTTTTTGCTTATTTATTTTAGTTTTTTTGTTACAGGTTTGAAGTAGGGGGTCTCGGAAGTTGAACCACATTTCAGCTCTAGGTGGCCCTTACCTCCGCAGGGGGTGCCGGTATCACTGGAGTTTAAATGTCCAGGTCAGAATGGCCAGTAGGAAACCGCAATGGATGATGTCATGGCTACCTTTTGGCCCATGTGACACGGGACATTTAAATACAACATTTTAAATTCTTTTTTATTATTATTATTAGGGTTTCAAGATTGTTCTTCTCTACTCAATACATTTAAAAAATATATTTTAATGTTTTTAGTATCCTTGTTTACTTTTGGCGTTATTTTGTTTAGGTATTCATCTAAACCAGATGTAAAGGGCAGTAGCCTGCAAAAACGTGTGTACCCATTTATTGGCCCGCCTAAAAATAAAGATGGCCAACCATGCCAAACTTTTTCTCCGTGCCCCCCTGCTGGATCTCCTCCCCTGATCGCGCCCCCCCCTCCTTACCTTGGCTCTGGCGTTCTGACATCACGACGTCATGCAACGTTATGTTGCCATGGCGACACGTCACCAGAAGCCGTCTGAGCCAAGGTAAGGGATGTGTAAGGGATGTTACATAGGCCTTCGGTGCTCCTCCAGCATTACATTTAAATGCCTTCGGGAAAAGTGCGGGGCCTCTGTAAGCGCAGCCCCCCTCCCGCCAGAAAATCTCATGCCCCCCAGTTTGCACACCCCTGTCTTAACCCCTTCAGGGGAAAATTGGGTTGGCAGTGGTTGCACAGAACAGGTTAAACAGCTTTTGGGGGCATGTGGTTGTGCCCCTCCATACACACACGCGCGCACACTTTGTGTTACAAACCACATGATAATTTACATACAGGATAATCCTCCCTAGGCTTTATTCAATATACTCCAAAGCGACTGATGTACCGTTATTGGATGAAAATTCCTGTTGACTTCAATTGTAATTTTTGGTTGAAAACAACTCGAACAGCCACTTCCCCCTAGGTCTTGCCCTTTTAAGGACAGCATTTAATTTGACTAATCCAAAAGAAAATTGCATAAAGTGTCTTTCTTACTTTTATTTTAATTACACACTTCCCTATAAAATCTTGCTGTTGTGACCTTTTTTTCCTCCTGCAAGTTGCAAAAAGATTAATTTGCTTCTAAGACATTTCTTTAGAAAGATTAATTAGGACTACAAAAGAGTCACCGACTGATTTAAAAATGTTTTTTTCTTAGATACCGCTGATAGCTAATATTTCTGTTGTCTACTACTGCATAATTAACTCATTCTGTAATAGGATTTGCTGGGTATGCAGCTGCTTGGAGCTTACTTTTCGATCTGCAGTAAATACCAGGTTACAGAAACTCAGTGAGACTCATGCTCCATTGTAGTCCCAAATATTAGTACACACACACTGACACATACACACACACACACACACACTGACTGACACACACACTGACTGACACACATACTGACTGACACACATACTCACACAGACACACACATAGACACACACACTGACTGACACACATACACACACACACTGAGACACTGACACACACACGCACACACACTCTGACACACGCACACTGACTGACACACACACACCCCAGTGATGCGCTGAACACCGCCCCTGAATGATGTGCCCTCCCACGCCCCTCCCCCACCCGCTCAACATCCATGATGCTGGTACTGCTGCCAATAAACACGACCCCGCCAATCAAATTTACTCATACTCTAAGCAGTAATAATATTATTGTTACGTTATATGTTGCTGACAACACACAAAGAAGTTTCACTTACTATGCGCGTGCACAGCACACACAGCTTTTTTTTTTGATTATTGAAGCTCGGCTAACACGGTACTGATACCTCTACATATAAATATATATATATATATATATATTCCCCATTGATTGCTATCCCAAAGATAGAAGCGCAGGGATTCTCTTTCTGTTTTTCACATTTGTATGGCCAATTCCTTCACTAGCTGCATGCTCCTTATATGGAGAAGCGCGGTGATTATATATTTGATTTAATAATAACTAGATTTGGAACTATGATTTTATGCATCCCACTATTCAGTTAAATTGCCTCATGCTTTTTCTTTTACTTTGGTGTTTTTACTTAATACCACATTTTCACTATAAAAGAAAGATGTATGATGTACATAATGCAGAGTACGATACCCCAGTGAACCCTTCCAGGAGCTATCATGAAGTCTTTACTTCAATGTATGCAAAAGCAGACTCTAATGAAGGTACTGTATACACATAAGGACGAGAGGATAGGATGAATGCTGATCAGAGAGGCTCTGATCTTTCACAAATTCTTATGCACACTTTGTCTCTGCATCAGAAATTAAGCTGAATTCAACTTCATGGAGATAATCCTATGAACTCCCCAATTCCCGTGCCTGGGATGTGGAATCCATAATCTCCGAAGATCTTCTTTCATAGTGGTGTATTGAATGAGAAATGATCCTTCCATTGGGAACCAGGCTCAGTATTGCTGTGCTCTGAAAAATAATAACCTTCAAGACTTTTGTAGTAAGGCAGTTTTACCTTAAAATCCCATGTATCCCAAACAGGATGCAAGGAGCATGGTTGGTGAGGACTGGTGTGTAGAACAACACATTCAAATTATATTGCATGCAGAAAGATGTGTTTTTTTTTTGTTAAATGGTATAACCTCGGAGCAGTGGTTTTCAAAAAAATTTTGGTTGGAAAACCCAAAATTCAATTTTAAAATTCTGGGGAACCTCAACCCTCGCCCCCTGTCTCTCTCCCTCTCATCGCCTCATCTCTCTCTCCCCCCTCCGCACTTACACACACACACACACACACACACACACACACACACACACACACACACACACACACACACACACACACACACACACACACACACACACACACACACACCTACTTACACGTACACACACACTCTTTCACTCCAACTTCCACACTCCCACTTACATATACACACTCTCACTCAAACACTCTGGCCTCCTGTCGGGACCCATTCAGCAGTGAAGCCCTTGGAATGCGTTTCCCCCCTCCCCTCCCCATGAGAGCGTGTGCTGACTGGAGCAGGCAGAGAGAAGTATAGCAGAGAGCTGCCGGCTGCTGCTGCTTAGCTCTGGAGTTGGCGACGTGTCACTTCTATGCGGGGGGTGCCGCCGCGCCGCCGGTCTGGAACAGCTGGGAGAGTTGTCCTGGCTCTCCCCCCTGGCGGTATAAAAGTATACTATAATTGCAGAACATTTAATACACAAACATATGACCATCATGTAAGACGTGTAATTACTGAATAAAAAGTTGTGTGTTCTAGCTAGAACATGTTTTATACAACTATCAACTAATGTTTCTTTGCAACAATATTTGTTTATGTAGCCCCCTTTCCCTATGCCTGCGGGCGACTACGCGTGCTGCTATATCTGTTGGTCACAGGAGTCCTAAGCCTCCACCACTGGGAGCCTGGGTGAGCACTTTCTACTATAGTGAGGCACTTCCACCTATGAGGGATCCCAGCGTTTGCGGGATAACCCCATTCACAGGAACCAATCACATTAATGAATACACACACTCGAGGTATATAACCTATATTTACTGAACACGCATATAACAACCCTATAACCCCAACACTTGGTGGTTCCCCCAAAGTACGGAGGCAATAACCCGGGTGTCCTTCCCAATGTCAGTCCCACCCAATGTATGAGGTAGCGCTATCACTGTGAACCGTTGGTGTACTTATACCTTCCTGGGCACAACTGTACCCAGGTGCAGATTGATGAAACAAAGGATGTCAGGTCCCACGACGTGGGGCCTCCAACAATCCCTTCTCTCCTTATGAGTCCCGATCCGCTGTGTGAGTGACACACGCACAAGCTCCAGCTGGAGGGTCTCACACAATGACTCTGTGGCCTGGTCCCAGACCGCAGGGCACCGTGTGGCCGTCCGGTCACCGGAACAATAGCACTTCTATGTGCTAATGGGAAAGCGTCCCTATCTGGGGCCTTCCCTACAATACTCAGCTGGTTGTGACTCACGGCCCAAGGGAGTAAGCCTAGGCCTAGTCCAGGAGCCACTTGCTCACTGGACATTACCTGCTTTCTCGCTGGCTCCTTCACGACTGATGCGCGTGTTCCCTGCACTCCAAAGATATCCTCTCTGCTCCTGGTGCTCGAGCCCTATTGGCTGTACTGCCCAACATTGTTTCCCTCCCTGAGGATCCTGGGACTTGTAGTCCTGCGCAGTGTCTTGCGGAGCCACCTAAGATGGCGGCGCACTACTGCTACTACTGCGCATGCACGCCTCATTGTCTGTGCATGCGCGAGATCTAAAATGGCGGCCCCCACACTCCCCACCTGGCGCGGAGCTCTGGCGGCACAAAGCAGCAGTTCCCCTCACCGGAGGGGAACTCTGCTACATTTAAAATAAAAATATATAACATTGTTGTTTCCACTTACAAACAGTATTTTGTCTGCTATGACAGGAGCTGTGAGCAGCTCAAAAAATAGTCATAATGTTTAGATCTTGCAATGAAAAGTGTTAAAATGCAAGGCTAAATAAAAAGGTATGGATAATCTCTTAAAAAGAGTGAATGCGCCGCACAGCACCAAAAAAGAAAGTGAAGGCTGATATGGGAAAAATAAAAGAGCTTTATTTGCACAAGGTGCAAGCGAAACCTCTTGACGCGTTTCGGCCTGGGTGGCCTTTGACAAAGGCCACCCAGGCCGAAACGCGTCAAGAGGTTTCGCTTGCACCTTGTGCAAATAAAGCTCTTTTATTTTTCCCATATCAGCCTTCACTTTCTTTTTTGGTGCTGTGCGGCGCATTCACTCTTTTTAAGAGATTATCCATGCTAATTCACTGCGCGCCTGCACGCTGAGTCACTGCTGGGTGTTCCTGGCTGTCGGGTCTGCCGTGACGTCACTCAGAAGACACCATCCATGCCGCCGGTCAGGTGACCACCCTCCGCATCGGCGGGTAGCGGGTTGGCGGTGAAGCAACGAGATCCTGCGACGGAGAGACCCCAGCCTATCCAGGAGGAGCGGGAGCATACAGCACAGCAAATTGCAAGACCGGACAACAAGAAACATACGTGAGTTTCCCGTGTTCCAGCCTAATAGTGCTCTTGGTGAGCCGGTTGGAGGGAAGGATACACTTGTTACACTGCTGAACTGTTGAATATAGCCGGGGTCTATGAGATTCATTGTATCATTGCTCACCAGCAGGACTATGCTTTATTCTGAGCGCCTGGAGGGTTAGTCCATTGATTTACCCATTTGTATACTAAATAAAAAGGTAATTGGACAGATTTTATTACATTCACTATAGTGATCTACATTACATTTACTAGTTAATTCATATATCATTGGGGAGATGAGCATATCTTCTGTATCCCAAAGCAAAAATATTACATTATTGCACACTAATCTGTACAATAAATACTGTAGTTTGCATAAATAATAAATAGGGTATGGAAAAAATGGTATACAAATACTGTATATCACCATACAATTGCTTAATCTATACCCCACACCCACGCATCACTGCCGCCACCATCCAAACAGGGAAAAGCTAAAAAAAACGGGACATTTGAACGATTTTTTTAAAAAATTGTCAGGACACCGGAATGTTTATTGAAAATCTGGGACTGTTTCGGCTAAACCAGGATATACAGTATGGTCACCTTATTAATATAACACACATGTCCGGTAGTTAATAATAAACAAGATGGCAGAGCAAGCCTCAACAGTTTAACCAGGGAAAGCTCAGATTTACGAAGCACAAGTTGGATATATTAATAAATGGCTTAATAGACCATTATGCCAAACTCTTTGCAGAGCAGTGCTGCCGCACCAGCACACTGCTGATACAAATAACACTGGGACGGTGTCAGAATTTGCCTCCCCGTGGGAATTAGATGGAGTGCTCTGCTCGGTGTCCCTTAACTTGGATTCTTTTAAACTAACCTCCCTGATTTAGTGCACTTTATTTATTTTACAGTGCACTATGACCTGGTTTACTTTATATATTAGTTTCTCTGGTTTTTCTTTTTGTTCGTTGGATAACCCCAATGAGTAAACTTGTAGCCGGCCAATCAGTTCAAAACCGGTAGAAAATAGGCCGATAAAAATAAATGTTCAAAGGCCATCTAGGATAGTATCATTGTTCCTGTAAAATGCTGTTAGGTCCACAACCAGGAGTCAATAAAACCGTGGAATGGCCTTGCATGATAGAAGCCATATCCACAGGGCAGACCATTGGACTTACATCACCAATGGATGCGTGACCTGCATGAGGAAGAAACTGCTGGTTCATTGTGATACTGTCCCACTCTACTCAGAAGGGCCGGCTTTAGCAAATGATGTGCGATATCCTATGCGGGCCCACCTGTCCCATGGACAGGGATTCACGATTATCGGTCCTGCCCATGAAACATGTGGCCAGGGACTGATAGTAGTGAACGGCAAATAAAATATTTAGCAAAGGGTGATGTATATATGTATATATTTTATCTCGGTGTTTTATTGATATTGTATATACTTTATCTCAGGTTACAGGGGGAGCACGTAGAGGATGTCTTACTTTAACTGGCAGCTGGTACTTGCCGGTGAGTCAGACAGCCGGGGGGAGTGGGGTCCATGAGCCAGAAGGGGTGGGGGATGGGAAGAGTCCGTGAGCAGGGGGGAGGTTGACAGCTGGCAGAGGGTGTTGGGACAAAAAAGAAGAAATACCTGGGCGCTAACTCAATGTTGTGTAGAAACAAATAAAATACCAGAAAGATACTACCTTTAATAGGATTGCTACTCACACACGGCCGTGTGAGTAATATACTTATTTTACATTTATCCTCATCTCACTAATATTCATTACTGTCTGTACCATTGTAAGTGCTTTGACTGGGGAATTCCCTTTGAGCTCTACTCTGGGTACTCAAACAGCTGGGAGAATTTCAGTCTCCATTTAATGTGTGCAAACATTGTTTTGTCTATTTTTTATTGCTCATTGTGTGCTCCCCTATTGTTTGTTCTTTTAGAGGGTGTTGGGAGCCAGCAGGGTGGCCGGTGAGTCAGCGGGGGGATGAAACGCGTTGGTTCTTTCATCACCATTGTGAATTGATTAATTAAAATCCTTTTATTTTTTACCTGGAGTTGTTCTCAATTTATTTTTTCTATGGATGGCGTTTCTGTTGTGCTCCTTTGCCGCACACCATCTGCTTGCTGATTTACCCTGCAGGACTGCACGCTTATGGAACCTTGGAAGTTCGGATACATCCTGGACACCCCTATGGGCAGGTAATGGGCTTTGGCCCCTCATGTTTACCTATGACCCTACATTTGGAGATGCTTATATCCTATAAGGGGTTAATATACTAAGACCATTGGTTGCAGCAGTCAAGTGGACACCGCTAGGCCTTGTGGTCCCCTGGATGTATATATGTTTATGGACTGTAAAGCATCATGATTGGTTCCAGTTTGGCCATCTGGATTATTTCTGTGTGATCAGAGTATACACTTATATTTGAGCACCATTTCTCTACACATCTTTCTATTGCAGTACTTCCTGCCTGCAGTGGAGCCCGGGATCGCAGATTGTGGTGGGAGGATGGGAGCAAGGTCCACTATATGCAGAGCATCCTCTGCAGATAGGGCATTGAACCGGACAGCCCGGTATTTGGTTACTCTGTCCAGTAAAAAAATGAGAGATAATACCGGACATGTATGTGTATGCCGGTATTACCTCTCCGGGGATAGTAACCAATCGTGGGATTTCCCCTGAGAAGGGATAGAGCAGGGCTGCTGCTAGGGGGCTGGGCAGCTTCCTCCATCCTGATTAGCTGCTGCTATGTAATGCAGCCAATCAGGATGGAGGTGGCAGGAGCCTGGGGTTGGGGCCAAAGAGTGGAGGAAAAGCATGCAGCAGAGAGAGGTGACTGTGTCCTGTGTGTATTTGTTCTGTTTTGTCCGTGTGTGTGTGTGTGTATATATTTGTACTTGTACTGTTTTGTGTGTGTGTGTTTTCTCTGGCTGTCCTGAGGGAATGATAATGATAGGGAGGGGGGGGGGGTGAGAGGATGAAGGGTGGGGGCGGGGGGGAGAGAGGATGAAGGGAGGGGGGATGAGAGGATAAAGGGAGGGGGGTGAGAGGATGAGGGGGTAAGAGGATCATGGGAGGGGGTGAGAGGACGAGGGGAGAGAGAGAGGAGGGGTGCAACAATCTTGGAATTTTTAGGAGGAGCATTAAGATTAGTTTTGCTCGGCATGTACAGTATGACTGCAGGTCTGTGATTTATATTTATTTTACGTCATTTGTTCTAAATTTCACTCCAAGCATGCACCAATTTGCACCAATTTGCATTATTTCATATTCTATTTCCTAAAAATCCTCGGAAGGGCTCTCCCTCCCAAGACTCCACCCAGATTTTTTACGAAATAGAATATAAATTGGTGAATACTTGGAGTGAAATTTAGAAAAAATGACATGTCAGGTCATTTATAAATAACATTCTTCCCCACCAACGATTCTCGCGCGCGTCGCACCTTTCACCATTGTGTCCAGTATTTTTGGACAAGCCACCTGACAAACCCTATGTGCAGATCCTCCTCCCACTCCTCATACAGCGGATAGGATGAGCCGGAGAGCTTGGGGAGAATTGGGATTCCTAATAGAGCGACCTGCACCATACTGTTTATTCCTCTAAGGCTACTCCAAGATCGACTGCTCAAACAATGAGCAAATGTAACAGGGGCCGTAGGTATGTGGGTGAGAATCATGCCCCCCACTGCAGAATAAATAACTGCGGAAAAAAATACATTTACTACTAATACATACACATCTCTAAATCCTAACACTAAACCTATATCACTAACACTTATTTTACACGCTACACTAACTGTAACTGTATCATTCACAGCTCGGGCCTCCCCCCTCCTCCTTCATAGCTGCGGTCTCCCCTCCCTGCCCCCCACATTACTCTCCCCCCCCCCGGCCCCCACATCAATGTTCTCTGCCTTGCACGTCACCTAAGTCTCCCCCTCCCACGTCACATCTCTCCCCCCCCTTGCACGTCACCTGACTCCCCCCCCCTTGCACGTCACATAACTCTACCCCCCCTTGCATGTCACATGATTCTCCCCCCATGCACCTCACCTGAGTCTCCTCCCCTTGCACGTGACATCACTGTACCCTCCTTTGCACCTCACATTAGTGCCCCCCCAGCACACAGACTGTCTGCCATACACACACATACAGTGTCCCACACCGACACACAGTGTCACACACACACTGTTCCACACCCACACACAGTGTCACACACACAGTGAGACACACACACAGTGAGACAAAAACAGACACAGACACAGTGTCACACACACACACACACACACACACACACACACACGCACACGCACACACAGTGAGAGACACACACACAAACACAGGAGCTCTTTTTGGACAGCAGCACGGGCTGAATATTGGGCAGCACGCCCCCCTGTGCGATGGTCACCCCGCCCGCAAGTTTGGAGGTTAGTGCCAGTGGGGGAGGAGGGGGGTTGGGTGTAGGAAAGGCGGTGCCAGTGGCCCCCCAACGGCCGCCCCAGGGGACACTCAGCCGCGCCGGGACCGCCACAGCCCTGCTCCCCCCGCCCCCGGCATGTCCCGCAGCGCGCGGCGAGGGGAAAGTCCGGCCAGCCCAGGGAACAGTCTGCCGCGCCGCGGCCGCCACTGCCCTGCTTCCCCCCCTCCCCGCTGGCATGTCCCTCGGAGAGGGGTAAGTCTGGCAGCCCATGGCCTGTCCCCCCCTGCCCCCCAATCTCGTGGTGCCTGTGGAGCAGCGCGGCACCACAACGTGCGGGGTGTGTGTGAGGCGGCGGGTCAAGTGAAGGGGGGTGGTGTTAAGGGGGGGGCGGCGTTTCGGGTGAGGGGGGTGGTGTTGGGGAGGGTGGCTGCTTTCTGCGGTGAAAGCAGACGGAGAGGCTGGAAAGTGTTGCTGTGATGCGTCCGTCCTCTGTGATTGTTCTGAGAGTGTGGCAGATGGGTAGGCGTGGTCAGCGAACAACGCAGGCCAATGAGAGGTGTGCGGGGCGGGCCACAGACCAATCTGATTGGCCAGAGGCTGAGGGACAGACCGACGGACCAATCAGATTGCCCATAAGCACAGCAAACATACATCGTTTTCAGTTATATATAGATTAATCTGACCCTCTCCTCATTAATATTAGTGATGTCGTACAGAACATGGCCACCCCTCTCACAATTATTCTGTATGATATTTTAAATCAAATCACATGCATTTCAGTCAAAAAGAAACACATTTTTAACATTATTTTATTGCCCTGAAGTGTTCTATATTACATGTATCTTTATGCATGTCAGAGTGAGCACAAATTGCTAAAACACGAATCGATTGCTAAAACACAACTCGATTCTTGTTAATTAAATTAGGCGTTTAGTCGGCATAATAACAGATTTACTCAATAGGTTTAGGTGCACCACCAAAAACGTAGAAACAGAAAGCCGAGGAGAATGGGCGCAGGTCATTGCTTTCCAATTTCAGCTGCTAGAGCATCGTAGATAAACTGTAAAGTGCGCTGGTAGACAAACGAATCCTTACTCTTTGGCTTGCAAATGTTCAGATGATTTACTTCCACAGGAATTAGGTCACCTATACCCAAATCTGAAAAGATGAAAGAACGGAAACTTAATTTGACACAAGTGTCTTCTATATATTTTATATTAGTTGCAAGGTTAAACACTAATTGTCTCTGGGATGTATTATTCATTTTGCATTATTAATTATAATACATACCAGGGTATAAAAGGCATTGCTTTTTATTTCGAATTAGTGTTTTTTTTTTCTTCTTTCCCTCCCCCCCACTTTAATACTAAAGGACTGCTTGCTTAAAATTAAATATGACCAACAATTCTATACTAGTAACCAAAAGCAAAACTACAGTATAGGATAAAAGGTTTTCCGAAGCTTCCAGAACTCCAGCTGCTAGGTAAAAGAGCTGGACAGATGCACAGATGCACAGAGAAAACAAGTATAATATATGAACTTCATCTACGGATATGCATGTATGTATGTCTTTATTTATATAGCACCATTAATGTACATAGCGTTTCACAGCAGTAATATACGTGACAATCATATAACTAATACATAAAGGGGATAACTGCTTCAGACATAAAAGTAAAATTTAGGAAAAGGAGTCCCTGCTCCGAAGAGCTTACAATCTAATTTGTTGGTAGGGAGAACGTACAGAGATAGTAGGAGGGTGTTCTGGTAAGTGCTTCTGCAAGGGGCCAGGGTTAATGTATGAGGTGTTAATCAGCCATGTAGCTACTCATATGCTTTCTTAAGCAAGTGTTTTTTTTGTTTCAATCTTTTTTATTGTTTTCACAACGCAGTAACATCACTTTAGACATTCATCTTCACATCATCAGGTATATGTTCAATGTAACATTTGTAGATTTTTTAACATAATAAGAAGCATTGCAGTTCTAATACAGAGCATGTGTTATAGCAGCTTTGTGAACACATCCTGTGGGGCATGCTTATAGTACCTATAAAATAGGTAGAGTTAAAGAAAAGGTAAGGTAAGAAGGAAGAGGAGGGGGTTTAGAAAGGGGAAGCAACCTAATTCCTCAGAGCTAAGGTTTTTAGAGGGGATTCTCTAGATATCGTTTCACTTCGGTCATCTATGTATTGTCTTATTTCTTTCTCAAGGGTAGTGGATATTTTACTCTAAGGACCAGGGTTCCCATATCTTGTCGAACTTGTCAATGGAGTGGTTTAATTGGGCTGATAGCTTTTCCATTAGTTTAACATTGTTAACTCTTATGATGACTGCACGTCTAGATGGGGGGTTTATATTTTTCCACGCGGCTGCTATGGAGCAACGAGTTGCTGTGAGTATAAATGATATAAGTTTGCTTACTGGAGTTTGTGATTCCTCTATTGGTTTTGCTAGTAGGAATGTCAGCGGGTCTATAGGTATCCTCAGATCTGTGCTCTCGAATATCAGGCTTTGAATCATGGTCCAGAATTTCTGTATTCGTGGGCAGTCCCACCAGATGTGAACCATGTCCCCTCTCATACCACATCCTCGTCAGCAAAGATCTGGTGTTCCTGGGAAAATCTGGCTCAATCTACTCGGGGTTAAGTACCATTGAAATAAAATTTTATATATATTTACTTTCGTGACTTTACAAATTGTTGTTTTAGATGCAGATTACCAGATATCCCGCCAGTCGTCATTATCTATTTCTATATTTAGGTCTTCAGCCCATTTCCGCATGTAATTGTGGGGTTGGGACGTTGCGTGAGATGCTATCCCCATGTATATTTCCGAGATTAAACAACCTCTATAGAGGCCTTCCATACATAACTTTTCAAAGTTCGAAAGGGTATTACATTTGGAATTCTGAGAGAACTTTTGGAGGAAGTGTCGCATCTGTAAATAGCTAAAGATTGGGAGGTTCTGCCTGTGGGGTTTTTGTTTTAGCTCCTGGTATGAGAGAATCTCTACTTCTTTGATAAGATATTTTGCTGCTAGCATGTCCATACTTCTGAGTTGTTCCACATATTTAGGGGAACACCCTGGTGGAAACCTTGGGTTGTGGGCAATTGGAACCAGGCTGGAAGGCTGGGTGGAAAGGGAGTATCTTTTTTTGCTTTTGGACCAAATGTCCCATGTGCACCTCATTGCCCCAAGCTTAAATCTTCCCTTGGGGCCCTCCCACTCCCCGGAGCGCCATAGCTCCGCCGCCAGAGTGGAAGGGCCCACATAGGCCGACTCGATCCCCAGCCAGCCACAAGTTGCTGGATCACAGTTCCACATCACTGCTTGTTTTAGGTGGGCCGCATGGTAGTATTTGATAATATCAGGCACCCCCATGCCCCCCCTCCCCCCCGATGTCAATGCTAGCATTACCGATCTTGCAACCCGCGGTCTTTTATTCTTCCAAATAAATTGAAAGATTCTGTCTTGGATATTTTTGAGATCCCTAATCGGGACTGTTATTGGAAGGGTTTGGAAGAAGTACAACAACCTAGGCAAGATATTCATTTTAACCGCCGTTATCCTTCCAATCCAGGATATTTGATAGTCGTTCCAGGACTGAAGATCTTTTTTAATTTTTTCAAATAGAGGTGGGTAGTTATATTGGTATAATGAATTGTATGTGTTTGTTATGTAGATTCCTAGATATTTGATATGTGTTTGGGACCATTAATATTTAAAGTTTGCTTGTAACAGCTTGACCTCTTGGACGGGGAGCGTTAAATTTAGTGCTTCAGATTTGTCATTGTTGATTTTGTAGCCTGAGGCCTGTCCAAATTGATCGAGTTGGGATTGCAAGTTTGGCAGAGATATCAATGGGTTGGAACCTGTTTTCAAATATATCTATATTCAACAGTTGTTTTTAAACTTTAGTAACATCATCAGTAAGAACTATATACAAACAGATAGTTTACTTCAATTATTGAGATCTTCATGTGAGCTTCAATTCCCATCATGAAGCTCTTTGACCATGGGTAATTTCCTGTTCCGTGCTAGCACGGGGGGGTGGGGGGGAGGAGTGAAGAGGGGACTAATATCGGAGGCAAAAGTTATTTTTCAGGGAGTTTTGACTAGACAGGGATTTAACGTATAGAAAACAGACCTGTGAGCTGGGAGTCCAGATGGGTGCTTTCAACTCTGGAGTCATAGAATTTCTCTACACACGGTTCCTGAGGGGCCTCTTCTCGGGCTCCTCTGTCCCGACCGAAGTCTTGTGGGTAAAACTCTTCTGACCAGCCCCCTCATAGGAGCCATATATCTCCCCGGGATCCCTCCCGATGCTCCCCCCGGTCGCCATCGAGGGCAAAATCGCTCCAGCTGGGGCAATCTCAGAGCCCCCCCCCCCAACTCCCCACCCCCCTGGTCGCCGTCCTCTTGTGAGTGCCAACCCGGGAGCTGACACCCGTAGTGAGACACTCCCCGAGGTCGGGGTGGAAAGCGGGGCCCCACCGGACGAGGTAAGGGGTAAGGCAGAGGTGGAGGAAGGGTAGCGAAGGGAGAGGGAGGGCAGCGGAGGGGGGGGGTCGGTCCAGGGAGGATTAGGAGCGGGGGGTTATTGCGTCTCGAACCGGGCAGGGGGGGCCACAAGGGAGATCTGCCCGTCCAGGACAGCACCCAGAGATCTGGAGGGAGAGGGAGGCGGGATTGGGTGAACACATGTGGAGCGTGCGTTAGGAAGGGGCAGATCAGTCTAAGACTGATTGTGAGCAGCACTTCCCCTCCAGCCGGAGGGGGAACGGATAGGAAGGCACCGAAAGTGCTCCTGAGCAGCTCCGTATCCTGGATAGCCCAGCGCCATGGTGAGAATTTTCTGGGCACTTGGTAGAGCTTCAGCAATTCAGGAGTAGGCGGGGGGAGACGAGGAGAGAGCAGCTTAAAGGCGGTGGTGTTCTCACTCTGGTTCCTGCCATTACTTTTCTTCTTTCTCCTTTGGGTCCGTTATATCTCTGTGTCTCTGGGGACTCTCTGGGGGGCGATCCTTTCTGATGCTCTGTGTGGGGGTGCTGGATGTCGGGAACTCGGCTCCTCTTCTCCGTCTCCATGATTTCCCATCCCTGGGAGTCCTAGCGATTTTAAGAAGGAGGGGGCGTCTTCTGGTCTTGTGATAGATTTAAATTTGCCGTTCTTCTGGACAATCAGTTTAAACAGAAATCCCCACCTATACTGGATTTTTTGGTCATTTAAGATCTTTATTAATGGTTTCATGTCCCGTCTTCGTTGTATAGTGACTCTAGAGAGGTCGTTGTAAACTTGAAGGGCTTCGTTTTGAAAGTTGATTTCCCCTCTCTCTCTGCACACGGACATCAGCTTTTCTTTTACGGAGTAGGAGTGCATTCTTATGATGACGTCTCTCCTCCTTCTAGGATCCTCCAAGCGGGGACCTAGCGCTCTGTGAGCGTGGTCCATCTCCAGGTCTCCGGCGTCTAGGTCGGGGATCAGGAACAGAAACAGTTCTTCCAGGTAGGTTTTGAGGTTCTCCGTTTTTATTTCTTCTGGTATGTTGCGGATCCGGATATATTGGTGGCGGTCCCTGTTCTCATGGTCCTCGATGGTATCCTTCAGGGAGTTTATTTCATAGCCCAGGCGGCATATCTCATCGTCCGCAGATGTTTTTGAGAGAATCACCTCCTCCAGCTTAGTTTCAACGATGTCTGTGCGCCCCTCTAATTCTTTTAGGTCAGTTCTGACCCCATTTATGGCCGTTTGTAGGTCTTCTTGAAAGTTGTGTCTCATTTTGGTGAAGAATTGTTCTAGTAATTGCTCCAAATAAGTTTTTGTGACTTCTTCTCCCTCCCCTGGCTCTTGTGGCCGCCCCCCCCAGCCCCTCGTGTGAACACAGTAGGCTCCTGTGAGTTTTCTTCTGCACCATCTTGGGAGTCCTGATTTTCAGTTCGTCGGCCCGTCAGTCGTTGTGTGGTCGCACAGAACTTGGTAATGTCCTGATTATTTGCCTTTTTAAGTTTATTTGCCATCTCTAGGCGTTTACCTAGTCGGGTCCCCGAAAAGGTATTTGTTTTTTGGTGGTTTTATGCTCTTTCTAGATGCTTTAAGGCAGGGAGTCTTGGGAGCTCTTCCCTCAAGCAACCATGCCGGCTGACGTCACCGGAAGTTCTCCAGCAAGTGTGTTTTAAGGTGGGTCTTAAAGGGGGATAGAGAGGGTGCTAGTCGGATATTGAGGGCAAGGGAATTCCAGAGGTATGGGGCAGTCAGTGAGAAGGGTCTAAGGTGGGAGAGGGTTTTAGATACAAGAGGGGTAGAGAGAAGACATCCTTGAGCAGAACGCAAGAGTCGGGGGGGGGGGGGGGGGGGGAAGCGAGAAATTAGGGCTGAGATGTAAGGAGGATCAGAAGAGTGCAAAGCTTTAAAAGTGAGGAGGAGAATTGAGTGTGTGATACGGGATTTGATAGGAAGCCAGGATAGGGATTTCAGCAGGGGAGATGCTGAGAGAGATTTCGGAAAGAGTAGAGTGATTCTGGCAGCAGCATTTAGGATAGATTGTAGGGGAGAAAGGTGAGAGGCAGGAAGGCCAGACAGCAGGAGGTTACAGTAGTCGAGGCGGGAGAGAATGAGGGTCTGTGTCATAGTTTTTGCAGTTGAGAAACAGAGAAAAGGGCGTATTTTGGTAATATTGCGGATGAAAAAAACCAACAGTTTTTGCTACCTTTTGAATGTGGGAAGAGAATGAGAGAGAGGAGTCGAGTGTAACCACTAGGCAGAGTGCTTGGGCTACTGGGTGAAGGATAGTACTTCCAACAGTAATGTGGAAGGAGAAAATAGGGCAGGTTTGGTAGGAAGTATGAGGAGCTCAGTTTTTGCCATGTTAAGTTTAAGTCGGCGGAGGGCCATCCAGGATGATATAGCAGAGAGACATTCAGAAACTTTGGTCTGTACAGAAGGTGTAAGGTCAGGGGTAGAAAAGTAAATTTGCGTGTCATCAGCATAGAGGTGATATTTGAACCCAGGAGATGTGATTAGGTCACCTAGAGAGAGTGTGTAAAGAGAAAAGTGAAGGGTCCCAGGACAGAGCCCTGGGGTACCCCCACAGAGAGGTCGATAGAGGAGGAGGTGTTTGCAAAAGAGACACTGAAAGTACGATGGGAGACGTAAGAGGAGATCCAGGATAGAGCTTTGTTACGAATACCAAGAGTATGAGAATGTGAAGGAGAAGAGAGTGGTCCACGGTATCAAATGCTATACCATACTATACCAAGTAGCATAGTTCCACCAAATAATATCTGGACTTAAAAAGGTGATAATTAATCAAGACCTAAGTATAGTATGGGTAGAGATGACACAGTTATACACAGGTGTATACACCATGAAACCACTTCTGGTGTAGGAAATGTTGCTTGTTTATAAAAATAAAGTTAGTAACCACTGTATTACAGAATATGTTTTCATTATGTAGCACTGCTTCCCCCCCCCCATGTGAGATTTACCCCGGCTACAGTCCTGTGTGGTGCCCGGTACCTGTGTGGCTCAGGAGATACTGAGTGTTCCGCGTTGACATGGGGAAACAGGACAGACTGACGTGACCCTGGATGTTCTTTCTTGGTGTCAGTGCCTTCAGCCATAGTGGGCTCCGGTAGAACTGAAGGCAATCCCCACCATGGCAGTCTTTTATCCCCATACATCTAGCCAATAGATTGCGACTCAGCCAGATATATAAAAAGGGATGGTCTTTATTCTGCAGCCACTGCATGATGTTATTAAAGCAATTGCAATCAGTTGTCAGGCTAGCTTCCAGGCTCCTGGATGGTACAGGCCTGGTGGTAATGATGAGGACTCACTAGAGTAGTGATTGCACCCAGTCCATGAGGGACTGAGCACATGTCTTCCTCCCAGCCGGGAGGAGACTTGGCTTACATCCTCATCCCTTGAAGGGGAAGGGGGAACTGCCTGAACCCCACCCTGTGAGGGCTGGGTTCATCTCTATAATTTAGGACACCTCCTCCTTGGTGCAAAAGGGGAGGGCACAGAATCTGCATCCTTATTGGACAGACACAGACTCCCATGTCATCTCCACTTCTGCCACTCACAGAGACTGCAGGATGGGGGGAAAATCCCACAGGATAGCCTGCCATTGTCTGGATCTTACTAGATCTTACATGACAGGGAAGGCAGAGGTCTACGTGTAATTTTTAGCACATGAGAACAAGGGAAATAAACTGACTTGCGAGGTTATAAGGAGCTGGTACTGAGGCTCAAACAAAGTTTTTCCATGGTAAAGACAAACACCATAATCGTGTAATCCCAATAATTTGTTTTTCACACTTGTCAATATGCGTGTTTACCCCCCTATGGAATTATCATGATGGCCTTAAGGGTTTAATGGTGCAGACCCACATAGAGAGTAATGCCTTTCCTATTACATGGGTCTGTGGGCAAGTCAGCAGATGCGAAGCGCGCATTATATATATATATGAGAAGGTTCTAGACACTAGGTTCCTGGAGGAGTGAGAGTGGAGGAGCATCAGTATATATAGTTTAGAAGTATGTTCCTGAGTACATAGGTAGGACCAGTCCCCATTTATTATGTTCTACGTATAGACAGCACCCCTTCGCATAGGGTCCTGAAATATAGCCACGGTGAACACAGTAATATACAGAAGAAGAGGCATGCACGCTACAGAGGTCGCCGTCTGGGGGCCACAGGGTGCAATAGGCCAGCTCTATAGGCAGGTCCATACAGGCCTCAGTCCTGGTCTGTCTATAAATGGCAGTTCAGATACCGGGCCGGATGTAGATCCATTATCCATATTGAGTCACCCAGGGCCCAAGAAGGGGCCCATAGTGACAGAGCATAACGGACGTTATGCAGCATGGGGACAGGTCAATTAATAAGTGAAGGCACCCGGGAATGCAACAGTGAGGAGTACAAACAAACCAAAGGGAAACAATGTCATCTTTAACTATGTGTACTGTGATAGATGAGAAGAGCCCTAGTGGAAGGGGCAAAGAAATTGTGTTTGTACTACAAAAGTTCCTGGCTCCCATCATTTCTATCTTTGCTACCTCATTGCCCAGCCGCACGAAGCATGCACCCTGAGTAAGGTACAGTAATGCCTTCTGAGTAGCTAATATAGGAGACACTGATGTAAACTCCCTACAAGCCGGGCAGGGAGGGTTACACGTGAATAGTTGTCTCATAATGCCCACAAACAAACATGACAAAACCATTTTACTTACTTGCCGATTCTACTGGTACAACATGCAGTTTCATCATACTACCCACCCTCGTTGGCAAAGTTTCTGCAAAGCTTAACACTTTAAAGCCTCTGTTTTTGGCAAATTCTATGAAATCGTCATTCAGTTCTTTCAGTGCAGGAGAATCTGGCGGAAAAAAAAGAAAGGAGATTAAGAAAAAACTAACTACAGATGTAGCAAGACTCCCTGTCCCCGGCGTCGCGGTCGAAGAGGCATAAGTCCTCAGCAGTGTCTGCCGTGATTGCCCTGCAGGAAGTCCATGCTTCCGAAGGAGACCCCCACGCAGCGGTAATCTTCCAGTGCTGCCTCCACCGTGGTCACATGACTGCAGGTGGCAGCGGCACCGGAGACCGTAAGATTAGCTACATCCGTATCACAAACTGATCATAGATGTGCTTACTAATTCAGAAGCAAAGATGATTCATTTGTTACTATATACTTGAAACACCACCAAATATCAAACGGATAATAGGGATTATGAAACAATCTCCCAGCTGCAAAACCAGTGCAAAAACGAAAACTGTACCAAAATATTATTAAAGCAAAAAATAACATTGCCTCTTATGGGTCCTTTTTCTTTGATTACACAGGTGCAGATTTTTGCTCCAGCATTGCCTGGGTTTTATAGCCATGATACTTGATTCATAATCCTCAATTACATAGTCAGAAGAGGCACAAGAACATTGTGGGTATTTTGTGAGAATATATCAGGGGACTAAAAATCTTAATTATTACCTGCATCTTTAAATACCCTAAAGGTATACATGGTATTGGATTAAAGTACAATTATAACCAGTGTTCGACAAACCTATACATTTGCTCGCCCCGGGCGAGTGGATTTAACCCCCGGGCGAGTAAATATTGGCCCAAGCAGCACACGTTTGGTACTAGGTGGCGAGTAGATTTTTTTGTGTGGCGAGTAGATTTTTTGGTAATTTGTCAACCACTGATTATAACCATTTAACAAAATAGAATTAAGGGTCATATTTACTAAGAAGTACGAGATATCGTCGGTGCTGGAGGACACCCCACGGCCCATTGAAGTTTATATGATCACATACATACAGGCATACCTTGCTATACAGACCTTCACTTTACGGACACACGCGAGTGCGGACATATTTACAATAGCCCCATTCCCCTGTGTCCATACGCTCGCTTCGCAAGTACTGTATGGGCACTTATTCAGTCCTACAGACCGCCGTAGTTGTGTGACGCGCTGATCCCCCTCGCCCAATTGGAAAAACGCCAGCTCGCGCATGCGCCCGTGAGTAGGACACAGGCATGTCCTGAACGGCAATATCGACTCCCTACCTCTACCAAAGTGAAAAAAGGTAGTGCTTCACTTTAAGTACATTTTCGCTTCACATACATGCTCTGGACCCATTGCGTACGTTAATGTGGGGTATGCCTGCAAACACATCTCTGGTGTGCTCAGGTTGTGCAGGTAATCGGTCAATTTGCTCAGGATAAAATAAATCTACATAATGAATTTTGATAGAGATCCACTTTCCATACACTTAAATTGATAGAGTCCAAAGATACATTTCTTGCCCCTCCAGTCAAGTTCTGAATTTTGCCGCATATGGGATAAAAGGCTTCCGAAGTATCCTTTTGGGTCCTGGAAAAGTGGATTTGGTGTATATCTGCATCATATTTTCCCATTTGTATAACCCTGGGTAAGAACATTGACTAGATCCATAAACAGCTTTGCCCTATGAGAAAAATCCTACAGTAGCTAGATTAGCAATGGTAACCTTGTGTTTTGGGTTTCTATATGAATATGTGAATAATGACATTTTTCTGACATTAGTTTAACTTTTTTGGTATCTACAAATCAGAAAATATAAAATAGGAAGTTGGGAGAACCAAGTGTGTCATGGTAATCTCCAGGCTGGCACTGGTAGATTGGGAACCATCCTCCTGACATAATCGGATGAAATACTACAAGTGGTTCTATGCCAACGGTCATGAGAGCCTAACATTGCTAACCCAGCTGTGCTGAAAAGCTACTGTATGTACTATGGCAGGCATAAGCTTATAGGTGTCTATGGTTAAAATGAGTAAGAAGCAAAAGGTGACACTGTGTGCTCATTTACATGTGATTTCCCAGAATCCCTTGCTGCACTGGAAGCATTGTATGATAAAAGATAATGGGGAAGATGGCGCATGTGCGGCGGGCCCACAAGATGACCGCTTAAGACGGAGCTCCTCCGATTCCCGGGCAAAGAATAAAAAATAAAAACAGCCGATGGCGCATATCGGCAGAGAGCCAAACCGCCGCCAACAGCGGTGGACAACCCAAAGAGATGATGCAGCGCAGTGAAAAGATGCAGGCAACCCGAGCAGCATTAAAGTTCTTCGGAGAAAAAAAAAGAACGCTGCGGAAGCAACAGGACCCCCAAGATGGCGGCTGCACAAGACTCCCTTCAGGATCAGCGGGAGAGGCAGAGGCTGAAGCAGATGCTGAAGCAGGGGCTGCAGGAGGTATGGATGAAAGTACCGGAACCCCCACAAAAGGTGATCTTGACAACTTACTGAAATGTATACAAAAGATGTGTACAGAAGATGCAAACAGAAATGACCAAAGTAGTGTTGGAACTGAGAAGAGATTTACATGGACTGGGTGACAGAACTGACTGTCTAGAAGGGGTAGCTGACGAGCTGATATCACCCCAAAACGTCACTGACCATGAACTGCGAGCCTTAAAATTACAAGTAAACACCCTGACAGAGTCCCTGGAAGATACCGAAAATCACGCTAGACTAAATAATTTGAGACTACGGGATATACAAGAGACTGTATTGCCTGAAGTGCTAACAGATTTTGTCACAAGACTGCTCCAGAGTATGCTCCCCGACGAAACGGAAGAGAGACTGTCACTGGACAGAGTGCATAGGGCTCTGGGTCTAAACAATCTGACCCTAATAAGATGAGAGATGTTATATTGCGGGCACACTATTATTCGGTGAAAGAAGCCATTATGCAAGTCTCCAGAACGCAACAGTGGATAGGATTTGAAGGATACCAGATCCAAATATTCAGTGATCTAGCTCCCTCCACTCTGCTAAAAAGAAAGGAACTGCAACCGGTCACTAAGTGGGGTTTCCCATTTAAGCATGTGATCTGGCATAATGGTTCAACAATAGTGGTGAAGAATCCAGAAGGAGAAAAAGCACTGATCAACTTGGGTCTAATACAAAGATCTAAATCACCTCCGACTGCGGGGTCACCCAGCAAATCTACAAGGATACCCTGTGTAGGTCAGCGCTTTTTAGAGGGCTTATTATTGTTTGTTTGCCACTACAAGGATACCCGTCTGGACACAGGAGAAGACCCAAAAAGGAAGAAAGCAAAAAGACCAAGAGGACCGAGAAAGTATCTAAAAAATGACTACTGACCCGTCAGCAAAGGTTTTACCAGACAGAAGAATTCACACAAAGAATGAAGAAAAGGACTAGATATTTGATCCCACACGGGATCTTTTTTCCTCCCCTACCCGGGAGACGTGGAAGGCCGGCTGGCCTCCATGCGGAGTGACATCGGAGCCGGCCTTCAACTTCGACCCATCCAATACCCTGATTCGGAGAAGAAAATTGACTCGGGAGCTCTGGAAGCTACCTAAAAGTTACTTTCTGGTGGTGTTTGATTTTTTTCTTTTTTGTTCGGGGTCCCAATCTGTACCCCCCTCTCCCCTCCTCGGTCTTTTTCTTTTTTTTAGAGAACGGAGAAAAAAGGGAACCTCCGCCCTCATTCAGATCCCCTTCCCATTGGAAGTCTCTGAGGGCTAAATTACTGTCCTTTATTCTCCTGAAATCCAACAGGGGTAGTTTAGTTTAGGTTAAGTAAGTTAAAAAATGTAAGTAAATCTGGTTATATATAAGTATATGTTTTTGTTTTTCCACATTCTTCTTTTACCCTTCCCCCTCCCTCCCTCATATACCCGAGGCTAGAGAGATCCTACTCAGACAACAGATCAAAATACCTGCGCACATACAAAATAACAAAAATGACTAGGAAATATGGTTTCATTTTAATATGTTAAAACTAGGTACGCTAAATGTTAAAGGTTTAAACAAACCCAGAAAAAGGAAGTTAGCTTTGCAAGATTTTAACATGCAAATGTTGGATGTTCTTTTTATACAGGAAACTCATTTCAGGAAACAGGATCAACCCAGATTTTTCGACAGAATCTTCTCTTCTAGTTTCCGACAAAGAAGGTCGATTTCTGTTCCTCAGGGGCAAATTGAGAAACACAATGGTCACACTGGCTAACATTTACACCCCCAATGAGAAACAGGTAGATTTTTATGAGACAGTCTTCCCTTGATTATCAAAATTTACGGAAAGGAAAATAATTATGGCAGGAGATTTCAATGCAGTTTACGATACAAAGCTAGATAAATCAAACCCCCCCAAAAGGACTCTGAAAGTGCAAGATCCTAAAGATACAGATTTAGCAAGATGTATACAAGAGATAACATTATGGCATACATGGAGGATTCAACACCCTAAAGAGAGACTATACATTTCACTCGGCACCTCATCAAGAAGGTTAGATAATTTTTTATAGAACACTCACTAATCCCAGCTGTGACAAAGTCAAAGATCAATCCAATTACCTGGTCTGATCACGTACTTGTAACATGCACGCTAAAAGATATCAATCCTACTAGGGTGAGACATATGTGGATGCTTAACGACTCCCTTCTGAGAGATCTTGTAATTAACTAAATAAACTCAGATTTAATATTATTTTTTTCTATTAACAATACACCAGGAATGGCTCTCTCAACGATTTGGATAGCACAAAAAGCATGTATGAGGGGAATGTTTATAGCCGTTGCGTCTCTGAAGAAGAAGCGAAGGGAGTATAAACTGCCTAAATGTTCAAAGGGCTGATGATAACTATAAAAAGAACCCCACAGATACAAATGATAATAAGAGGACAAACTATTAGCTCAGAAACTGAGAAAAATCCAAATTTCCTCCAATATTAAATCAATTAAAATGAGAAATGGAGAAACGTATTTGACCCAAAAGTAATAGAGGAGGAATTTATAGCATACTACTCATCTTTATATAATTTACAAAATAAACATAAACAAACCCCAGATATATTTAAACAACAATTAGACACTTATTTAGACTCATGTCAATTACCAACTCTGAAAGATGAGGATAGTGTTTTATTAAATGCAGAGATTTCACAAGAAGAGATACTGGCAGTGATTAAGGAACGCAAAAATACAAAAACTCCCGGCCCAGACGGACTCTCGAATAATTATTATAAAACATTCAAAGCACTTTTAGTTCCCTTTTTAGGAAAACTTTTTAACTCTTTTATGAAGGATAAAGAAATTCCTCCCTCAATGTTGAGTGCACAAATTTCAGTGATTCCAAAATCAGGTTGGGATCATAATTGCTGTAGTAATTATAGACCTATCTCACTGATCAATACTGATATTAAAATGTATAGTAAAATTATTGCAATAAGATTAAATAAACTGTTACCTAGAATAATCAACCCAGATCAGGTGGGATTTATTTTAGGGAGACAAGCAGCCGATAATATAAGGAGAATTTAGCAAATATGTAAAAATACCTACGTTACTAATCTCACTGGATGCTGAGAAAGCATTTGACCGAGTGGATGGGTCGTAGACGTTTACAACTCTAGAGAAATTTGGAATCAGGGGAAATATACTAAATGGTATTAAAGTGCTCTATAACTAACCAGGGGCTACATTAAAGATGGCCAGGATCAGCTCCAGTGTAATTAATATAAATAATGAGACCAGACAAGGTTGTCCATTGTCTCCGTTATTATTTGCACTGAGTCTTAGAAAATAAAATTTGAATTAATAAAAATATCAAAGGACTGACAAAACAATCTAAAGAATATAAAATAGCTCTTTACGCAGATGATATTTTACTAACACTTACCAAACCACTGACATCACTTCCTAATCTATTTAAGGAGATTTCAACAATCAATTTTTTCACAAATTATAAAATAAACACCACAAAATCAGAGGCACTGGCATTAGGAGTAGAGACAGGGACACTAAAATTACTAAAACTAAATTTCAATTTTCAATGGGAAGAAAATAGTATCAAATATTTGGGGGTGTATCTGACTGCTAGATATTAAAAACTTTATAAGGCCAACTACCCAAAACTGTTTCAGACAATAAAGAGAGATCTGGAAGAGTGGAATAGGTACTGTATATCATGGATAGGCAGAATAATATCAGTAAAGATGAATTCTCTTCCTAAATTACTCTCTGTTTCATAGCCTTCAAGTCTCTATACAAACTAAAATGTAAAATGATATGCAAAGTAAAATGTATACTTTTATCTGGGGAAAGAAAAACCGAGAATAAAAAGAAGCGTGCTTAATTCATTAAGGTCAGAAGGTGGACTAGCTTTGCTGTATTAAATAAATATTTTATCGCAGCACAATTAAGCCACTTGGCATAGACCCACACAGGAGGTTAAATGGGTGGAAATTGAGGCAAATGAGATCCTTACGCAGAATATAGATATACTGTATTACTGTGGATCCCTAGAAAGAATAGACCTCAAGAGGTATACAGTTACCCGGTTATTCCATTTACATAATATATTTGGGATAATTGGGAGAAAAGAAAGGGATTTAAGGGACGACCCTCACTTATGACCCCTCTCTGGAGGAATGAGGCATTTCCCCCAGGATGTATAACGGGCAGGAATAATATTTAGATCTTAAGAGGAATACTTAGTATTAAAGATGATATGTTTCAGGGGAAAATATCTACATTTGAAGAAATATGAAAGAAATATAATATTCCACTCTCAGAGTATTTCAGATAAATACAAATCAGGCATTTTTTCATTTCAAAATCTTTCTCGCATCGGGATACACAACTAACCAAATGTGAAGAAAGATGCACAGTACAAATGCACCAAAGAGGGTTGAGATCAAATATATATTCTAGACTGTGCTCTCGGGACACAAATGAAAAACACTCATATATGACTCAATGGGAAACAGATATAGGAGCAGACATTTCTAAAGAGGATTGGGCAGAGATCTTGGAGGCAGCGGCAAGCTCATCTCTCTGCACCATTATCAAAGACAATAGGTATAAAATTATGGTGA
This sequence comes from Ascaphus truei, assembly GCF_040206685.1. Taxonomy (NCBI): domain Eukaryota; kingdom Metazoa; phylum Chordata; class Amphibia; order Anura; family Ascaphidae; genus Ascaphus; species Ascaphus truei. The sequence goes on along the minus strand of NC_134486.1, from coordinate 232,177,759 downwards.
GATGGTATTAAACACCAGATAGGATTGCACATATTTATAAGGGAGCGAGTGCGCTGTGCTGGAGAAATTGTGGCTGTTTAGGCACATTATTTCATATATTCTGGACCTGCCCAAAGGTTGTTCCCTTTTGGAGGGAAATTTTAAGAAAGATCAACATGGTGTTTGATGTTTCTATACCAATGGACCCTATAATATTGATCCTAGGGAAACCAGTGCCCAATGTGTCGTATGCCACAAACAAATCTATCACACATCTGTTGACAGCAGCCAGACACACAATAGTACTTCAAATTAAGCAAATGAATATACCATCACATCAAGTTTTTCAGGAGAATGTGCCACATGTTTTAGAAATGGCAAAATTGACGGTATTTATGAATAATACTATGGATAAATGTGAAGAAAAAAAAATCTGGAATCCTTGGTTAAGTGCTTTTCTAGACGACATAGCGTCTCTACAAGACTTACAAATTTAATCGGGAAAATACTAAAAATAATAATTAAAAATGTATGCTAGTAATGGATAAGTTGTCTGAAAGTGATAAACTAAACCATATCAAAAACAAAAAAAAAACAATGATTCAGGGAAAATAAAAGGACTATTACCAAAGGGACCTCTTGCCCATCCCCCACCACTCCCACCGTGGTTGTTTGTTTTAATTTTTTTCCTTTTTGACTATAATTATATTATTGTTAAAAATATACTAAAGAGATTGACACTGTTGTTTATTGTTCTGACCATGACGGGTGCTGCACCCCATTCCCCACCCCCCCCCCCCCACTCCATTCCAGCTTTTTTCTGTAACCACACCCTTTCCCCATATTATCCAAAAAAGAAATAAAAATAGTGTGAAACAAAAAAAAAGATAATGGTGAAAGGCAGGGTTGCAGACCTGTCTGAGACATGTGAATGTGCTTACAAATTATATTTTAAGTATGAAAGCAACCCGTCTGACTATTTTCAGAAAGCTTATGCTGCAGTAAATGTATAGAAACAAATGGCGGGTGGAAAGGCCCTTTAAATTAAAAAAGAAATATCGGTTGAAAAATAAAAAGGGAGTGGTGCTCCCCAGTAATATCATAGTTCAATGCCTGATAGCTGCAGATGTACCCGCCCTTACTGCTCCCGTTAGCGCGTAGTAGCGGGACACACACAAAATGCCAGCAGCAGCACACACCCATGCCTTTCTATTAGCCTCACGTGAAAAAGGGTCGAAGCTAACGCGTTATTACGCATGCCAGCAGGTACAATAAGTGCTGCTACATCTGTATTATCAAGCCTACGCGGAAAGATGGCTGCGTCTGTGGACATTTAGTAAAGTGCAAATAAAATAAACAGAAACGGGCATTTTTTTCTCTGAGTTACCTCCAGATTCTCGAAATATTTACTGGTGAAGTTACTGGGTTTAAATCTTCTACCAAAATGGCCACCAAATCTCGGGCCAATAGGAATCTGCAACATCATCAGTTGCGGCTTCCTCTTCAATGGCCACATGTAAACCCCCTTTAAAAACCAGGAAATAATTCCGGTAACTTTACTGGTATCTCAGGAATAAGGCGATCGCCAGAGCAAATAATAGTGTGGTTCAGCTGGTCTCCCCAGATCGAATCGAAAAACGAGGTTATTTAGGGGAAAGTTTTGCTTCAAACATCTATTATATAAGAGGTAACATTGAAGTGTAGCACATTGAGGGACTGCAGTCATGTCAACAAACACACAGGTACTAAAAGACAAACTCACCCTTGCTAAGCTCTTTGACTTCTACAGATGGAAAGAGAAGCAGCCTAGCATTGACAGAGTACTCTGCCAGCCGAGAGCCATGGTGTGGTACACTGTAGAAAGCAATCCCTTGTGTGTGCTTCACAAGACCATGCATATCTTCGTCCCTGGAAGCATTTAGAAGCATCTTTTTTACTAACAGGCCTGAAAGTAAAAAAACATAATAAAAGTTTGTTGCCTTACAGTATATACACTGATTTTCTTCAATTACATTAAATAAAAATATTACTTGTGAGCACATTCACATGTCTCAGAGAGGGCTGCAACACTACTTTTTACCTTATCTACTAGCATACAATCCTTACACTGCAGCCAGGGATTCTGGGTAATGACATACAAATGAGCACACAGTGTCACCTTTTACTTCATGTCCTTTTTAACATGCACCCTTACAAGCTTATGCCTGCCGCATTACACAGCTTTTCATCACAGCCTGGGTTACAGAAGTGCAGAGCCAGTAAAACGTACTCCTACTCCTAAACCTACTAACAGACAGCCATTCCGACCCTTTGGGTCTCATCAGTGCGAGGCTGGTTATACTGGCTTAGCATGAAATTGCATGAAACATTAAAAGCAGAATTAGAATAGTAAATGTAAGCATTTAAGACTTAAATCTCACCTATGAACGTGTGTATTTTTATATATAATGATATACAGATTTCAAACACAAATGTGTGTTATTTTTTAGGCATGGAAGTAAAACTGAATTAACTGATTCTTAGCTAACCCTTGCCCAGTGTTATGCCAGGATTTTTCACTTACTCCTAACTTTGGTAGAAAAATCTTGTAAACAGACTAAACTTGTCAATTGTATCGACATTGCACATACCAATTTGCACCCAACTTTAGTAGTATTTCATCCAGTATTATATTTTTATGATAAGAATAAGCGAAAATGAATATACAGATGGTGAAGAATTGGTGCTATGTATATTTTGACACAATAAACTTGCACCAAATGGGATGGCGTTGGCCAGCAATTTAATTGACCTACATGATTCCACCGTATCCGGCAAGTCGCTAAACTGGCTGCACTCACATCTCAAACTTTTACTATACAGTAATAGTCTGTGAATGGCGAGTGTTTTACTACACTAATAATACTGGAAGGTATCTTAATCAATCTTGGCTATCACATAGCACAGTGCAAAAACAAAAACCTTTCATACGGACCATAAACTTCAATAGGATGAACCATATCCCAATCCTTTATTTTTTATAACCTTATTGGACATTAAAATGGTAATTCAACGGGTAATGGACTTTCGGCCAGGCCCTATAAAAGCATCAGTAAGTAAGTCAAGCTCAAATACCCCATATGAAGTGACGTAGCCAGTCACAAAATGCGTAGGGTGGAGATTAGTGGACGTGTACTCGGAGTATCCAGCAACATGACGCAACGCAGTGAGACCATCGGGAGAGGCAGAAAGGATCGCGGCTGCTGAAAGGGCTCAAAGTCGCGGACGCATTTTAAGGCACACATCATTATGAACCACATTGTAAGTGTGTTTCCTGATGTGTGGAAGGATTAAAGTTTTTAAATAGTATTGTACTATGTACTTTTTTTTACTCTCTGGGTACTGCCTTATCGCTGACGATTGCAGGGGAGTCTGGAGACCGGATGCAGCAGCAGATCGGGAACTTCAACCACAGAGGAGTGGAGCAAAGAAATGTCGTTTTCGCTGTCTATGACCTATCACACTGTTGTAAGTGGGCGATTGTTGTGACAACGTGTGCTCAAAGTCAAAGAAGTGCTGCGCAAAGGTGTGTTTCTCTTTTGTATTTTCCCTATAGAAAACAGCAATTAGAAGAATCACCACCACGTTGCAAAGGGGGATAAACAGGACTGCCTTTTTCCTTATCACATTTCAAGGGACTGGTATTGTACTGTTTCCTTCGCGCCAGGGACTTGATCTGTGTTATATAACTCTTTTTATGACAAGTTTTTGAAGACTTGTCTGTCTTGATACCTAGGCTGCCATATGTCTGATGTATAGTTGAATTTACATCTTCACCAGAGTATTCTTTAATATTTCCAATTGCCATTGGCAATATTATCATTGAAGTCAAGTAGGCATACAGTGGGAATTAACTGTATTTAGTTATACCATCATCCACTCAGCCATCACATTCAGGGATTAGGTATCACAGTACTTTTTCCCTGTTAATATCATCGTCAGTACATTAGGTACTTATTCCTTACAGGAGTGTTTTAGGTCAAGCGCTAATTGTATGTTATTAGGTCAGTTCTACTTTTTTGTATTTACGTTCCACCAGGTAAGGCAATGAGATGTGTTAACGCTGCAGCAAGATGTACAGAAATGCCACGGCGCCAATTAAAAACAATACTAACCTATCTCTTTAACCCATGTGATAATTTCTGTTATTTCTTGGGTTAACCAGCGTTAACGTGCGTAATAACATCTGTAAACTACTACGTCGCAAATAGCTGTGACTAACTGTGTTGGAGCCTCTTCTCGGACTTGCACATTATTTTGAGTGCACTGCGTAAAAGTTACTTTTCAAATTACTTCGCAAAGTTAAAAAGCTTGTGATAAAAGTCCAAGGTTTAAAGCGAGGTACTTACCTCCCATGCTATGTGAAACCCATATAATTGGCCTTTCTCCAACACCAGCAGCCTTCAGCTTGTTAAGGAGCTCACTGCTTCTATAAGCTATAGATTTTCTGTAAGAGAAAAAGAGAGTGGTGGCACTTTGCGACAGTGAATACTGTGTATTCTCCATACCTCTAAAGCAGAAAATCTATTTTGTAGCCTTGAACATGATATGCCCTTGTTTCTAATAATACACAGGCTGTATGATAAAAAAATATGCATTATCGGCAATATCAATGCTGCAGCAGAACTGGAGTACTACACTTTTTGCACATAGTGCAAGCTGGGGATTGGGGATATCTAAAAGAATTGAACTTATCACAGTGCTCAACAAAAAGCCATATCTATTACCAGATTTGAGTTACTGTATCACTAACTGCAACAAGTCTTCACTTCTCCTGGGCCAATATGAACACTGGTACTTTATACTAGCCTGGGATTCAGGGTAATGACATGCAAATGGGCACTCACAGTGTGTCACTTTTTGCTTCTTGTCCATTAGCACGTGTTTAGATCGAGTATTCATAGGAAGGTAGGCGCCACCACTGCTCATATCTAACAGGATTCTAGCAGGATCACCAAAGCCATGATTTGTTCACATTTGTGTCAATGACCTCTATCCAATCCATTTCCATGCTAGGGCAATCTCTACAGATAGGAAGCATGGTGCCCAAGGTGACAAAGTTTAACAAAAGGCTCTAACTCCCAATCACAAGCCAAACCTGGTAAAAATGAATTGTGGCATGGCACCTTACGGATCCTATCCAGGCAGATATGTTTTTTTTGGGGGGGGGGGGGGGCTGGAGAAAGGAAAAAAATGTGTGGCCCACTGGCTTATCTAGGTGCTCAACCACAGGAGACTTCCTGGCTACGTCCCTATACATAAAAGCGTTGAGAAAGTTCCACTTTTGCAGAATCTTTCCTTGTCTTATAAAATGAATACCTCTGTTCCTCTGGTTGTGATCAGTTTTGATGTTACTGTACCTGTGATTGTCTACTGGGCATTTAGCTTTCCAATCACTGAGATGAGTGTCATATTCCACGGAAATAATCCTTAACGCAGGGCAATCTTCTGCTAGCCAGGCCTATATAACATGAACAGTTTTCAAAACATGTCACTCCTCACCAGCATGCTGACAGTAATCCACAACACAAATAGAGAATGTGGCCACATCATTTAAAGGTATCCTCATTCTTACTTCAGATCAAAATCAACTTTTTTTTTTAAATTAAAGCCCCTTCTTACCTTTCTTCATTCCTGTATTTTGACTGAACTGATTTGCATAAAGAATTTGGAAAGATTTGCATTCAAAAAGGAAACGGAAGCTATTGTATACAATACCAAAGGACCTAAAAATGCAAGTATCAACCTAGGGAGGACAACATCTCAGAGAGAAGAATCAGTCGCAAAAGCCACAAAAAGGCATTTTACAAACTTATATAATATGAAAAACGTGTGAGCCAAGCACGTAATGCTGTCTAAAGGGTTTCAGTGCCCTTTCTAGTGCCCACATCCCATAAAGCTTACGTTTTAGTTGCCATTGGTCATGCCACAGGCAGGTTTTAACAACAATATGAAATAACATTAAATCATTCTATTTGATACAACAACAAAAAAAGGTCTTCTTCTCAAACTGTTACACATGACCTAACAGCCTGTATGTAAAACAACAAGACTGTAGGCTGAAGGAGTAGCTCAGTTGTAAGAACATTGACTCTGAAATGTAGATGGTAGGGTCTTTGGGGCAGGGTCTCAGAGGTTATTCATTTAACTGACAGTGCAGATCAGGGCACAATAGTAAGTGGCACGGATCGGCACTATCGGAGTTTAATGAATAACCCGCATTGTGTCTGCAAAATTCTATGTACATTGACAGCACTATGTAATAAAAAAACAAACAGCACTTGTGACTACGAGCGAGGTAAATTAGTTATCCTCTTTGTAGGCAGCAAGGAGATGTGTAACAACCTTCATTGTGATCAGTTTGTTATTCTTGCAATTTTCCTAAATATATTTGCATGCTTTGTTTAAAATACACAGCGGTGTTGCAATTTGACAGGAGCATATTATGAACAGGTGTAATCCATGTGTGGGCTGTTCAACTTTTTAACATTTCTAACTTGCTTTCTAACTTTTTCTTAACTAAAACACAGTCTTTCTGACATCTTCTACATACTTGTGACTGTATTTTTCAGTAAATATTAGTCTCAGGGTACACAAAGGCTCTCCACCAAAAGTACTCATAAAAGGCATTACTAATGCCCTCAAATAGGACAGAGTTTAAATAACGAGCAGGATCTCTTTTTAATGCAATTTTTTTTTATAGATTCAATAAAAAAAAAAAGATTGGTGCTAACTGAATTACAGAAAAGCAACAAACATAATATGGGATAATTGACATTTTTGCTAATGTATTATATGTGTTCTGTGCCTAATGTCCTTATGTGCATGAACTGAGTTACAGAATGTAGTAAGCGGAATACATTAGATCCTCTCTTCCACTGCAAGAACAAATATCCATAGAATGTAGAATGCGATCCACTTACCTTTGGCCAACATTCTGTATATTCATCTTCTTGAGAAGCATTGTCACCCAGGGTTTGATCTCGGTCCTGCTGTCGCCAGGTTTTGAAGGCTGCTCCCAAAAGACCATGGACGAACAGGACATCAGCCTTAATACCTGTAGGCTGTCTACCGTCGTATGTTTCAAAAGAAAGAAATGCAAGAGGCATTATTTCATGTAACGTACAGTTACCATATACCAAACTTATGTTTCCAAAATGATGCTTTCCGTTTTGCACCAAGTATGTGACAGCTGTCAGACTAAGTCATTAAAAATACAGGAGGTGTTAATCACAAAACCTCCATTATGAAAATGACTAAGGAAATATTTTCATCAGACATTGCTTTCCCTTCAAAAGAGATTGGTGAATTCCAGTTTAAAGCAGCCCAATAAAGCTTTTTTTTTAAGTGCCATATGGAGAGCGCTAAATGGCATTAGGAGTAGACAACTGACATTGACGATAATGTTTTTCAAAAACCAAAAACGTTTCTACGTATAAGTGGGAGAAACAATCATTTTGCGGTAATGAACCTGGTTCTAAGCCCATTGTTGGCTCTTTCTGATCTTGTTCACGTCACTTAAAGCTGCAGTTCAGTCTTTTTTTTAATTTTTTTTTTACATTTTTTTTTTTACTTCAATAGTTTCATGTGTGCAATCTCTAATTACCTAAAGAACTGTATAGCTGCAGGTCAATTCGTTCTCCATGTATTGATAGGTCGAAATTTGGTGACATATTAAAAGCTGGGATTTGTTTATAATCTGCTTGTCTGTCAGTGGAAGCTCATGAATATTCATGAGCATTCCTGCACTGACATGTGCTAGAGGGTGGGCAGGGCTGACAAAGGGGTGTGCCAGGGCTTGTGACAGGACATGAAGGGGCAGTGCCTTAGCAAATGGCTGTTAAAATAGAATACAAGAAAATTGGTCTTTCAAAGTTGTTTTTTTTAAAACAGAAAATGCTAAAAGTATTTTTTCTTACTACAGAACTGATTTATTAAAAAAAACACACATGCAGGATATTGACTGAACTGCAGCTTTAATACAACTGTGCCTCAGGTACCAAAATGAGACTATACTTTACTAGACAAAGACTTATGCCTCCCTCTGCAGCGCTATATAAAAAAATACAAATTGAAATACAAATGTGTGACAATACTCAGTTGGGGATATATATCAAAATGGTGCAATTTACTAAATAACACAGAGCTAAATCTGTATTTGTGTCAATTTAAACCAGCGGCATACTGTATGTATGAAGCTTGTTAACCTTGTTTCTTACATTTGGCACTGATGTTTTAGAAGCAGAGATTAACGCCACCTCAACCTTGCAGATTTATTTCACGAAAAGACAGGGAGAAACTGCATCAGTTTTAGGTGCATCTTTTTTATCCATCATTATAATATTGCCCTGACAATTTCCTTTCCTTCACTCTCCAAACACTCATAGTGTAATTGGAGCAATTTGGAGCCAAAAATGGAGCAAAGCACCTTAATACAGTACATTGACAGTCACACTGAGATAAAAATAAGCAATTTGCACCTATTTTTGAAGCAATGCTACAGGTTGCAACACTTAAAGTAATACATATCCCCCAGTGTTGCTTTATTAAAACTCCAAATACTGCAATTGCTCCTTTAACCACAGTGGAGTAAAGTGTTCTCCTCACCTAGTGCGATGCTGTGGGTGCAACACATATACCCCATCAGGGTATTTCTCATGAACGGCATCTCGGTCCAGGTTAGCTAGAGCTCTGGCTGCATGTGATGACTGAATAACATAAGGTGACTTCATAGCGTCGGCCAGTATAGAGATCCAGCCTAAGAAAACAACTATTCATACGTCATAGTTTATTTATAATCATGTAGTGTTCGACCAAATCCGCTGTAAAACTGATTCAGGTCGAAACGGCTGTCTGTGGGTGGGTTTTCTGGCTATGCATCTTAACCCTGGCTGTGCTTAAAGCTGTGACCATGCAGCAAGCTTAAGCATATAGGGAAACATGTTAAAAATGGTTTTGAAGCAAAAGGTGACATTGTGTGCCCATTTGCATGTCATTTCCCAGAATCCCTTGCTGCAGTGGAAGTGCTGTGTGCTGGGTGATAATGGTGAAAGGCGGGGTTGCAGACCTGTCTAAGACATGCAAATGAGCATACAGGAATATTTCCATTTGCTATATATATATATATATATATATATATATATATATATATATATATATATATAAATATTTAAATATATATATATATACGCACAAAAAATTGTGATAAATAATCGCATTTTCCGTGTGTGCTTTTTTTTAAATTAAATCATTTTATTAGTTTTTGAATAACATGAAATAATAAAATCCAGTATTAATTTATTTAATTTTTGTTTTCCATAAACTAGGTGTTTTTCTGTGTCACCAAAACAATTAGTCAACCAGGGGAGAAAGTAAAATATGTGTCCATTCCATAACAATCATGAGAAACAGGGAGTCAAGCCCACCAAAAATTGGAAAACAAAATCAGGAAAAAATCTAAAGATTGCAAAAAAGGTCATTTATTGACTATAGAAAGTCAAAGTTGCACACCTGCAAGGGCACCCCAAGTAGGTTAACCTAATTTCTTCTCTCTTTTATAGTACTCCATTCCATAACAGTAATTGTTACTTAGCACTACCGTACCTACATGCATGGATACATACAGTACAGTGCTGTATGTACTAATACAATGTATATGCAACTTAAACTGGTAAAATATATAAATGTGTACACATATAGTACATCTATATATTGACATGCCCCTAGTTACCAGGAGCTGTTCACTGGGTCATGCATTTCATATGCTCACTTCTAAGGTCAGTGCCTTTACCACCTGGCCACTCCTTCTCCCCGATTTGTACAAGATGATATAATGATTCAAATAGCCATTACCCTGCTTCCGTCAGAAATGCAGAGGTCACATTGAGACTCAAGGACATCACTTTATTCGGTGCCGAAAATCCGTCAGCAAAAAGTGCCACCGGACTTCTTGGATCTGAGACCATGTGATCGCCACGGCAGCGACCACATGGCCCAAACCGCCCCGCAATGAGGAAAACGGAAGTGGAGGATGTTTAGGCCTCCGAGCCTTATCAGCCACTAGAAAATGAGCAATACACGATGACGTACCTGGTATGTCACAAACGCCACTGGCATGTCAGGGCCCACACTGTACCAGCCACGTAATTAGGACACTATAGCTCAGATCCACAAAAGGATACTATGCTTTAGCATGCTTTTACTCCCATCCAAATACTTTCTGGTCAAGCTAACCCTGTATCTGAACAAGCTCCTCACCCATACCAGACGCAACACTTATCATCTGAGATCTGACTCCAAGGGACTTCTCATGGTCCCAAGGTTCAACAATGCTCTTACCATGCACTCCACAACTAGAACAGTCTACCGGAGACTCTCAAAGCCGCCATCAGTCTACACTGGCGACACACTTTATTCGAGCTCGGCTAGTCCCACGAATTCGGGTATACCCGGGTGTATTGAGGTTTGTGTATTGTGAGGTTTGAGTGTTTTCTGCCCGAGTGCATTGAGGTATTTTCCAAGCAGGGATTGAAGCATTTTATTCCCGCTGGCTGCAATACTGCACAGTATATATATATATACTGCATTACAATTCATGAATTTATGCCATCTGGTAGACACGCGAAGCATTGCAGCCTATTAAATCCTAATCATTATCATTTAACAGATCAGCCGCCCGTCAGCCAGGCATGAACCCAGGCTGGGAAGGCAAACGCAACGGGGCTTGTCAGAGGTGAGGAGCGGCGCATTCCAGGTATCTGCCAGGTACATACTGGGTATTTGCTCGAATAAAGTGTGTCGGTGCAGTAAGTCAGTGATTCCCAACCGGGGCTCTGCGGAACCCTGGGGCTCCATGGAGCAGTCCCAGGGGTTCCGCCTGGCCGCCCGCACTCACTGCAGCCCCTGGCTCTCCCCCTCCGCTCTCCTCCTCCCTCCTAGGAGCGCGTGTGCAGTCCTCGCTGCCTCCTGCCTGTGAGCTGAGAGGGGAGGGTGATCTGTGGTGTCAGTTTCTTCTGTAAACATTTCATGTGAGCTACCGGAGGGGGGGGGGGAGGAGGGAGGGGGGAGAGTTAGAGATGCTGCTTCTTCTGCTCAATGTTGCTTGTGTGTGTGTGTGTGACAGACAGTGTGTGTGTGTGTGTGTGTGTGACATACAGTGTTTGTGTGTGTGTGTGTGTGTGTGTGTGTGTGTCAGACAGTGTGTGTGTGTGTGTGTGTGTGTGTGTATGTGTGTCTGTGTGTGTGTGTGTGTGTGTGTGTGTGTGTGTGTGTGTGTGTGTGTGTGTGTGGGAGGGGAGAGAGGAGGGAGAGGAGAGAGAAGGAGGTGGAGAGGAGAGAGGGGCAGAGGAGAGAGAGGGGAAGGGGAGAGAGGACAGGGGAGGGACAGGAGAGAAGGAGGGAGAGAGGCGAGGGAAGGAGAGGAGAGAAGGAGGGAGAGAGGAGAGGGGATAGAAGAGAGAGAGGGGAGAGGAGAGAGAAGGAGGGAGAGATGTAGAGGAGAGAGGTAGAGGGAAAAAGGAAGAGGAGAGAGAAGGAGGGAGGGAGGAAAGAGGAGGGACAGGAGAGAGAGGAGAGAGGTAGAGAAAGAGAAGGAGGGAGAGAGGGGCTAGAAGAGAGAGAGGGGATAGGGGAGAGAAGGAGGGAGAGATGTAGAGGAGAGAGGTAGGGGGAGAAAGGAAGAGGAGAGAGAAGGAGGGAGAGGGGGAAAGGAGAGAGAATGAGGGAGAGAGGTAGAGAAGAGAGGTAGAGGGAGAAAGGAAGAGGATAGAGAAGGAAAGGAGGCAGAAGGAGGGAGAGGAGAGAAGGGGGAGAGGAGAGAATGGGAGAGGAGAGAAGGGGGGAGAGGAGAGAGAGAGGGGGAGGAGAGAGAGAGTGGGTGAGGAGGGGAGAGGAGAGGGGATAGAGAAGGAGGGACAGGAGAGAGGAGGGAGAAAGGAAGAGGATGGAAGGAGGGAGAGAGGGGGAGAGGAGAGAGAAGGAGAGAGGGAGAGGAAAGAGAGAAGGAGGGAGAAAGGTAGAGGAGAGAGGGGGAGAGAGATTGATCAGTGGGGGATGATGTGAGATGCAGGGGGGGGGGATGATGTGAGATGCAGGGGGGGTGATGTGAGATGCAGAGGGGGGGGTGATGTTTAAAACAAAATCATTACAAAATATATACATATTGTTTATTCAAAAGTATGAGTTAATTATTATTTATTACCCCCACTGCTTTACACGTCTATTTTGTGATTTACCCCTGTCGAACATGAGTCATCCAGATAGGGGTTCCCCGAAATTTTACAAAATACTTAAAGGGTTCCTCCAAACAAAAAAGTTTGGGAATCACTGGTCTAAGTTCTTTCAAAACTAAAGCTCTCACAATTTTAATCTGGTCTGTAACTGTTACATACGCCTATAACATATGTTATCTTTAACTGTGCATGCAATGTCATTATATTTAATGTATAACCCTGTTTATTTAATGTAATGCAATGTCTTTATATATAATGTATAACCCTGTTCACCTAATGTAACCTTGTATTTGTAACCATTTATCTTTGATCATAACTCTGTGCCCAGGACATACTTGAAAACGTGAGGTAACACTCAATGTATTACTGCTTCCTGGTAAAACAATTTATAAATAAATAAATATTTCGGTAAAGGCATGCTAAAGCTCAGCACCCTTTTGTGGATCTGAGCATATAACGAATAAGTCACGCCCTTTGCTAATGCACCCTGACAATACTGCTCATTCATTTTGACTTGCTTTGTTGTGGACTGACTTGCTACCAGTTCATGTACTGCACTAGGTGATAGATAATTGATATGGCTGGGATTGAAGTTTTCATTACCTGAGTTCACTATGTCTGAGTGAAGATGCTCATGCAAGGCCAGGTTTCCTATGATGCGCACTATACTTCTTTGTATTTTCTGGGAATCCTTACGGAGCAGGTATATCCTCTGAAGCAGCTGGAGCCCCCCCTTTGACACTATTTTATCAACATGAGTAGGGACCTATATTTGACACAAAATGCAATGGCAGAAAAGAGAGCTTGTAAGAATATATCGCGGCAATCCCCCCTGATTAAAACAACCCCAAACTTTTTTTTTTTACAGGATTGGAACCAGTGGATCCTCCTGAGCTGAAAAGCGCTTTGTTAATCTCCAAAAGCCACCCAGTACCCGAGACTGGTGAAGTTACTGGTATTACTTTCTGGTGTTGAAGGGAATTTAAATGGCCGTCCTATAGGAAGCCGCAGCGTGGTGACTTCCTATTGGCCAGAGATTTGGCGGTTTTCTTTCACCTGGAAGGAGAGTAAAATCTGGTAACTTCACCGGTAAGAAGCAGGGGGCTCCTGTGAGCTGATAATA